>NC_072413.2:87950283-88258465 GCF_028858775.2 Pan troglodytes
GGAGGATCACTTGAGCCCAGGAGTTAGAGACCCTGTCTCAAAAATAATCATCTAAAATGATAAATAAAATATAATGAGGATAATATGGTTTGGCTCTGTGTCCTTACCCTACCCAAATCTCATCTCGAACTGTAATCCCTGTGAGGGCAGGGGCCTGGTGGGAGGTGACTGAATCATGAGGGCTGACTTCCCCCTTGTTGTTCTCACCAGATCTGGTTGTTTGAAAGAGTGTGTCAATTCCCCGTTCACTCTCTCTCTCTCCTGCCACCATGGGAAGAAGGTCTTTGCTTCACCTTTGCCTTCTGCCATGATTCTAAGTTTCCTGAGGCCTCCCCAGTCATGCTTCCTGTTAAGTCTGTGGAACTGTGAGTCAATTAAACCTCTTTATAAATTACTCAGTCTCAGGTAGTTCTTTATAGCAGTGTGAAAATGCACTAATACAGAGGATAATCATAATATCATAGTTACATTAAATATAACAATCATCACAGATGAATGTGCTCATCACAGATCTGCATGATAACTGTTCAGGAAATGATTGCTGCAATTATCTATAATAATAATAAATACTGTAAAAGGATTTTGCCAAGTATTTATTATTTTATTATTCCTCTATATCATTTTGTGATTCTTCTCTGAAGCCTAGGTTCCTCATTTTAAAATAAGGACAGATGACTGTTTTCCAGGTCTCTTCTAGTTGCAAGCTTCTTCATTCTATACACTTGGAAAAGTTATGAAGTGCATCACAGAGAATGAGGGTTATAATGAAACCCTCTGAAAGACGTAGCAAGACTGTAAATCAGAACCAACCTCAACTGTGATCTGCTGCTTCCTTTAACTAATGGCTTGATTTTTTTCTCCCACTCATATATTTCCTTGTTTCAAGACGCCACGACAGTTTTTGCTTATATTCACTTGCTTGTTAGGTTACAGGCAATAAAAACACCATTAGCACCTTTCTGCTACTCACCCTGGCTGCCCTCAAATTCTCCCAGCATGTACACTTCTTCCAGATACTTTACTCTTATTTCTACTAGCTTTGACTTAACTTTTCACTCTTCTTAATTTTCACGAGGAAATCTCTATTGAAATGACCTACATTTCAAGAGGATTAGAAGCCCTTGGGAAGCAGGGCCTGGGCATCCAGGTTTAGGTATAATCCCGAACCCAAAGTGCAGGGTGTCTAGCTTCCGGACTCTGGCCCTTCCTAAAAGCAGCTGAGTCTGGGCCAAACTAGAATGTGAGTCTGACCTCACCCTGCAAGCTGGGCAGCAACTGGGCCCTGCAAAAGAATCCTGTGGATGGTGTGTTAGAGCCCTGTTCCGAAGTAAGAACAATGGATAGCAGAGAATTCCCAAGTCACAGCTGTATTATACAGAACAACTTTGGAAAGTTGATTACCTGAATAAATAGTTCCCAGGAGGCCAAGGCCAGCATTTCAGACCTGTTTTTTTCTTTTTTTTTTTTGAAACAGGGTCTCACTCTGTCACCTAGGCTGGCGTGCAGTGGCGTGATCATGGCTCACAGCAGTCTCAACCTCCTGGGCTCAAGCAATCCTCTACCTCAGCCCCCTGAGTAGCTGGGACTGGCATGTACCATCAGGCCTGGCTCATTTTTGTATTTTTTGCAGAGATGGGGTTTCGCCATGTTGCTCTCGCTGGTCTCAAACTCCTGGGCTCAAGTGATCCACCCACCTTGGCCTCCCAAATTGCATGGGACTACAGGCGTGAGCTACCACACCCCGCCAATTTCAGTTCTTCAAGATCCAAACATTAAGAAGAGAGATAATATATGTGGAAAAACATTTAATCTGCACATGTGCTCTCTTCCTTCAAGAGAAATAGCATGTAAAATTGACTCGTATCAATAAGAGGGAAAGAAGAAAAAGTGGATGGTTTGAAATTGGTTCAGTATTGAACAATTCTAATAGAAAAATTGCATGTTAGCAGCAATCAGAGTACAGCAGTGATTTCTTGCTAGGCTATTTTACTCCTTTTCTTGAATGTTTGTGGTCTTGAGTTTCTCCAAATAAACACACACACACACACATACACACACACTCACACTAGAGTACAGCTGGGAGAATACAGGTGGGGACTGTATTCTTTCTTCCAGAATCCATACCTCTCTGCACATTAGAGAACTAGTTAAGGAAAGAAAACATTCAGTGTGAAGTCAAATCCTTAATTCAAAATCAGAGAACATACAGAAGAAAGAAAGTCTATGAGAATAATGAATGTTAAAATGCCTTCAGCAATAGTCACACTTGATGTATCAGAAAAGCCACTGTATTAATCTTTTTTCATGCTGCTGATAAAGATGAGACTGGACGATTTACAAAAGAAAGAGGTTTAATGGACTTACAGTTCCACACGGCTGGGGAGCCCCCACGATCACAGCGGAAGGCAAAGAGGAGCAAGTCATGTCTTACATGAATGACAGCAGACAAGAGAGAGCTTGTGCTGGGGAACTCCTCTTTTTAAAACCATCAAATCTCGTGAGACTTATTCACTATCACAAGAACAGCCTGGGAAAGACCCGCCCCCATTATTCAATTATCTCCCACTGGGTCCCTCCCACAACACGTGGGAATTATGGGAGCTACAAAATGAGATTTGGGTGGGGACATAGCCAATCCATATCAGTAACATAATAGAGAAACACGATATTATGACCAGGGGAAGATCTTCATCCAGAAAGAATAACTCACTGAATATCAGGGAACTCTTAAGAAAGAGAAATCCTATCAATGCAAAGAATGTGGGAAATCCTTTTGCCAGAAAACAAAACTCTCTGTAGATTGGAATATTCACAAAAAACCCTAAGGAAAAAAATGTAGAAAAGGCTTTATCAAGAAGTTGTAACTAATGGAACATCAACCATTATTCTGAATATTTTGAAAGTGAAAATTTTCAACAATAAATTTAAAACCTGGAGCAATTCTATCAAGTTAGGGATTATATCAAGAACATGTTCTCCTAGCAATAATCCTGAAAGTCTTATTTTAAATGTGATTCTAAACCTTGTATATAAAGTGTATTAGATTTTAATACAATATTAATAAATCTAATAAAATATTAGATTTTATTAGATCTAATAATAAATCTAATAAAATATTAGATTTTAAATCTAAATATTAGTAATCCCTGCTCTCTTTTTTCCCCCCCCACTCAGTGTGGGTAGTAGTTTCTCATTTTTATTGATTACCTCAACAAAATCAGCTTTTAATTTTTTCTTGTTTGTCCTCTTTTCAATTTCAACAATTTCCATTCCAATCTTTACTATTTCCTTTCCTCCACTTATTTCAGGCCTTATTTACTCTTTTTTGTAGTTAAAGGTAGAAGATAATTAAAGGTAGAAGCTGAGGTCATCAGTTTGACACCTTTATTCTTTCCTAAACATAGAAAGTTAGTGCTACCACTTTCCAAGTATTGCTTTCAATCCATCCTACAAAATTTGAAATGTGGTCTTTTCATTCAATTCAAAATACTTCCTAATTTTTCCCTTTTGATTTTTTCTTTGACCTATGAGTTATTTAGAAGTGTGCTATTTGTTTGGAACTTTTAAACTTTTACTTGGAACAACTATTTGCAACTTTTCCAGACAACTTTGCTATTGATTTCTAATGTCGTTCCATCACAAAGAACATACTTTGTACTTTAAATGTATTGACATGTTTAATGGCCCAGAGTATGACCAATTTTATTAAATATACTGTGTAGACTTGAAAAGAATGTGTATTCTGCTTTTGTTGGGTAGAACATTCTATAGATTACAATTAGGTCACACTGGTTGACAGTGCTGTTCACGTCTCCTATATCCTTATTGATTTTATGTCTACTTGCTTAATTATTGATAGGAGTGTTGCAACCTCCTACCATCATTATGGATTTGTCCATTTTTCTTTACAGTTTTATTAGTTTTTTGCTTCATGTATTTTGAATTTCCATTATTAGGGGATTTTTTTTTTTTTTTTTTTTTTGAGACAGAGTCTTGCTCTGTCACCCAGGCTGGAGTGCCGTGATGCAATCTGGGCTCACTGCAACCTCCACCTCCTGGGCTCAAATGATTCTCGTGCCTCAGCCCCCCGAGTAGCTGGGATTACAGGCAGGCACCACCATGTCCAGCTAATTTTTTTGTATTTTTTCGTAAAGACGGGGTTTCATCATGGTTGGTCTCAAACTCCTGGCCTCAAGTGATTCATCTGCGTTGGCCTCTCAAAGTGCTGGGATTACAGGCTTGAGTCATGGCACCTGGCCAGGGGCATAAATGTTTAATTCCCTTAATGAACTGGCTCTCCTTATCCCTGGTAATATTTCTTCTTCTGAAGTCTACTTCATCTGATATTAACATGCTCACTTTGGCATACTTTTGGTTAGTGTTCAGTACAGTATATATTTCTAATCTTTTTTGCCCTTATGTTTAAAGTGGGCTTCTAGGCAACACAGAGTTAGTTGGTACTCTTTTATCTAATTTAACAGTATCTCCCTTTCAATGGGGCTGTTGAGATCATTTACATCTAACTAAAACATTAATGATTGGATTTAAATCTACCATATTATTTTTCTACTTGTCTATTTCCATCTATTTTTTGATCCCATCAGATCTCATGAGACTTATCCAGTATCATGAGAACAACATGCGAAAAACCCGCCCCCATGATTCAATTACCTTCCACCAGGTCCCTTCCACAACACATAGGAATTTGAGATGAGATTGATGTAGGGACACAGCCAAGCCATCTCAGTGTCTAAATAAGGTACTAAAAATTAATATTAACTTTCATATTACCAGAAGTATTTGGATTTATTGAAGACATCACAGAATCCACTTCTATCTAGAAAAGAGGAAAAAATAATAGAACATGTAATTTTATCACGTTTTCACAGTGCAAGTTCTTAATTCTTCAGGTGGGAATAAGGATCTATTTTATGAGAAACCAAGTCTGTTGAACCAAGCAGACAAGTAATGATACACAATAGCTATAATAGTCATTTTATTTTTCCATCAACATCTATAAAATAGCAGACACTAATCTGCTAGTCCCTAATAGCCCCCAAAACTTTATTCCATCGACCAAAACAGTTTAAGCACAGAAAATCAATTTGGCTGTCCCATATATAATATAATCTAACAGGCAGCCTTTCTACTTTAGACAAATACAATTGTTATAATGGGCTCTATGGCTCTATTTTTAAGATTTTTTTCCTAATTATAAAAGTATCACATGATTGATGTAGAAAGCAAGAAAAATACAAAAAATTATGAAGAAAATTTAAAAATCAGCCATCCAATGAAAATCACTGTTATCATTTTAGACTAATCAGCTTTTTTCCCCTGTGCATCTTTAAACATTTGAGACTTTACTGTATAGAAAATATGAGGACCTGCTTTCACTAAATGTTAAAATATAAGCCCTTTACCACACTGTTACAAGGGCTTTATAAACATTATAGTATTAGAGCCTTGGCAGCATCTGACATAATTTCTCCACTTCTGGTCTCGAACCCTTCCCAGTATTTCCTGCATTTTCCTGGTTCCTCTTGTTCCTGCCAAATGGTTCCTACTCCCACTTCTTCAAGTCCCCTCCTACCCTTAAATGCTTGTATTCCCTAACGTTCTATCCTCAGACCATGGCTCTTCCTATTCTGCATACTCTTCCTGGGCAATGCCATCCAGCCTCGTGTTTTGAGCAACCACATGGAAACCAAGGAGCCCCAAGTCTATCTCCAGCCCTACCCCCTCCACCCAATTTCAGATTCCTATATCTTAGGGAAGCAGTAAAATCTAACAGTGGATTTTCACCACCATAACCTCAATAGCCAGCATATTATTTAATGAGTGAATGCACCTGGAATGCTCACAGCTGCCTCAAACTCAATGTGCTCCAATCGAAACTCACTGACTTCCTCTGAACCTACTCTTAAATTTTCTCTTAATTGGTGGCATCGCTATCCCTTCAGTCCCAGTGGTCATGTCACTCTTACCACCACCGCATCCAATCAGTCATCAGGGCCTAACTTGTCCCACCACCCACAAAGTGTTCCTAGATACTTATCCGAGTAGTCTGTCTTCTCTAGTCTAAATGACCACCCAGACTGTTATAGTTACCACTAGAATTAGGCCTTCCTTCTTTGTTCCCTTCACTTTGTTTTTCAATCTCTTCTCTTTCTTGGTATCTATCACAGTTTTATGTTTTTCTACATTAAACTCTGAACTGCTTCAAAGTAGAGACTGTGTTTCATTCATCTTTGTATCACTAGCAACTAGCAAGTACTCCTTTTATTAAATAGAAACAATAAATTTCATTATGTATGGGTGGGCACGGTAGCTCATGCCTGTAATCCCAGCACTTTGGGAGGCTGAGGTGGGCGGATCACTTGAGGTCAGGAGTTGGAGACCAGACTGGCCAACATTGGTGAAACCCCGTCTCTACTAAAAACACACACACACAAAAAAAAGAAAAAAAAGAACCGGGTATGGTCGTGTGCACCTGTAGTCCCAGCTACTCAAGAGGCTGAGGCAGGAGAATTGCTTGAACCTGGAAAGTGGAGGTTGCAGTGAGCCTAGATCACGCCACTGCACTCTAGCCTGGGTGACAGAGCAAGACTGCATCTCAACAAATAAATAAACTTAATGATGTAAACAACTGCATGAATGTATAAGTGATTTATTATATAAGTATTTTATTGCTTCATGACCTGCAGTCAGTAAATATTTCATTTGCTCAAAAGCAATATTAAAAAATTAAACCCCAAACCTCAACCTAGTCTAAAAAAATCTGTTGAATTTCACAGAAATTATATATTAAGTGTCACTTGCATAATAAAAATTCATTGTACAAATGACTAAGTTTATAGGTGACATGCTATTAGTAAATACCGTTTAATGACCTGCGGTTACTAAATAGTTCATTTGCTTAAAAAATAAAATAGAAAACCTCACCTCAATATGAAAAGTAAAATCTGTTAAATTTCATGGAGTGTATGTACAGTATATTACATCACTGTATCTGTCATTAAATTCCTCATTCTAAAATTGAAACCAAATAGACTCAAGGGTGATAAAGGCAAAAATGAGACAAGATACCTTTCCAGGTGAATCCAAGTTAAATACAATGCTTCACAGGCTGACTCTTTTCAGCTGACCTGCTTTGTAATTCCAACTGAAATGATTACAGGTAAACAGGAGAGCTGCAATTTCTAAGAGTCGGCCCTGACTACTTCTCTGAGCTCCATAATAAGCTTCTCAGTAACTAGGCAGCCCCTCATAGTTGAGCCACTCTGAACCCACCTGAGCTGTTCATGTAACCTACTTGGGTCAAGAGAATATATTAATACTTACTGTGCATCACAACTTCACAGTAAGTATGTTCTGTTGACACAAATAGGGCGGAGAGGCATGATATCACAGGGTCCCTGGCTTTGCCGGGCTTTCAATTTGACAGAAAGGCACAGTCCACTCATGAGGAACAGCTGGGCCCTAATTAACTGCCAAGCTGTCTGGTCTAATGAGAGTGAGGGATGGCATTCCAGGCTGAGCCCTGAGTGTTTCCTTTGCTTGACGGTGGCAGCTCAATTTCTTGAATCTGGACAATATCTTGACTCTGACTAATTCCAGCTTAACAAGAAGGGTGTTGTCTCTCGAATGAATGTAACAGGAAAGCAGAAAAGCATAAAGACAGGGGTGAACAGGAAACTTCCCCTACTCAAGTAGGAGGTTCATGGAGGCTCAGCTCAACTCTCATTATTGGTGAATTGGTGCAATCTTTTCTGGAGAGCAAATATCTAACAAAATTTTAAACACACATATTCCATGACCTAGCAGTTTTACTTCTAGGAACTTATTCCACAGATATACAGCCACAAGGACATAAATGTGTGTATCATTGCAGCAATGTTGGCAGAAAAAAAAAAACCCACCTATATAACCTCAGACAGGAACCTGGCTAAAAAGAATAATACGCAACCATATTATAAAATGTAGTAGTGGTGTGTGCTTTTAGGTTGATATATTGTTAAATGAGAAAAGCAAGTTAAAGTAGGCACAACATTTACCCATTTATGTTTTCAATAAAAGACTATGCATATGTATGTCACGGATAGAAAATTTCAGAATTACACAAAAAACTGTTAATGGTAATCCCCTAGGAGTGGGACCCTCTGGTAGGCGGGGAGCGGATTTTATGCTCAACTTTATACCTTTCTGCACTGTTTTAATTTTTTGACCATGGATGTATTTTATACACAAAGCAACAAAAGTAAAACGAGAAAGAGACTATGTCATGTCCTGTGTAAATTTCTCCTGTTACCAACACTCCCCTCTCAGTCTTCCCTCTTGGCACCTCTCTAGCATCTTGTATTTATAGTAGTTATTAGCAGCCTGGTGGTGAGATAGGCTTGTGTAGACTCCAGTGGAAAAGATTACTACTTCATCTCTGGGCTGAGGCGTTAAGAGGAAGCTAAAATTCAGCACTGGACACATCTCTGAAATTGCTTATAAAGCAATTTATAAACATCCTAAGCTAGCCCTGTGAACTTTTCTTAGGATCCATTCACCTTTGATCGTCTACCCCAACCCCAAATATATAAGAAAGCTCTACCTTGGAGGGCTTGTACCCAAACAGCATTACAACAGCAGTTTTAAAGTCCTCTCTGCTGAGATATCCTTTGTGATCTTCATCACATGCTTTAAATACCTGAAGAACATTAAATAGCTTTAGTTAATGAGACAGAAATGGTTTCTTATTTTTATTACTAGTTTATTATACAGTTTGGACCTCGAAAATCTAAAACTTGGCCCAGCGGTAGAGTATGAAAATAGAATTTCATTATCCCAATATTAATTCTCAAGAAATCTTAAAGATGGACTGAAATTTTCTTAAAGATGGGCTGAAATTTCCCTCAAAGTGCAAACGAGTTAACCGCTAGGTGACGCAAATTAATTCATTTAGGCCACTGAGATAAATTCTACCCAAAATTCAGTCCTGGAGTTAGGAAGGTGAGGCAAAGGGGCTGGCTTTGAAAGGCGGGAGAGATGCAGACTCAAGGTTACCATTAATAGACTATATAGAGAGAAAGGAGATGGAACTTGGAGGTAGCCGTAGTCCTGGACGGGGAGCCAGGAGCCCCGCAGCTCCAGGATCAGTCATTAACCACGACCCTTTGGACAGGCAGCCCAGGTCTTATCTGCACACCCGGCAGAATGAGACGCAGGCACGGGAGAAGAAGCGAGAGGCCCAGGCCAAGCTGAAGTCCGAGGCTCAGTCGCCCTCCGGACACCTACTTCCACCCACTTCCTGTGTTCCGAGGGACTGGCTTCCCACGTCCGCGACCTGGCTCTGGCCTCCGAGAAGAACATCGCGACTACAACAACCGAGCCCCAGCAACCCAACCAGCTACCACCGCTTTCCCAGCCTGGCTGGCAGCCTACCGCGGCCACGCCCACCGCGGCTCAGGAAGCCGAACTTCACCGCGCAACTCCGACGTCTCCTCCCATTGGACAACCTGCCAGCCACTCGCGTTAATCCCGCAGGGCTATTGGCCAGAGCCTTTGTTTAATCACGTTTCCTTGGAGCCGCCCTGGCAGTGAAGGGCCCAGGCCTGCCCCCAGCCCTTGGCTCCACCCCCTGACTGTCCCTTAACTCGTTGAGCGCGGCTGGAAATCCAAGCGCTTCTAGGTGCTGGTTCAATGCCTGGTTCATGATTTATTTCATTCTCTCCCTCCATCTTGCAATAGGTTACTTTTAATCATTTAGATCTATGACACTATGCTAAACGTTATAGGAGACAAAAAGACTGTGAACAAACAAAAAGAACCAAACGAAAAGAGCCAAATCCAGGATTCTCGTTCAGATCAGCAAGTCATTGGGATCGAGCTCCTAGGGCAGCTACTACATCTGTTATGTCCTTGAGATAATCCCAGCACCTAGCACGGTGCCTGGCACAAAGTAGATCTTCAATGAAAGAACGAAACGAGCCATTATATTTACACAGATGTATTTCACTCAGTCCTCTGGAAGAGATGCCTAGTGTGAAAGAGATTCCAAGAATAAATACCATAAACAGCACCGAGCCCAAATCCCACAGCAAACATCCTTATTAAAGGCAAAGAACGTGGGGCGAGTTCCTTTTCTCAGAAGATTTTACAAGAACGCAACTGTTGCGAAGAAGGAACAGACATTCGAGATTCTGAGTCCAATGGGAACTCATTTAACTTTTTATTTTGCAGCAGATTTCAAAGTCTGCACCCAGCCCCTCCCAGGACACAAGTCTCCTTGCAGCTGCCTTTAACCTAAGCGTATCCTCTCTCCACTTTAAACCAAACGCCGCTGCATGGAGCCCTGGGAGCCTGAGCCATGAGAATCCTGTAGAGGGTGAATCTTGCTATTAGTTAACTAGAGAGAAGTTAGGGGACGCCTTTCTGGTTCTCCTCTCGTTTTAAGAAGTCTCCAGGAAGTAAGCCAAGAGCTAGGAGAGATCAGGTTTCCCCAGCCCCGTCCTGGGTAAACACCCGGCGGGCTTTAGGACCCAGCGGTGGGCTCTCCGGAAGGGGAAGGGGCCGGGCCTCGAGGCACAAGCCGCTGCCCCCAGGATTTGAACTGCGCGCATGCGCGGCGGCCGCCGAAGGGGCGGGATCCGAGGCGAGCGTTGGTTCTGTGCGCCTCAGGTACGTGCTGGGCGGCAGTGGGCGCGGACTCGGTGCGGTCTCTCGCGGGCTGCGGTCGGGCCCGGGATCCTGCTCCTGGCCGGGTCGCGGTGCGCGGGCTGCTGGGGTCCGGCAGGGCTGGAGGCGGACCGCGAGGAAGCGGCGCGGCCGGGAAGATGGGGCAGGGTCGCCTCGGCCCCGGGGCCTCGGTTTCCTCCGATCACAGCGCCTCAGGGGGCGCGCACGGGCGCTGCGGAGACCTGTGTCCTGCCGGGGCGCGGCGCTAGGGGCCTCTGCTCGGGTTTTTATTCCCAGACCTAAGCTTACAGGTGCGTGGTCCCACAAAGTGAGTAGGAAAGCGCCCACCACGTGCCAGGCGCTTAAGCTTTCTGTGCTCGGTTTCCCAGTATAGGAGGAGGGTCACGGTACGTAGTATAGAGTTGTCCTGAGGGTGAAGCGAGTTTACACCCGGTGAGGCGCTTCGAATCGTGCCTGGCCGGCCCTAAATGAGCACGCAGTAAGGTTAGCAGCTGTTGCCGTCACTTCCTCACGTTCTGAATCTGCTCCGTCCCCAACGCCTTCAGCAAGAGCCCTCTCACTTCCTTTGTCTTCAAACCATTCTCCACAGAGTTGGAGCACACAGTTGTATTAAAAAGGCAAATCGAAGGCCGGGCGCGGTGACTCACGCCTGTCATCCTAGCACTTTGGGAGGCCGAGGCGGGTGAATCCCTTGAGGTTAGGAGTTTGAGATCAGCCTGGCCAACATGGTGAAACCCCGTCTCTACAAAAATAGAAAAATTAGCCGAGCGTGATGGCGGGTGCCTGTAATCCTAGCTCCTCGGGAGGCTAAGGTGGGAGAATTGCTTGAACCTGGGAGGCAGAGAGGTTGGAGTGAGCCGAGATTGCGCCATTGCACTCCAGCCTGAGCGGCAGAGCGAGACTCTGTCTCAAAAAAGTAAATGTAAATCGGACTCCCCTTCTTAAAGCCCTCAGTGGGGTCCCATTGTTCATAGCATAAAATCCAATTTTTTTAACAAGTCTTCTCCCCTCATCCGCTTCGGAGCACTGCCTGCCTTGCCTAAGTCCTTTCTTATGACCTCTTTCCCACCTCTGCCGGCTGGGTTCCCTCTACTTGGGAATGCTCTTCACCCCATCATTTAGACAGCAGGTTCCTTTTGGCCCTCTGGGTCTCATTTATATGTTACTTCTTAAGCATATTCCAAAGGTCACCCCTATTTTTCTGTCTCATACTTATAAAATGTAATGAATGTGTAACTCATCTTGGCTATTAAAATTTTTATGTGTGGGTCTGTCTCTTCTGCCCTGAAATTAGCTCTGCTAGGGTAGAAACTATATTGTTAACGCCTCATTCCCAGTTTTTGGTACATAATAG
This sequence comes from Pan troglodytes, assembly GCF_028858775.2. NCBI lineage: Eukaryota > Metazoa > Chordata > Mammalia > Primates > Hominidae > Pan > Pan troglodytes. Next base: position 87,962,324 of record NC_072413.2, read on the forward strand.
CTGCCCAGTAAGTTATTGAATGAATGAACTCCAGGGGGTAAGCATGATATCCATTTCACAGACTAAAAAACTGAGGCTCAGCAGTTAACTAACCTGCCCAAGTGCACATTTACTCCCTAGTCATGGCTGGGTTTGAGACAAGGGCCCATGTTTGCCTATTACTGGCCACACAGGAACTCAACTGAGGAGCATGGCCTCCAGGCCCAGCTGATGGTCTTTAAGCTCAATGAGAAGGAGCAGCTGGAGGTGAAAGAGAAATGCCCCAGCTGGGTCTCATATAGTGGGGAGTGAGGAAACACTAGTAGCTCTAAATGGAGTACCCTTTTATATCCACAACATGTTTTAAAGTCCTTAATAAAAGCGCTAACAGTGTCCTGAGCTAGCATTTGGTGGGAAGATTTCTTAGATTTTTCATGTTAGTGCAGTGTTTGCCAAATTTCACTCACACTCACCTGCCTTCTCCCCAGTTTGCTTTATTCTCTTAACACATGACACAGGATTTTTTTCAGGGCCGCTTTGCCAGCTGGAGACCTCCAGCCCTGGGCTGGCTGCAGGAGGTGCCCTGCCCACTCAGCCTGGCAGAGTGCATTTGTCTTTCATCCCCGCCCAGATCCCGTGGCCACTATGACTGCATGCTCAGCCCGTGAGGAGTCGGTGTGTGAGTGAGTGAGCAAGGCTGGAGGCCCGGCTGGCCGTTCCAAGTGCTGGCCCAGTCGCAGGCTCCATGTAGGGCTTGTGGATGGCCTGGGCGTATGGCAAGTGACTCTGATAGCAGATTCTGGTGTCCAGACGAGGGGGATGCAGTGGTGCCCAAACACTTGGAGACACCAGGCAAATAGGGATGTATTAACAGCTCTTTTAGTCCCGCCATCTGCAGCCCAATGAATGGGGGTGTGTGGCAGCCAGCAGCTCCCTCTCCCATTGCTTCACCAGCGGAACAGAGTGCTACAGGGTTATAGCTCTATTTGCACTCGCTGTTTAGCTGGTCCCAATTTCTTGTCCTGCGTCCAAGAATAATGAGGTTAGGCTGACAACTGAAGGGGAAAAGGGCGGAGGTGAGTTTTACTCAGTGATGAGACAGTTCTCAGCAGAGACGGGACCCCAAGTGGATGGCCCCTGCCCTGACCCCAAGGTGGGCAGTTCGCTGGTGTGACTGAGTCTGGGGCTTTTATGGGCTCAGAATGGGGGAGTGTGCGCTGATTGGTTTGTGAGTATGCAAAAAAGGCTAAAACAAAGGCACCACTCAAAGGTGGGCATGACAATGTAAAAAACCAATTAGGGAAGGGTAGGTATATGTAAAGTAGGTGAAGGGTGGGAATTGATCAGAGGAAGGCATGCCAAGTGGGAAGAGAAGTTATCAATCCGGTCCGTGGATTTATCCAACACTCGTAGCTTGGCTTTCAGGCTTTAAACTGTCTTTGGTTTGCAGGTGGGGTTTCACTGGGGCCTTGCCCCTATCTGCCTAGGGATTTGTCTGCCTCCTGCTGCTATCACATAGACTATCATATACTTAATATTTTTGTTTGAATCCAATCATTCTTTTACATAAAATAAACTTTATTTTGCTATTTCAAATATAACGTAGCCATAAGATACCTTCTATTAATGGTAAACAAAATTGTTGGTGCCTGCAGAAGAGCCCAAACCCTGCTATTTGTTCAAAATCAAGATTAAAAGCATTTCTACAACACTACAATTTTCTTCTTGATTTAAACAGGGAGTTTGGATTGGAATGGAAAGGGAGGTACTTTCATAATGTCAGGTCCCAATCACTTCCACTTTAGGAAACACTGTGCTGTCCTGATTGAGTGCCAGGATTCAGAATCAACACAGCTATATTGTATTCTGATTCTTTCAGTACCACTTACAAAAAGTGTGACTTCAGATTTATGCTGTACCAAGCACTGCCCAGGCAGGGAAGACAGATGATAAACAATTGAAGGAAAGCTCTCGGGTTCTACATTTCTTAAAACTGTATGACTTGATTACAAAGCACTCTGAAATGCTGGGCACCAGAGCCTCTATGAGGGAAGTAAATTCTGTTACTGGTGACCAGTTATCCAAAGTAAAAGTTTGATATTGGTGTTTACTAGCAGTTCTTTTCCAACTGGGCGCAAGCCTTGATGCCATAAAGAGGTTGGTAAGCTGCTACATTTAACAACAAGACACAATTTTATTAGTCTGTTGCACTAAACTGTAACCCAATAAATTGTATTAGGTTGTAATAAGCAACTCAGGCATATTTTTGAGTTTCAGCAGGTCCAAAACTTTATAGAGCAGAACCCCAAAAAAAGGCTTTGTTCTCTAGAAAATGTCTTTTTTAAAGCTTTGTTTCATTTTTAACCCACTTGTCCTACTTTGTTGGAGGGAATTCCACTTCCATATGATTTCAGAAAATGGAGATAATGATAAAACTTAAAAACCTTTGAAATTCTCTAAATAATTCACAGAGTTGCTAAGGATTTTACCTTAGCAACTCTTAGTACATAATAATGTACTTAGCACAGAATTCTCAGTGTTTGGAAATTCCATTTTATTTATATAATGCAGGCAACCATATTTGTTATGGTAGCCTCTTAAGATTCTGCGACTGCTTCTGAGAGTGGAAGCTGAATCCTTTCTCACCAAAAACTAAGACCTGCTACTTGCTTTAGAATGGGCAAGGTATCTATAGAGAACAGCCTGAGGACTGTAATGGAAGATTGTATTACTCACCGCTTTGGTTTAGAACTGTTGTAGAATTCAAAGGAACCTAGAGCTGACATTCAGAGAGTGGTTTTTCCTAAGGTGGTTCTTTTGTTCGTAGATAACTTTAAAGTCACAAAACTGTAGCCACTGAAATAGTTTCTTCAAAGTGAATTGTAACAGCTTAAATACCTCTATCCAGCAACTTCTAGACTCTAGAACACTAGAGAAACCTAAGGTTTTGTGGGTTTTTTTTTTTTTAACCGGAAGGATTACAAACATTTAAAAAAACACCTCTGAGCTGCTTAAGTAGGTGTTGAGTAGTAAATCAATCTGAATCTCTTTCATGGAGGAAACTGGGCACTCAGACCCCTTTAACCATGACAATACAGTTCTACAAACCCAGTTATCTAGTTTCTTAACCCTTAGCAGATTAGAAACAATTTAGGGAAAATATACCTATGCTATGAGTTTTAACAAGCCCTTGAAGTGGGCTGGACAGAGTGTAGAAATGAATAGAAACTTTTAGAAAGCAGATATGAGGGCTCAAAAGAGCCAGACAGTCTAGGGTCACTATTACGGAGCAAGCGGCCCCAGCCCTCTCTACAGTCAATAAGGCTTGGCTGTGAGATAGTGTGTTCATGCTGGGTAGGGTAATAATGACCCAGAGCCATGAAGAATGGGCCAGATTATTGTCTTGATGCATTCTTGCATAAAAGCTCCTTGAAATGTGTAATTTACAGAAGGCTTGCTTAACTTGACTGGTAGTTAATTGAAAAAGGTGAAGAGAGAAATTGTGAAAAGGGATAGATACCTTTAAAGTATTTCCAACCCTCCCCTGCCCTGCTGTGTTCACTGAAAAATCATGAGATCTATACATTTAGAAAGGAGAGCTTAGTTCTTATAAAGGGCTACAGCCTGCAGTGTGGCCTGACAGGCTGGGAAGCACAGCCTCAGGCAGAGACCTTTAATGGCATCCCAGGGAGGAGAGGGTAGAACAGAGATTTATACTGAATGGGTTGGCCAAGTATAGTATTCAACAGGTGTGGGAGGAGCTATGAATATTCACCAAGGGGGGACACGTGTGCATGTGTAATGAGCAAACGTGTGTTTTGTGCATCTCGTGTTCACTTTGGGATGGAGACTTAACGTTTGAATGAATTACAATTAGGCCCTCTGTCAAAAGGTGAAGGAGACATGAAGGCACTCAGTGCTCAGCCTCTGAGGACTGGTCAGAACCAGTCTGTGGTTTCTTTTCAGGAGAAAGTTACTCCATTGTCCAATGACAGCTGCAGTCATGGCCTGTGGAACCAGAGGGGTCAGTTAGTCAAGCATCTGGCAGTAGGTGAGCTGCAATTGTTTAGATATTACTTATCTCTAGGCCAGTGCTTATTTAGCTGCTGAAGAAAAAAGAACCTTGTGGAAGGTAGAACATAGTTTAAAGGTAGCAGTGTGTGATTTAACCCTTGCTTGGCATGGCCTTAGGTCTTGTTTATGATTTGGTGTCATATTGTCACAGAATCTATTCTGCCAGTCTTCACGATCTCTGGTCAGTTGTGTTTAAACCACAGAAGGGAGGGGATATAACAGGCATGTCTGAGCTCCCATCTCATCATGGCCCGGAACTCAGTTTTTAAGGTTTCTCTGGGGTCCCCTTAGCCAAGATTTTTATTTTTAGTTCTCATCTAGAGACATATGCATATGTATTGATTTGCAAATCTTTTGATGTAGAGTAATGTAGAATTCTCTTTTTTGGGGAATGTAGGTTTTGTGAAGGGAGTGTCACCATCTTGGTTTACTCCACTCAATGCAGCTTTTTCAGCCTCATTAAAACAGCAGAAACTCGAAGATACTGTTGATCAGAGCACAGACTATTGAGTTTTGTGATTTTCCCCTGGGTCTTGTGCTGAACTGTTAAAAGTATCACATTGAGGAGCTGTTCTTTAGCTGTCTGGAAAGTCTACTTAGATAGTCCTTTACCACTGAATTGACAAGATTTGGTAGGTAACACCAAAAGTGACTGTTTCGTGTACTTTCCTGTTCTCAGAACAAGAAAGTAGAATTTGACTGTGTGGCTTAAAAAATAAAAGTGTGTTGCTTCAGTACAAGTTATTTCTGTGCAGGTTTTAGTAGATTTATGATGTAGCCAATAGGATAATTATATCTTGATATAATTATATCCAACTAATTATAATTAGTTGGGTCCTCATGGAAGTAGTGTAAATAATGTACATACCTAAGTGGTCATTTGGCATTCCTCTTGAAGACTTTGTTAAGCTTTATGGTAAATGGGTTGTCTTTTGGGAAGTAAGACATACATAATCACTGAAGTCCTGTGGGTGCCTGTACTTGGGTGAAGGCTAGGTTTGTAAATTCCAATTTGACCTTAAGCATTTGAACATAGGTTAAATGGACCTTAATCCCAAACGCTTATTGGAAGTTTCGGGGTCAAGAATGAATGTTTGTTTTATTTTGGCATTTGTCTTGATGCATTCTTCAACCCCCTTTCCTAGGACGTCTAAGAACAAAGTTTAGATTGAAAGCCAAGGCCAGGCATGGTGGCTTATACTTGTAATCCCAATACTTTGGAAGGCCGAGGTGGGTGGATCTCTTGAGTCCCAGAGTTCAAGGCCAGCCTGGGCAACAATAGTGAAACCCTGTCTCTACCAAAAAAAAAAAGAAAAAAAAAAAATTAACCAGACATGGTGGCGTGCACCTGTAGTTCCAGCTATTCGAGAGGATGAGGCAGGAGGATTGTTGAGCCCAGGAGGCAGATGTTGCAGTCAGCTGAGATCGAACCACTGCACTACTCCAGCCTGGGTGACAGAGCAAGACCCTGTTTCAGAAAAAAAAAAAAAAAAAAAAAAAAAAGGAAGAAAAAAGAAAGGTGACCAGGACTTTTGCTTGTGATTTGGCAGAATCTGATAGTGGATTCTGGTAATGTGCTTATAAACACCCAAAAAGCAGCTGATGTTAGGTAGTTCAGCCTCTGGAAGGTGTCAGCTCATCTGACAGGGAAGTTGAGAGCAATAAAGTTATTTTGCCAATGCCCTGATGAATGGGAAATGCTGATGTTTCCACTTTTCATTTCCAGGAGTATAATGTCTCAGGAAGGCGATTATGGGAGGTGGACCATATCTAGTAGTGATGAAAGTGAGGAAGAAAAGCCAAAACCAGACAAGCCGTCTACCTCTTCTCTTCCCTGTGCCAGGCAAGGAGCAGCAAATGAGCCCAGGTACACCTGTTCCGAGGCCCGGAAAGCTGCACACAAGAGGAAAATATCACCTGTGAAATTCAGCAATACAGATTCAGTTTTACCTCCCAAAAGGCAGAAAAGCGGTTCCCAGGAGGACCTCGGCTGGTGTCTGTCCAGCAGTGATGATGAGCTGCAGCCAGAAATGCCGCAGAGGCGGGCTGAGAAAGTGGTGATCAAAAAGGAGAAAGACATCTCTGCTCCCAATGACGGCACTGCCCAAAGAACTGAAAATCATGGCCCTCCCGCCTGCCACAGGCTCAAAGAGGAGGAAGACGAGTATGAGACATCAGGGGAGGGCCAGGACATTTGGGACATGCTGGATAAAGGGAACCCCTTCCAGTTTTACCTCACTAGAGTCTCTGGAGTTAAGCCAAAGTATAACTCCGGAGCCCTCCACATCAAGGGTAAGAGGATGCTGGGTGTCAAGGAGCTGTTGAGTTGCCCTTGAGAGTCTCTCCTCCGTGAAACAAGGAGGGCAGCCTAGAATAGTTTCTGAGAACTCTTCTTTGTGTTCTTAACTATTTCAGGAAAAAAATTATTGACAGGCAAGTGCATTAGTATAACAGCAGACTGTTTACTTAGGCAGAGCGTGTGTTCTCAAAACCCTGTAGCTCAACCCCTTGTATCACTTAGCACAATGTTTAGCATTATTTAACTTTTTAAGATGAAGCTTGATGAGTAACAGTTTATCAACAAGGTAGCAAATACTTGACAACAGTAGTAGTTCTCCATGGGCCCTGGACCAGCGGCCTCAGCATCACCTGCAACTTGTTAAAATGCAAATTCTCGGGCCCCATTCCCGATTCATTAAATTGGACTCTGAGGGTGAGATCCTGCAGCTGTGTTTTCACGAGCCCTTCAGGGGATTCTACTGCCCAGTCAAGTTTGAGAACCACTGCTTAAAAGCCTGGTTTTAGTTCCTGGTGAAGAAGAAGAAGAAAAAACAAAATAGTGCCTGAGTGCAAATAGATGTTTCAGTTATGGATCAAAAGATGGCCTTAGTTTGCTCTCCTTATTCCTCAGGGAGCACCTGCAGGGGGAAGAGCAGGAGCTCTAGAATCTGCTTTCTGGCCTCACCACTCATTTGCTGTATGGATTGTTAACACAGGACCTAACATTCTCTGAATTTTAGTTTGCTCATCTTTAAACTGGAAATGCAGAAAAATGGGAGCAAATATATGAAGTAACCAGTGTAATATATTCACATGGCAGATACAATAAACATTATTACCCTTATTTCAGATTTTTTTCCTGTCCCATATTTAAGAATAGTAATGTTCACTGTCAGCAGTGTTTTTTTTTTTAAATATATCCAGTATATAATTGTATATTGTGTGTGATGTATACATGTTGGAGTATTCCATACTGTAGAGTGTTCTACAGGTTGTTTTCTTTTTGAGAATCTCTTATCTTGGTACTTTGTCAAGTTTTTTGTTTGTTTGAGACAGACTGACAAATATTTAGAGAATTTTGCCAAGTTTTGCTCTATATAATAAAATAACCGGCTATTAGCACCAAGATATTGTGGTAACATGATAGGAGCTCTTACATATATTTTCTCCTTTAATCCTCAGGACAGTCTTATGAGTAGGTGTTACAATCGTATTCCTTGGATAAGTGATGCATCTGCACTTTAGAAAAGTGCCCAAGGTCGTAGAGCTGGTAATGACATTCTGGCATCAGAATCCATGCTGTTTGCTATAGCACTCTACCGTGTGCCATAATTGTAGATGGCTTAGAAGATCTCATGGAGGAAGGGGGACTTCAAAAGGCCTTTGAAAGATGGGTAAAATTTAGAAGGGAAGAAATACATGCTGGTGGGGGCAAATGGAAGAATATTTGCAGTTTATCTCTGCAACTCTCCCATTAAGGTAGAACCTTCCTTACGATTTTTTTGTTGTTGTTCTCTGAAAATCTTTCTACCCCAGCATCTAGCTCAATGTCCAGAAGATAGGAAGCACTCAGTAAATATTTGCCAAATGAATGAGCCCAGTCTTAATTCTCAGAGGCAGTTTAGTGGGTATGAGCGAAGATGCTGGAGCCAGACAGCCTAGGTTCAAACCCCGACTGAACCCCTTCCTAGCTGTGTGTCTGTGGGCAGCCTCCTAAGAAGGCTCCTCCTATACAACATAGAAATAACAGACCCCACCTAGAAAATGGATATGAGGAGTAAGTAATGTATGGGAAGTGCCAAGAATGCTGCCTGGCATCTAACAGGTCTCCACAGGTGTGGCTGTTGTAATGGAAGGTCATGATGATGGTGTACTTGCTCTCGTGGTATGGTTTGAGAAGTGAGCTTTCAACCTATCTAACATAAAGCTTGAATGGGTACAAAGTGAGACTTCCCTAGAGATGACCAGGAACACCAGGAATGTGAGTTTATAATTGTGAGTGCCTCTGTCCTTTCGTTCACAGGCCACAAGTGCTTTCCAGTCTTTCTGGAAAGTCTTTCTAAACTGTCCACGTTTATAAAATCTTTCTAGAAAGTTTTTCTAGTCTTGAGTTGGGAGATTTCCTGGAGAGGGACTTGAATGGGTACTTAGAGGAGGTAGAAGTTCAGAGATCTGAAAAGAATATGTATCATTATTGTCCATATTGAGTTTCTAAACTTGATCAATCATTCAGTACTGAAGTTGTAGATTTTAGTTTTGCATTGTTTTATAAAAGAATATATGATAAATATTAAATACCATAGGGAAATTTTTTTGAATTTTATGAAACATTAAAGTCTGACTTTGTAGTAACTGTTTAGCTTACTGTGTTCTGAGTCAGATCTTGATTGTCAGTGACTGTTGAATGAGTTAGTAGTGATTATTATGACTAGAGGATTTTTGTGAGTGTGAATTTGATATATGTTTTGTCTTCTCAGATATTTTATCTCCTTTATTTGGGACGCTTGTTTCTTCAGCTCAGGTAAGTATACCTTTAAGCTGTTTTTTCTTTGGGTGAAAGTAGACAGGTAATTAACTCCATAAGAAAATATGAGAGGTATACTTTGGGGATCTCAGTCCTGTTCAAAGACTGAGATGGCACATACCCGGAGGCTGGCTTAAGTGCCACAGTAATGGGATCCATGGCCATCAACATAGAATGGGGATGTCACTATCAGGAGAGCATTTGACTCAAGTCAGCCTTCGCTGGCCAAGAAGTCACTTTGGACATTCCAGCTTGAAAGACTAGAATGGGACACTTCTTTTGGGGATACTGATTAACTCATGGGACTGAGTTAACTCTGGTGCATAGAGTGGTGAGGTATGGATAGAGTAGTGAAGGCCAAATCAAATTTGATTTAATTTAGAAAAATGTGAATTTTCATGTTCAGTGGCTCCTTCCTGACTGAGCTAGTCCCTTTGTCTTGATAAATCATGTAATGATCCAGACCCGCAAGTAAATGGTCCAAAGGGCCCTGTCCCTGAAGAAAGGCAGGCTTCCTTTATGTTTGGTTTGGCATTGAAAGTCCTGGTTTCCATTTGGAAGGTGGGGAGCATTTGCGAATGCCCTGTTAGCTCAACTGAGTTACTAAGTCCAGGATTATCCAGGTGTGGGGAGGAGCCTCCACGGGTAAGACCAGTACAGAACTTGCATTTAAGATGTAATTGTTAGAAGCCAAGTGAATGTCTGGTCCCAGGTGGCTGTGTACAAAGCTAGCTAATAAGTTAGCCTGAAAGGAAATGTTCTTTTCTGAAAGTCCTGGGAGCTTTGTCTCCAGTATCTGTCTTTTTATAATCACCTAGGGGAAAAGGGATAAATTTATAAGTCCTTTTATTTAAATTAATCTCAGGGCCATTAGACATAATGTAATAACACCCTGCAGACAAGTACAGATGCTGCCAAAACATGCAGAGATAATTTCCTGGGAACCTGTTATCTCATGTACTTGGCTCCATTTAGGTTCTTTTAACCATGCATTTAAGATAAATTATAGGTTTGTTAGTATTGCAGCATAACCCTCCAGGTTTATAAATAATACATGTAGTGTATCACTATTTTAGAGTTTCCTTAAATGTAATAACTAAACAATTCTTCTTATGAACTGTTTGGCAGAATTACCCATGGCTTAGTTACTCTTCTTTTCTCCCATCTAGTTTAACTACTGCTTTGATGTGGACTGGCTCGTAAAACAGTATCCACCAGAGTTCAGGTGAGTTCCTCAGGGTGACAGACAACACTATAAACTGTAAGGGGGCTTTGACACCTAAGATTTGTATTTCTCAGGTGAAAGCCACTCATCTTTTGAGTTTTTCTTTTGAAACTGTTGAAATCACACAGACATTAAGTTATATTCGGAAAACAGCATTCTTTGATCTATTTAATCCTACACATTCTTTTTACGGATTTTAGCATTTTCATCTGTGCTCTTTCAGGAAGTAGATAAGGACAGGCTTTAACTCAAATAACAGAACTTCATGTCCAGTCTTAATATGAAGGAAAATACCATCTCCACATACCTTCTAGATCTGTGAATGTGCCAACATGCGGCCAACGTGCCATGCTTTCCGTAGCACATCAATGCTGTTCTGTTTTGAGGATCCCTTTGTGTTTCTGAGATGAGGAAAGGAGGCTGTATCTGTGGCCTTCCCTTATCTAGGCTCTGGAGGTGATGGATTTTTAGGCCTTCTGCCTGCACTTCATCAGCCTCATGTTAGGCAATACAGACCAAATAGGGCATCACACAGTGAGGTGCCACCCTTCCCTATTTCTAACACATTTACGGGGCAGATTCCCATAACAGCAAGTAGGATGGAGGAAAACACACAAGAAATAATGATTGTCAGGGTCCTCAAAATTCTTGGTACATTCAGGGCATCAGATTGTGGAAACCTTTGACATTAACAGTAGATAAAATGCTGTTAAAATTTTTCAAGCAGCTTTGGCACTTGGGGCTTTTTTTTTTTTGACCTGTAACACACAGAATTAGTTTTAGCTGCATGTAAAAGAATATTCAAAATAACAATGGCTTAAATAAGACAAATTGTTTCCAGCCTGACACATTCAGATGGTAAACATTTATGGTCTAGATGGGGGCACCAGGGTTCTCATAGACTTATCCACCTACCCTTTCTGTTCCACCATCCTTGTATGTGACTTCAGTTTTCAGAGTCACCTCGTGGCCCAGTATGGCAGCTAGAGCTCCAGCTTACTTGTCTATTCCAGGTAGCAGGAAGGGGAAAGGAGGAAAAGGACAAAAAGGCCCACATTCTAGCTATGCCCGTCTAAGCAGCCTTCCTGGAAGTCCCACACAACACCTGCATCTATTTCATTGAGCAGAGCTCAGCTGCATGCTAACCAGCTGTAAAAGAGGCTAGAAATGTCTTTTAGCTTAGCACACCTTTTCCTGAATTAGCCTTTTGTTAGGGAAGGAGGAGAGAATGGCTGTCTGGAGGCAACAAGCAGTTTCTCCCTTGGCTCCTCCTGGCAGTAGTATCCTTGGGTGTCACATTGGCATTTTCTGTTCTTCCTCCCTTTTCTTAAAGACCTTGAAATCAAACTGTCACCCCATTAGAATGTTGGCAAAGTGTAGACTGCCGTTCCTTTGTATCTGTTATGAGTTAAATTATCTCACCCCCAAAAAAGATCTGTTGGAATCCTAAGCCTCAGTACCTCAGAATGTGATCTTATTTGGAGATAGAGCCCTTACAAAGGTAATCAAGATAAAATGAAGGCATTAGGATGGACATTAATCCAGTATGACTAGTGTCCTTATAAAAAGAGAAATTTGGGTGCAGAGACAGAGATAAGACCATGTAAAGACACAGAACGCCATTTACAAGCCAAGCTCCTAGAAGCTGGGAGAGAGGCTTGGAACAGATGTGCCTCACAGCCTCAGGAAGCAATCCTGCCAGCACCTTGATCTTGGACTTCTGGCCTCCAGACCTGTGAGACGATATATTTCTGTTGTCTAAGCCTCCCAGTTTGTGGCTTTGTTTTGGAGGCCCTGGCACACTAATACAGTATCCACTGGACTCTCAGTAACTAAAGGGACGAAAGTGTCCTTCTTCTCCCTGCATCCCCTTATTGCCAAATGCATCTTGGGAAGGCTATTACGAGCCTTAGAAGGATGAGGAGTGACCTAAATGGTAAGTTTAAGTAACATCCAGAATTTGTATGTAGAAAAATTCAGATCATAAGGATTTATACCTCAGTATGCTGTTGTTCAGGTGCCATCTTTTTGTAATAAGTTGTAGAACCAATAAATTTGAAAGAATTAATGAGGACTTCAGTTTCTATCAGTCATATTTAATCTTTTTAATAAGATGACTTGATCTAACATTTTTTATTTCTAGGTACTAGATGCACGAGTGTTTCTTACATTATTCTGTTTTTCTTACCTAATTTCTAAAAATCACAGATGTGTGTTTCATAGTTTTATTTTACCTGTCATGTTAGAATAAAGCTATTGGGCAAGAGGTAGTGAGGTATTAGTACTGGAAGTAGATGTTTCTCTCTAGTTGATTGTTGTACCTTTGTGAATGGTAGAGAATCATTCTGCAGTGTGATTGATAAATGTGGAAGTGGCTTGGTTGTTTATCTTTCTTGATTGCTTATATCCAATTTTTGTTGTGTTGGGAGAGCTTGTAGAAATATACTTATTTCTAAGGATTATCTTGCTTTGAGTTAATCAGAACAAGAATCCCTCAAAAGCCTTTTTAATGTATTCTTGAAGAGTGTTTTTGTATTATATTTGGAATTCAAAAATATAGCATTTTCAACGTAGCTTGGGCTCTGTTTCATTGAAATCTAACCACCCATTAGTGAAGCTGCGTCATGCTATGGGCCTGACCTGGGCCTGTTCTCTGTTGTATCCTGGGTCTAGCTCAGTACATAGCACACAGGAGGAGTTTGGTGAATATAGATGTGGTGTGAAATGAATCCACCGTGTGGTCCAAAAGAAGAAAAAGCAAAAAGCACTATATTATATAATAATTATTATATATCTTTAATTTATTTGGACTTAAATATTTTAACACAGAGCTATTTGTGTGCCCTTTTGGGCCAAAGAAGATAATTATTCAAGGACTTTCTTGAGTCATTACCCCTCTGTATTACAACAGAGCTGCAGAATCAGGCCATGTAGCCCCATTATAAAGGTATCTGGTAAATGAACATTAGCTTTTCACTGCTCTGTGTTAGCCCTGTCTTCATTCAACTACAAAGGCCGGAAACATATCGAGTGATAAGGAAGCTAGCATTCCTTAATGAGGCGAGTCCAGCTTCATGAATGATGTATTTTAATTTATTTATTTATTTATTTTTGAGACAGAGTCTTGCTCTGGCACCCAGGCTGGAATGCAGTGGCTCAATCTCGGCTCACTGCAACCTTTACCTCCCAGGTTCAAGCGATTCTCCTGCCTCAGCCCCAGAGTAGCTGGGATTACAGGCATGCACAACCATGCCTTGTCTAATTTTTGTATTAGTGGAGACGGGGTTTCACCATGTTGGCCAGTCTGGTCTCGAACTCCTGACCTCAGGCAGTCCACCTGCCTCGGCCTCCCAAAGTGCCGGGATTACAGGTGTGAGCCACCGAGCCTGGCCATGAATGATGTATATTAAATACTAATGCTCTCTTTTTAGGAAGAAGCCAATCCTGCTTGTGCATGGTGATAAGCGAGAGGCTAAGGCTCACCTCCATGCCCAGGCCAAGCCTTACGAGAACATCTCTCTCTGCCAGGTAAGCCACTTACTGCCGTTGGAGAGCACGCGTAGTCTGAGTTAGAAGGAAACTTAGACATTTAGTCCACCCTCTCACTTAGTGCAGAAATCCTCTCTCCAGCATCAGTCATCAATAGATACTTGTCTAGCCTCAGCTTAAACACTTCCTGAGATAGAGCATCCCATTCATAGTACTCCTCAGGGTTGGAAAGGTTTTTCTTTTTGTGGGCCTGAAGTCTTCCTACTAATTTCTACTCATTGGTCTTAATTTTCCCCTTCTGGAGCCACACAGAATAAGTAAGTCTTTCATCTTATACATGTCAGTGATTCATATATCTAAAGTGATCTGTCCTGTCTCCCTTCGTTTTCTCCCTCTAATTCAAACATTCTCTTTCTTCAGTTTTACTCAATGTAGTATGGATTCCGAGTCTTTCCGCAACCTGCTAGTGCTCCCCTGGTTGCATGTAGCTTGTCAGTATGCCTGTTGAAACCTGGGTTTCAACACTGAACAGGTCCTCTGGATGTAGTTCAGTGGCTGTGGGTTTCTTTTTGTGAGTATCCTGTGAGTGCAACTTAAAACTTGTAGTTTTCTGTGACACCTTATGTAACTTATATTAGCTGCCATTGACACTTCAATGGTAGTCCTTCAACTGTAGTTCTTTTTTTTCACATCAGTTGCATGTAAGGTCTAAACAGGAGAGACCCATAGATTAAAAACCTGTTAGGAAACTATGTGAGTCGTATGCTGTGTATGATCTAAGTCCAGTGTGGAGACATTAAGTGGTCTTGGTCTTGTAACAGGCATATCCACTTGGTTTGCTAGGACCAAAGCAAAGCAGAAAAGAAAGCTATGTTAGTTTGTTCTTGCACCGCTATGAAGACATACCTGAGACTGGGTAATTTATAAAGAAGAGGGGCTTAATTGGCTCACGGTTGTGCAGGCTGTACATGAAGCATGGCTGAGGAGGCCTCAGGAAACTTTCAATTGTGACAGAAGGTGAAGAGGAAGCAGGCACATCTTACTTGGCCGGGGCAAGAGGGAAGAGAAAGGGGGAAGAGCTACACACTTTTATCAAACAACCAGATATCATGAGAACTCACTATCACGAGAACAGCAAGGAGGAAGTCCACCCCCATGATCCAGTCACCTCCTACCAGGCCCCTCCTCCAACATTGGGGATTATAATTTGAGATGAGATTTGGGTGAGGACATAGACCCAAACCATATCAAAGGCCAAGAAACAGATATTGCCCAGTTTCTTTATATATTCCCATAATTTTGTCCTAATACTTTGCAGTTAGCATACAACGTGGCCAATGAGTCTTGGACTTTCATTAGGACCCATTTCTTTAGACTCATCATCTAAAAAGATCTTCTATTACATGTGGCATTTTGAGCAAGAAACATGCAAAGTAGAAAGGAAAACAAGGAATACAGAAGAATTTCTCACATTTATGATAACTACTTCCTATAGAAATGGTGATTATGAAGTAGCTGGTGTAATAGTCACCTTTTCCTATTTCTTTTGGCTGTATTAGTTTGTTATGAGAAAACACGAAAGATGCTTTTTATAGCCCTTTTCTTTCCTTATCGTTAGCTTAGTGAAATTGGCAAAAGATTTCTGCTCTGCGAGTACAGAGACAGAGTGAATTACATCCTTTCTGGATTTTTTTTTCTCATTTTCCTTCTAGTGTCTTTTTTCCCCATCCACAAAGATGTAAGAATTCCAACTCACATTGTATCACTCTTTTTCCAACTATATATGATATCTTTGTATTTTTTTAAGATTAATACAGTACAAGAGCTCAATCTTGTTAGTTTTAAACATACCTCACAACATTTTCCTTATGATTTAACCCACTGCACTTTATAGAGTTGTCATTTTAAAAATGCCTTCTATCCAACATGGGCTCATCTCATGCCCATAGATGTGCCTTTGCTTAGCAGTTGCCAAAATTCCATTGTTTTGCTTCTATTTCCAGCAACATAAGAGGTTAGACTGCAGTAGGATAGCTCCCATCAAACATTATAGTGGGCAGAAAGTAAACTGACACAGAAATCCTGAAAACCAGTGACTAAATGAATGGAAATAAAGTCTTTTTCAAATATTACCTACCTGTGCTCGTTTAGGAGAGTGATTCCTGTGCTTGATAGTGTGTTCCAGGCTGGCCACCAGAGGGCATAGTGAGCCACTTCTTCCAAACCTCTTGGAAAGAGCTGTGAAGAAGCTCCCAACTCTAGGCTGACGTACAGGATTGTGTCCTCCTGATCTCTTGAAGCACCTTTATACCTTGTCTGTAAGATAAAGTCTTTTTCTAGCAATGTGAGTCATTGAAACTGAGACACATTAGTCAGAGAATCGGCAGCTGCTGACCCTCTCCCATTTTGCAAACGTGGGACCTAAGGGCAGACATTGAGACCTTGTGGTGGTCAGAGTCACATTGCCTGGGCTCAGTCCCGGCTCTACGTGTGTGTATTAGTCTGCTTGGATGCTATAACAAAATTACCTGGGTGACTTTTCTTGGACTTGGGTCGCTGAAACAACAGACACTTATTTCTCACAGTTCTGGAAGCTGGGAATTCAGGATCAAGGTGCCAGTCAGTTCAGTTCCAGGTGAGGGCTCTCTTGCCAGCTTATAGATGGCCACGTTCTCACGGTGTCCTCATGAGGGAGAGGGAGGAAGACAGACACATAGGCTGTCTGGTAGCTCTTGTATAAGGACAGCAGTCCTGTTGGATCAGGATCATCAGGATCCCACCCTTATGACCTCATTTAACCTTAATTACCTCCATAAAGTCCCTCTCTGCAAATAGTCACATTGGAAGTTGGGGCTTCAACATATGAATTTGGTGGGGGACAGAAGTGTTTAGTCTACAACACTTATTCTGGGCTTGTCACTGGCTTGTCACCTAATTTCTTTGTCTTTGAAATTGATTGCTAATGCTGTTCATCCTAGAGTTTACTAAAGGACTTAGTGCACTAGCCCAAAAACAGCACCCAGTAAACAATATCTATTGAAGCTATTATCCTTGTTTTTTGTGCTTAGACTTACCCAGAAGCATGTAACTTTTAGCAAACTAAACAAAAGCCAGGTCTCTTGACCATTGTTCTTTCTCAGCTAAATATCAGTTTATAGAGTGGCAGTCTTCCTTCTCATTTGGTAATTTTGAAAACATGAAATAGAGTTCCCTGCACTTTCTTCTGTGGCCAGAATGCACAGATGCATGCTGGTCTGTGAGCATCTCCATTCCAAACAGGAGCTGTGTTGTAACTCACCTGTGTATTCCAGTCACCCATTACTGCCCCCAGCAAAGTTTCACCCATGTCATGTGGTAAGGAGGCTGGGGTAGATAGTGGGGAGAGGTTGCAGTAGTGATTGCCACGATTATAGAGTGCCTACTGCATGCAGGCCCCCGTTCCTCAGCATTTTACATATGTGATCTCGTTCCTAACAACTCTGGATCTCAGAATGGTACCGTTTTAAAGAGGAGAAAGCTGAGGCATAGAGTTAGATGTATTTTCCAGAGTCATACAAAGTTGTGAAGGCAGGATTTGAGCCCATGTACTGCATTCCTAATTGTGAAACTTTTACGGTTATTTAAACTCTTTCATAATCTGCATCTTGTGTCGTATTCTGCTTAACCAAGATCTGGCATTAGTGGGTATTAGATAACATGTTTTCTATATACATATCCTCCATTAGTTTGTAAAGGTGTCATTTTATAACATGAAAATGGATTTCATATGTTTTTATTTTCAGCACTTGCTATGCTAATATAAGAATATTTCTATTTTAATTTAACATCCTAAGTCTTTATGTTGCCACCACTTTCAGTGTTTCTTTTTTTTTTTTTTTTTGAGACGGAGTCTCGCTCTGTCACCCAGGCTGGAGTGCAGTGGCGCTATCTCAGCTCACTGCAAGCTCTGCCTCCCGGGTTCACGCCATTCTCCTGCCTCAGCCTCCCGAGTAGCTGGGACTACAGGCGCTGGCCACCACGCCTGGCTAATTTTTTCGTATTTTTAGTAGAAACGGGGTTTCACTGCGTTAGCCAGGATGGTCTGCATCTCCTGACTTCGTGATGTGCCCGCCTCAGCCTCCCAAAGTGCTGGGATTACAGGCGTGAGCCACCTGGCCTTCAGTGTTTCTTTTAAATATGCTCTGAAAACTGTGTACCATTAATTTCTGTATAAGCCAAATATCTAAAACTTTGCATAGAGACTCACTTGTTTTACTAGTTTTTTGTCAACTAAAGAATTTAGGCTTCTCAGTCCTAATTACTGTAATTAAAAATGTAGTGTATATTGAATCATTCTGGGTAACAAAATTTGTTTTTGTTTTTTTTTTTAATGAGCGTCCCCAGATGCTATTATAAAAGCTGTCTTGTTATTCAAGGGCTTGTCTGGTAGAGATCAGTAAAAATAGTTTTAAAAAAAAAGTTGACCTGATTGCTTTCTAATGTAATTTCCAGTAGATATGGATATTAGTGAGTTGTTTTTAAATAAATGACTTCTTTTTCATCCTAGGCAAAGTTGGATATTGCGTTTGGAACACACCACACGTAAGCACTTTTTGTGAAATAGGGGAACCCCTCAAGCATTGTCATTTGTCCTTTACACGGTTATTCTTAGGAGAGACTGAGCATGGTAGGCCCATCTAGGATCTAGCACAGCGATGCTTAACTGAGCCTGGGGGAGCTATTCTTTTATTTAATGCTCTTATAAAAATTATTTGGTCTTTCCTTTTAATTTTACAGATCAGGAAACTGAGGCCCAGGTTTAGGTATGTGATTTTTCCTTGGGCCAGTAGTGGAGACAGGAATAGAACCTATTTATTCTAACTTTAATTAATATATACACACAATTGTTCAAGATGTGGTCTCACTCTGTTGCCCAGACTGGAGTGCAGTGGCATGATCACAGCTCACTGCAGCCTCCAACTCCTGGGCTTAAGCAATCCTCCCACCTCAGCCTCCCGAGCAGCTGGGACTACAGGCACACGCCACCATGCCTGGCTAATTTTTTTGTAGAGACGGGGGGTCTCACTTTGTGACCCAGGCTGATCTCGAACTCCTGGACTCAAACAGACCTCCTGCCTTAGCCTCTCAAAGTGCTGGGATTACAGGCATGAGCCCCTGTGCTGGCATTAACTTTAGCTTTAAATTTGTTCTTGTTTGCTCATTGCTAAAATTTACCTTATTATTTCCTTTGGTCCATTCACCACTACCCCCTCGCTCCTACACACATACTTTGCAGGTTAAACTCAACAGAGCTCTTTTTTTTTAGACAGAGTCTCGCTCTGTTGCCCAGCCTGGAGTGCAGTGGCACAATCTTGGCTCACTGCAACCTCCATCTCCTGGGTTCAAACGATTCTCCTGTCTCAGCCTCCCAAGTAGCTGGGGTTACAGGCCACTGCCACCACACCTGGCTAACTTTTATATTTTTATTAGAGACGGGGTTTCACCATGTTTGCCAGGCTGGTCTCAAACTCCTGACCTCAGGTGATCCACCCTCCTCTGCCTCCCCAAGTGTTGGGATTACAGGTATGAGCTACCATGCCTGGCCAAGAGCTCTTAATTCAGAGTTTAAAATGCCTAGGAGGCTGGGCGCTGTGGCTCATGCCTGTAATCCCAGCACTTTGGGAGGCCAAGGTGGGTGGATTATTTGAGATCAGGAGTTCGAGACCAATCTGGCCAACATGGTGAAACCCCATCTCTACTAAAAATATAAAAATTAGCCGGGCAGTAGTGGGACATGCCTATAATCCCAGCTACATGGGAGGCTGAGGCAGGAGAATCGCTTGAGCCTGCAAGGCGGAGGTTGTGGCGAGCCAAGATCATGCCACTGCACTCCAGTCTGGGTGACAGAGTGAGACCCTGTCTCGAAAACAAAAGAAAATGCCTAGGAAAGTAATTACAATTGAACTTTTCCCAATTAAGTATCTGTAGTTTACATTTTGTTGAAATGACATTATCTTGTAGAAGATTGAGCTCGTGTCTTGAAATTACTTTTAGTTGCTTATTTAAAAAAAAATTTTTTTTTTGTTGAGACAGTCTCGCTCTGTTGCCCAGGCTGGAGTACAATGGCGCAATCTCAGCTCATTACAACCTCTGCCTCCCAGGTTCAAGCAATTCTCCTGCCTCAGCCTCCTGAGTTGCTGGGACTACAGGTGTGTGCCACCACGTCCAGCTAATTTTTGTATTTTTAGTAGAGATGGGGTTTCACCATGTTGGCCAGGCTGGTCTCGAACTCCTGACCTCAGGTGATCCACCTGCCTCGGCCTCCCAAAGTGCCGGGATTAAAGGCATGAGCCACCGCGCCTAGCCTATTTTTAAAATGTTTTAAGAATTAAATACTTCTTATGTTCTTGACACAGCTCAAGAAGATATAGAGTTTTTATTCTTACAGCTTTTTCTTTGGTGAGAGAAGCAAGACAAACATGTGAATTAGAAAAGGAGAATCACCTTCCAGATCATAGTGATGGAGGGTAAACTGCCTTCCCCACCTCACAGGGTAGAGCTAGAAACAGTGAACGAGGCAGTCTTTGAGACTGCATACACTTTGGCACACAAGCCCTGCTCTGTCCAGTTTCGGTTGGATGCCATGCAATCCCGTGGTCTGTCTCACAGTGTTTTAGAATGGGAAAGCTCTTTGGTTTCCTCTAGAGCTTGGAGCAGAGTTAATTCTTATGGCTCCAAGAATCGATAGAGGGGAAAGAGAAAGCCAAAGCAGCTGAATGTCAAATATCCAGATCCAGGTGGTGGCCAGGAGCAAACCACAGGATGGGCGAGGCATGCCTCTTTCCACTAAGATCTGTAGCCAGGCCCCCACCACGCATCATTTAGTCCTCTTTCCCACCAAGGCCATGTCTCCCCCCACCTCGCCTACCCCTGTACCAGTAGGATAAAGTGTTCACCGTTGCTGCCACCAGCCCTGTGAAGCCATGTGTGGTGAAAGGAGTGCCCTGGCATCTGGCATTTGTGATCCCAACAAGCTCTTCCGCTGGCCCACTTTGTGACCTTGGATAATCCCTGTTAAATGTCCAGCTGTAGATTCCACAATTGTAGAATGAGAATAACTCCTCTTCTGTATTGCTGTGAAGACTTGGTGTGGTAACATATGACAGAGCTTCTAGGATGGCACCTGGTAGAGAGGTGCTTGCCACATGTTAGTTCTCTTCCCCCTTTGCAGGAATAGCTGCGCATTTGGGTTGGGTCCCTTTTGCTGCCCCACAGCTTAGCAGACAGTATGGCAGGTCAGCATTCTTCAAGGGAGATCTCATTCCTCACCCTTTTCTATCCATTTTTAACTGTGACCTTATTAACACTACCATTTTGTCTATGAAAAGATGAATATGGCTACTCTCAAGTTCATAATTCTATTTGATAGCATTCATTGACATTAGTGTGTGATTTGCCTGATAATCGATGTCTTGACTAATGGAAATATTTGTAAACCTTCTATCATGAATCCATAACTGACTTATTCTTAATTACAATCAGCTGCTGATTTGGCAACTGTGTATGTAAATTTGCCCAGATTTCAGGGAGCACATTTCACAAATGGAAAGAAGATGGCACAGCAGCTGTCATTTCTCCAGCTTTGCATTAATTTACTGTTTGCCAGCTTGGGTTGATTTCTCGTTTTGGCAAGAGCTAAATATCTCATTCTCTTGTCTGTTCTCGTATCCTTTTTCTTATCTTTTTATGATAATTTCATCCTGCCCAGATAATGTTCATGTTGTTTGTTTGGAGAGAGCCAGTGGTTCACTTTTTTTTGCCATGTGTGAATTGAGTTTCATCAGTAAGTATTAAGTAGCATTTTGGCCTCAATAGAAATGATAAAATAAGACAGAGTTACAACCGTGAGAAGTGACACTTTAGTTGGAGAGAGAAAACTTAGATTCCTGAAATATTGAAATAATCCTATTGAAAACAGAGAGATAAAAATCATCCATTATTAGATGAGAAAATAAAGGAGTAATAGGAGAAATAGGAGAAAATAAAGGAGAAAACAAAGGAGTAATAGGAATGTACAGGTGAGAGTGTTTCACATTTAACAATTTTTTTTTTTTTTCTGAGACAGAGTTTCATTCTGTCGCCCAGGCTGGAGTGCAGTGGTGCAGTCTCGGCTCACTGCAACCTCCGCCTCCCGGGTTCAAGTGATTCACCTGCCTCAGCCTGCTTACTAGCTGTGATTACAGGTGCCCACCACCACACCTAGCTAATTTTTATATTTTTAGTAGAGACGGGGTTTCACCATGTTGGCAAGCCTGGTCTCAAACTCCTAACCTCAGGTGATCTGCCAGCCTCAGCCTCCCAAAGTGCTGGGATTACAGGCATGAGCCACCGTGCCTGGCAGCAAAATGTATTTTTGCATTTCATTCACAATAGTCCTGAAGTGGGGTTGATCCTTAGAGATACAAGTGGAAAACTGAGGCTCGGGGATATTGAATGGCTTACCTAGGGTCAAAGGGCTTCTAAATGACAAAGTCTGGAGCTCAGGTCTTCAGATTTCAAATGGAAAGCTTTTATCTATATCCTATTCCCTCTCTCTCACTGCAATTAAAATAAGAGAAATGTGTTTGACTAGAGGCCTGGGGAGGTCACATGGAAAAAGAGTGGACCCCACTGGGTCTGATTTGGGTTAATGAAGAATAGGCAAGACTTACCCCAAGCCCAGATAACACACTTTTGACAAGTGTGGCATCTATGGATACAAAAAACCACTAATGGTAATGAAGCATCTTTTAAACTTCTTAAAATTTCAACTCATAATAAGAAATATACTTTACATTTCAGTGTATTGTGCACTAACATACCTTTGTGCCAAAACAAAATTTCATGAACCAGTAATTAAATATATACAGTATACCAATTTATGCTATTTTAGTTGTTTAAAAAATGCCAGCCATGATGCAGCAAGAGGTTGTTGACCATACTTTGAATCTCAAACACCAGACCAGAAGGTTCCAACGGTCCCTAGTAGTAACAGGTGATGCTGAATAGATAATAAGGGGGCCAGGCTGGAGGGATGTGAAGTGCCAGGACCGGCACTGGGGTTGAAAGTTCTTTTACCACCAAATACTCAACCTTTTTGAAAGGTTTTCATCCTATCACTTAGGCAGACTTTCATCATGGTAATGTATAGAAGGGAAGATTATAAATGTTAAGTTTGGGTAATATGAGAGTTTTAAAAAATTCCTTTAGCTGTGTATTACATTTGCATTGGAAAGGTATTACATATTTTGAAAGTACTATTGATGCTTTTTGATCCTTTGCTGTTTTTAAAGG
The DNA here is from genome assembly GCF_028858775.2 of Pan troglodytes. Taxonomy (NCBI): domain Eukaryota; kingdom Metazoa; phylum Chordata; class Mammalia; order Primates; family Hominidae; genus Pan; species Pan troglodytes. The sequence continues at coordinate 87,985,207 of NC_072413.2, forward strand.
AAAATGATGCTGCTGCTCTATGAAGAAGGCCTCCGGGTTGTCATACACACCTCCAACCTCATCCATGCTGACTGGCACCAGAAAACTCAAGGGTTCGTAGGGGCCTGCTCACTTCCTGGCAGTGTGTGTGCTGATAAAGGTCAAAAGCCAGAACATTCACTTTATTCTTTTTTCTATTTTTTTTAAGTTGTAAAAATAACACACATGGCCTAGAAAAAGAGTTGTATGCAGAAAAAGTTACTGTATTCTTTTACTACCTGCCTCATTCTACCTTCTTGGAGTAACCAGTGTTAACAGGAGCATCATCATCCACAGCTACCTCTGCTGTACATGTAAACATACATTACTATTTACACAGAGTAGTCTCTTCCTAGTTTTTAGAGAAGTGGCATCATATACACTCTACAGCTAAGTAGAGGGCGCAGCACATGCAGAGATCTGAGGCAGAAAAGGGGTTATAGAATGAAAGATCTGAACCTATTGTTTTCCCAGTAGGATTTACCAGATAGCTTTTGTGATTTCTCCTTACTCATGTACCCACCTGCATTTTAGCTTACCACTTCCCAAACAGGAATCAAAGGAAAAGTTGGGGTAGGCCCTGGTCATGTTAATAGTGTGCTAAATATTTCCCCACTCCCCCAGTTGGTGTATTTTCTTTGAAACAAATTTAAGCTGGTGTCTTTTTAGAGCCTTTCGTGTGTTAATAAAGTTGTGAATCTCCAAGAGAAGAATTGAATACGAAAGCTTTCATGAACTTTTTAAACTACTAACCCTCTGTACTTGGTGCACATATGCTAGATCCAGGTTTTGATTCCCTTTTCAAGAGGGGTTTGCTTTTTAAAAGGGATTTTTAGGGATTTGCTCAACAAGTTCAGCTATTGTTCTTGATTATGACTAACTTTAATTTTCTTTTGTTTAAGCCATTTTGCACATCTCTGCCTGTCCTAGAGAAGAGCTGGTTAACAAACAGCCTTCTGTGTTGGGAGAAACTCGGACGTTTGTCTAGCACCATTTCCAGGTTCACGTTTTCTCTGTCATCCTCCTCTGCCTCACCCTGCCCCATATCATTGCCTACCTTGGGCTAGAACTCCTAATTTGGAGTGTATTACTTTCAGCTAAGCTCTGCTGAGCCCAGGTTACATCTTTTTTTGTTTGTTTTTTTGAGACGGTCTCACTCTGTCACCCAGGTTACAATGCTGTGATGCGATCACGGCTCGCTTTAACCTCAACCTCCTGGGCTCAGGTGATCCTCCCACCTCAGCCTTCTGGGTAACTGGGACTGCAGGCACGTACCACCACACCTGGCTAACTGTCTTTATTTTTTGTAGAGACAGGGTTTTGCCTAGTTGCCAAGGCTGGTCTCAAACTTCTGGGCTCAAGTGATCCGCCTGCCTCAGCCTGCCAAAGTGTTGAGATTACAGGCATGAACCACCGTGCCCGGCCCCAAGTTACATCTTAGTTTGAGCTGAAATAGCTTTCCAGCTTCCTTCAACAGGTCTTGCTTCAACCTGAGTGCGCTGCGCAGGACAAATGTAGTCTCCCTCCCTTAAAGCAGTCCTTCAGGATTTGAAAGGGAGTCTTGTTTCTGAGCCTTACATCTCTTGTTCCCTCCCCACTCCCTTGCCCCACCATAGCATGTGGCTTTGAGACCCCTAGCCGTAATTCCTGGTCGTTTTTCTATAAACGTGTTATAATTTTTCAGTATCCCACTGAATATATGCTTTTCAAAATGAAGTGTGGCTCTGACTGGTCCAGGGTTGAGGGGATAGCTGCTCTGTCTCTAAGTCTCAGCTGTAGCACTTTCTTGATCTACTGAATTTATGGTTAACTATGCCTTTGGTACCCCAAGAGCTTCTAAGCCAGTTCTCCTGAGCTGCCAGATTGGGTTTGGGGATTCATGTGGCCCTATCAAAAGGCAGTGAGATTAATGTAGCTTGTTCTCATGAAACCATAATTAATGTTACTAAAGGGATTTCTCAGGTTAGCTCTCAGCCTCACGTGGTTCCAAGAATCCCACCCTGGGCCTCCAGCTCGTTCTGAAGTTGGAAGCTTAGCTTACAGGCAGTAGTACTGTCTTGGGATTCTCTGGGGTGGCTGCTAGGAGGGAAGAGGCAGGGATAAGGGCTTGGGTGTTTCTTTTATTTAAAAAAAGTATTTTTTAATTTAAAATTTTAGAAAACTTTTTGACTAGGTAGGAACGGTTCAAAACTCAGAAAGTACCAAGACTATGAAATCTTCCTCTGGCAGCCATCCTGGTGTGGGATCCTATTATTTCATGCTTGGTCTATATTCTACTCTCTAATGTTTTGCATTTCATGTTGTTTGTGGTAATTTTAAAACTTTTGAAAGCAGTTTTTGTATACAATCTCACTTCATAATTGGTCTACTGTGGTTCTGCTAATCCCCTTCAGCTGCCTCGTGGTCCACCTGTTGATTTCTCACTTTTAAAATTAGAACAAGAATTGCATCCAAAGCTCACAGTAAAAAATAAAATTATTTGGCTCATTATAATAATTTTCTCATTTTGTGATGTGTGAAAAATGCCTCATATCTCAGCATCTTAGTTTAGAAAGTCATTTGTCTTGTTTCTCATCCAGAACTCACCTGTGAGTGAATCTCTGATCCAGGAGGAGCCTCACTCAGCCTGGGAACTTTGAGGTGCTATTGCAAGGGGAGGTCCTCCACGTCTATCCAGCCCAACCTGGTCATTTTACACACGGAGGCAAAGGCCCAGAGAGATCACAGAGCTTACCCAAAATGGTATAGTCAGCTAGTCGATCTGGGTCCAGAACATGGGCTCCAGCCCTCATCACACCATGCTACCTCCTGTGCTAAGTGTCTCCCCAGGGTGGGAAGCAGGGGTATGAAATGCCCCTTGCTAGAAACTTGCAGAGTTGAGAAGATGTACGGCCGAGAGTCCTTGCAGTTCTGGATGCCTTCTGCCCTGGTGGCCCGCATCTTGCCAGTCTCCTTCAGGGGCTGCCAGGTGAAAGAGAAATTGGGCAGTTTCTCTTTCAGCTTAATAGATAGAACCCAGGGTGGGGAAAAGGAGAGTAGCCACAGAAGGGGAAAAAAGTAACACCTGATACTTTTGACTGCTCCTGTAAGTCATTGCTTTGCAACAGCCCAGTGAGGCAGCCTTGTTAACCCCACTTTTTTGCATTTGAAGAAACTGAAGCACAAGAGGTTTGAAGCCATTTTAGTAATCTACTGTGGAGCAGTTTATAGGAGGATTGGGATTAGATATGATTGTTTTCTATTTATGGATATAATGTAGAAGTTTTGGCAAAGAGCATTGTTTTCCTCTAGGGAAAAAGAATTAATGAAATGAAAGATGTCTGTAATGCTTCTTCAGTGAATTAAGTGTTTGAAAGTTTGAGGTTATTGTAATGTCACTGAATGTGATATATACTTAATCCAGGCACCAGAAAGTATAAGACATAAAAATATGCTGCTATAGGACCTACATTATGAAAATGGGTTTGTTAATTGAAAATAGATTTTTCACATGCACTTTTGGTATAGATAACACAATTCTTATTTCACATTTGGCTGAAGGGCCGCATTGATGCAGACAAGGGCAAATTCTTGCTGGGATTACCACTAGTAGCATGGATTTGCTTTAACCATTAAGAGTAGAATTCTTAACTCTTGTCATCAAGTCTTAGCAATATATAGGTGCAGAGGTAAGAGGAGGAATAAGGAAGGTTTGGCAAGTGAGAGGAAGCATGGAGGGATGTGGGTTGGAAGAGGTGGGCAGAGCCCAGGTCTTACTGAATCTTAAATTCATGGCAAGACATTCAGGAATAATTCTGAATGTGATGGGAAACCATTGGAGTGGTGTGCTCAGATTTATGTTTCGTGTTTCCTAAGATTACTTACCATGTGGAGATACTGAGAATTCACCTCTTTCTTAGGATGAAGGCATAATCGATACAGAGATCATTATGATCAGTTGTGTGCCTGACTGTTAAAGGTTATTTTTTCAATTCCAGAATATGGTTGAGCCCCTTATACCCACGAATTGCTGATGGAACCCACAAATCTGGAGAGTCGCCAACACATTTTAAAGCTGATCTCATCAGTTACTTGATGGCTTATAATGCCCCTTCTCTCAAGGAGTGGATAGATGTCATTCACAAGCACGATCTCTCTGAAACGAAGTATGTATCAACTTATCAATTTGGGGTGCTTATGATAGGTTTATACCTTGGGAGCCTCATGAGGTCTGGCATGCAGGGGCCTGGAAAGAGGTGGGGTGAAATCTAGCCAAGCTTCAGGACGTGATGAGGGGATGAGCAGATTCTATCACATCTGTATCTTGTGGTTCTCAGGCATTAAAGTGACAGCCAGTGAATCCTCATGTTTACCTTAGCCTCCCACTGGGGTACTCTCACAATTATTGGGTTCTTTGTCTGGTACTTTACATCTTGTAGGCGTTCCATCATTAGTTGATTTGCTTGAAAATGAATTTGAGAGTCAATTCAAGAAAATGGATTGGCTCTTAGATCATTTCTTGATTATATTAGTTTTCATGTGTATTTTGTCATTTTTTTTTTTTTTGGTGCCCAAAGCACATCACTATGTTTTATAACTTGTGTTTTTGTCTTTTTAGTGTTTATCTTATTGGTTCAACCCCAGGACGCTTTCAAGGAAGTCAAAAAGATAATTGGGGACATTTTAGACTTAAGAAGGTAACATAACTTTTACTATTTTAACATTTTTTAAAAATTTAATGTATATTCTCTTTTTAAAAATAATTATATATTTTGATGCAGCTTCACAATATTTCTGCACAATTCTGGGCAAATAGATACTTGATAAATTGATAATTATAATTCTTAGTAATTACTGCTTTTTAATGTGTTTTGCCTCTTTTATAGCTGTAGGCTGTTAATGGCATAAATATATAGACCTTTTCTAGTTTTTATATTGTAATAAAGATAGAGGCTTCCTATTTATACACATATTGTAGCTTTGATTATAGCTTTTGATTGTTCAGCATATCAAGTTTTAAGATATAAATTCAACAAACAGAAAATGTTGAGTAAAGACTACAACTGAGCTATAATATATTTTGATTATTAAACCAGTGCCCTTAAGAAAACAAATTCAAAAATAATACTTGCTGCTGATATGAAAATGCACAAAGAAAGGTCATAAAATAAGTTGAAGATTAAAGTTTTTTTCATCTCTTTTTAGGTGGTTTAACTGACCTTAATAAATTCCCTGGCCAGGTGTGGTGGTTCACGCCTGTAATCCCAGCATCTTGGGAGGCTGAGACGGGCAGATCACGAGGTTAGGAGTTCAAGACCAGCCTGGCCAACGTGGTGAAACCCCGTCTCTACTAAAAATACAAAAATTAGCCGGGCATGGTGGCAGGCACCTGTAATCCCAGCTACTCGGGAGGCTGAGGCAGGAGAATCGCTTGAACCCAGGAGGCGGAGATTGCAGTGAGCTGAGACCACACCATTGCACTCCAACCTGGGCAACAGAGCGAGACTCCATCTCAAAAAAATAAATAAATTCCCTAAAGTGGCTTTCTTAAAAGCCTTAACCTCTTATTCCATAAACTATTTAAAGTGTAAGAATTTTCCCTTAGTTAATGAAACTTTTTATTTTAATTTCCTTTTATGAAATGAGACCACAGCTTAAAGCAGGCAAGATCTTGAAGACATCTTTATGTCTTGGCCTAGAGAGGAAGTTCAGCACATTGGCCTGTGCCCAGCCTTGGAGGCAGATATCCATAGCTGGGTTCAAACCCTGTTTTGTTATCTACAAGCCATGTGACCTTGACTTGTTCCTTAACATACATCGGTTGTCATCTATAAAGTGGACATAATAATAGTACTTCCCTCCCGTGATTGTGAGGATTAAATGAAATGATGAATGTAAAATAGTACAGGGCACACGGTAAGTCTTCAGTGCACATACACAGCTATTTGTGGACGAATGTCTAATGGTTTAGATAGGCTAGATAATAGCACGTATTATGTGTGATCACCATCTGATACTGAAAGTTCAACTGTATGTTAAGAGTTTTCAAACCACTTTTTACACACAGTTGCTCATGTTGCACCATAGCTTTCTTCCAGGAAGGCCGGCCGGTGATTAGGTGCCTGTTTCCACTGAAGTGTAAATCTAAGCCAGAGGCTTGTCCAGGATAGGGTGGCCCTTCAGGGGCTGAGCACTGCGGTAGAAACTGGGTGTTGTAAGTTGTCGGTTCAGCTCTGTTTCCTACACCATGCTGTACCCAAGGTGGACATGGAAACTTTGGGCTTTTTGGGAAGTGTATGTGTAAGTATTAATGCCTAAGCTGTGTTAAGGAAAATAATACATATTAAATTAAACAAAACGTCAGTCAGATGAGCTACAGTTTATTTTTCTGCTCTCTCCAGCCCTCTAGGTAGGCATTCAGTACATATTTAAGTGGATACAGTTTCCAAATGTTTTCTTAATTGTTTCTGCAGCTTTGCATAATTATCAAAGCAGGAAATGCAGATCAGTCTTCTGCAGTGTTTTAGCTGGTATGTGTATGTAAATATTCTCTTTTATGTTTAGACCATCACAGCTGCCTGGAGCTCAAGTGTTAAACTATGAATGTTAAGCCTCTTTCAAATGATAGGAGTCAAAATATGTAATCCTTCTAGGTATTGTTTAAGTGTTGGTAGCAAAAAACTCACTTTGTTTCCTCTGCTCTCACACTACAACAGTCAACACAGAAAACTGTGACCAAATATGTGTGGGGTTTTCCTCATACACTAAGCAGGGGACACCAGCTGGGTGTCCTCTAATTCACTTCAATTCTTATGCTGTCTTCCTGGAGATGTATAAAGAAAGTGATGTTATAAAGAAAGTGATGGTATAAAAAAAAGTGATTTTTTATTCCAAAGCTGGCTTAGAGGAATAAGTACAGGCTTCCTGTCTTAAGGATACTGCTTTGCTCTTGGAGCAGAAAGTGGACACTTTTAAAAGGGGCCTAGCATGAATGGCACGCAGAGGAGGAAGCAAGCAGGTGGATACTTCCTTACTTTCTGCCTTCTCTACCAGGCAGTCCATTTGGTCTCTTCCTGGGCAGAACTAGGTTGTAAAGATGGCTGAAACTCTCCAGGTGGGAGAGTTTCTTAGTGGGCATACTTTGGGTTGTAAATTTACTGCTGTCCCTCGAGGCAGTCCCCTGGTGGGAGAAAGTTCTGCTCTGGAGCTTCTAAGCACATAGATGAACTTGCCCTTTAGGGAGTGTCTAGTAAAGGAAAGGTAAAAGGTTATATTGTATTTCTAAAGGTCTAAGTAGGAAGTGGGGAAGGAGTTGGGGAGAACAGAGAAAAGTAGGGAAAAAATAATTGAAAAAATACATTTTTTTAAAAAGAAATATGGGGGTAGCCTCAGATCCCATAGATTGAGGGCTCCATCCCACAAGACTGCCCCTCTCCCTCAGACACCAGTTGCAAGTCTGGGCCTCCAGAACTTCTGACTGACCAGCTTCAAGTTGAGGTTCCCATGACCCTCTCTTTGGGCTTCATTTGCTAGAGCAGCTCACTGAACTCAGGGAAACACTTAACATTTACTGCTTTATTATAAAGGATACAGATGAAGAGATGCATAGAGCAAGGTATAGGGGAAGGGGCACAGAGCTTTCATGCCCTCTCTGGGTGCACCACCACTGTCCAGCAGCCTGCAGGTGTTCAGCTGTCGGAAAGCTCCCTAAACCCTGTCCTTTTGGATTTTTAATGGAGGCTTCATTACATAGGCATGGTTGATTACATCACTGGCCATTGCTGATCAGCTCAACCTTTAGCCCCTCCTATCCCTGGAGGTTGGGGGGTTGTGCCAAAAGTCCCAACCTTCTAATCATGCCTTGGTCTTTATCGTGACCAGCCCCCATCCTGAAGTTGCCTAGGGTCTGCCAGCCATCAGTCTCATTAACATACAGAAAGACATCACATTGGAGATCCCAAGGATTTTAGTAGTTGCATGCCAGGAAACAGGGATGAAGACCAAATACATATTTCATAGTATCAAAGCTGCATTGAACACTTGTGATTTCAAGTAAAAAAAATCTAATTTCATATGACAAGTTGGTGGTTTATCTGAAATTTCTTCTGAAATGGGCCTTTTTAAACCTGTTTTTGCTTTTAGTACAAATCAAATAATTTTGGAAAGGAGAGCTTCTGTCCATCTACTCCATTAAAAATATGTTTTTAGTATTTAAAAAAAATTTCCCAAAGAAGAAGTATGTATGTGTGGGTATGAAATTGATCACTAGTATTTTCAGCTTTTCTTGTTAATTAGGCTTTCCAAGAGCAGAAAACTGTTTTCAAATATTGCAGCATTTCTGTTAAGATTATTTGAGTCACTTTAACATTCACTTTTATTCTTTCCCAGCTTCTGAAAGACCATGCCTCATCCATGCCTAACGCAGAGTCCTGGCCTGTCGTAGGTCAGTTTTCAAGCATTGGCTCCTTGGGAGCCGATGAATCAAAGTGGTTATGTTCTGAGTTTAAAGAGAGCATGCTGACACTGGGGAAGGAAAGCAAGACTCCAGGAAAAAGCTCTGTTCCTCTTTACTTGGTGAGTTCTCGTCCTCATTGAGGTAATTTACTTTTATTCTCTACACAGGAGAAGAATTGAAAATTGGTCCTCTTTGTAATGGAGAGATGTTTTATTCTGTGATTCTTTTTTTTTTTTTGGCGTGGCGGGGGCAGGGTGCGGAAAGAGCAGTACATTAGCATCGTCATTTGTAATCAAGTTGCCTTTGCCTTAATATCCAGTGCTAAGAGCTTGCCGATTTGTTCAGGAGCTCCATTGCAGACACAGACTGGCCTGTGATTTTTCTATCCTTTCTTTCAGGTTGTTGAACCAAGGTAGAAAATATTTGATGTAGCATAGCCAGCAGAATTATGGGCATTTTAATTATTTAGAGACCTGTGAATTAATAATTAATTTTCCATTCAATGTTAACTTGAATTTCAAAGGAAAAAATACTCCAATTGAAGTATAATTTTACATCAAATATGGTTCCTGTTGTTTAATTACTAGTTCATTTTTTTCATAAGATGAGAACTTTTCAAAATTTAAAGCATATTTTCTAATTTAAAAGTATTTTTAACAGATTTTCATTTTCTTAAAAGCTGATTATCATTCCTTTTCTTCAACATGGTACATTCCGAGTTTTATTGTTTTCCTCTTATTTTTAGATCTATCCTTCTGTGGAAAATGTGCGGACCAGTTTAGAAGGATATCCTGGTAATTCTTGGGGAGACTGTCTTGGTTGTGTTTTATGTATATTTCATGAATGTCCTGGTAAAGTTTTACTACTATTGGTTAGAAATTTGGAGATGGTTTTCACTTAACTATATAAGGATCATGAAAATAGGCAATATGAAGCTCTGCATTCCGCAGATGATACCCTTCAGTTTGGGTGTGTTATTAATCCTTACAGAGACCCTCTGCACAATAGTTTTCATTTTTACCGGTAAGGTAAGCAGCAGGTTGGTTGTCCAGACAAGATAGCCAAATAAAATCAGCTTCCCCTTACTCTTCAATGCCTGTTCAGAGCTTATCCAACATAGCTTCCTCTCATCTCTGCATATCCTCCCTTGCTGTGTTTGAGGTACCATGTGGTCCTTTTAAATGCCTGCTATAGATAACATTTAAGGTCCGGAATTTTTAAAATTTTGCCTTTGGTGTAACTTTGTTGATATGTCTATTCTGTCAAGGGCATCATCTGCAAATGCCTAAGATTTTTTGTAGGCATCTGTCAACGCTGTCCCTTTCCCTTATACTCATACCAGGCACTTAACCTTTATTTGGAATTCAGCAGCCCCGCTAGTTACTGTAATCAGGAGATGTTAACTGAAAACCCACATAGTGGTTGTCTCTGGAAAAAGCAAAGTCTAATTGGCATTTGCTGGTGGCTGAAAGCAGAATGTACTGAATTAAACTAATTTAGTCCATTTATTGCTTATCAGGCTCGATAAGAAAAATCTGCCAGAAAAATTTCGCTAGCGTTTGGAGTGTATTTGCCCTTTTTTTTTTTTTTTTTTTAAATGGCAAAACCAAAATTACTTCACCGAGACCCAGGGATACAGTGGTGGTTTTTCTTTGGTACTCTTTTTGTGCCTCTAATAGGCTAGATTCATTCAAAGTGTACTTTTAATGGGGGAACAACATGGTATTTTTAACAAAGTTGTTTTATAACTGGCTTTGAAACTGAATATTTTTAGTTATTTGAAGACAGGACATGCCCTATTTGATATGTCAGAGATGTTTGGATATAGATCTCTTTGGGTGTAGATCAGTGTGGAGAAGTTCCAGCATGTGTGTGGAAAGTCACTGATAATCCACTATGGAGTTTTCTTCATTTTAAAAATGAGCAAGCATTGACTTCTAATTGTATTTCCACTTGGAACTTTCTTTATTCTCTTTGCAAGAATAAGGCTTTTGGAATTCCTTTTTTCAAACTGAACTGTTTACTGAACATTTTGTTTTTTAGCCATTCTTTTCTGTTTGTCAGAATCTGCTCAGCCAGTACAAAGTCTGTTTGGAAATAGTGTGTAAAGGTGAAGTAGAAGGGGCACTGACATCTTGTCCTGGATTTTCCTCCCCAAGTCCCACGGTCTTGAGCAAAACAGAGGCTGTCCAGCTGTGTCTTATTTGCATAAGGAGGGTAGGATGGGCCAGGATTCTAACACTTCAGATCTGTGCAGTTATAGATGTTAAATTATCATCACCAAGTAATTCAATTATAATTTTTTGTTTTCAAAGTGTACTTTTAATGGGGAACAACGTGGTATTTTTAACAAAGCTGTTTTATAACTGGCTTTGAAACTGAGTGGTTTTAGTTATTTGCAGTTGAAGCTTTTGCAGGAAAAAGCTCTATTCTGCTTTACTTGGTGCGTTCTCGTCCTCAATGAGGTAATTTACTTTTATTCTCGACACAGGAGAAGAATTGTAAATAGTCCTTACATTCCTGATGGGAGAAATCTTTTTAATGTGTTCATAATTCTTGCTCTGAATGTTGAATGGGTTTCTAAAAAGTGATTAGCGAGTTGTCATTAGTTTTCAGTATGTTTGTGTTACATGAGCCTTATTTAAAGGCATCCCATGACTGTACTTCGTAAAGTATATGATCATCACTTACTTTTGCTTATAAGTCTGGATGTTTATAAGATTTGCATAAAGTTAATACTGAAGGAAGGAAACCTCGTTAAGAGAACATATCTAATGCAACTATAGACATTTTCTTTCAAATAACTATTCTATAAGATGAAGTAATAGAAGTAGTTTTTTTCCTGTTACCTTCTTGCTGTTTATTGTAGATTTTCCTCTTAATGAGGGATCCTCAAATTATATTTCATAATTTTTATTGTTTTATTTTTCTTTTAAAAGCTGGGGGCTCTCTTCCCTATAGCATCCAGACAGCTGAAAAACAGAATTGGCTGCATTCCTATTTTCAGTAAGTAATTGGTTTAGACTGCTGCTATTGCTTCTTTAGGAATTAGAGTGTTATTTATGTCACTGGTTTGTTTTTTTTTAAAAGGAACTTTATGTAATATAGCTATATTCTTTCATCTACATATGTTAGTGATAGAAATAATTTAAAACAAGGTTTTGAATGTTTTTTGGAATAGGTTTTTAATACCAAAGAGGAAATTTTATTGCTGTGAGGTTTCTATTTAAATATTGGCATGCCAAGAAAGACAAATAAAAGATCATGTTGGGTAGTTTAGAATTTACATAAGCAGCATTTTAGTTCATTTTTCCAAAATATAAAGTATCATTATTCTGTCTGTACCATCATACATGCAGCTGCAAGCTTGTTGAGGGCAGATTCTATGCCGCCGTTTCCTGAGGATACAGGACAGTATCTGGTGTGTTGTCAGAGTTCAGTAAATGCTGAGTGGACAAGTGAAGGGAATGTCCTTCACCCTCCTCCAGCCACAGCAGTTGCACAGCCTGCATATGCAAGGCCAGTCTGTTTCATGCTTGCCTCAACAGATGTTTGCTGTGCTGGTTAGCCAGAAATGAAAGCAGAATTACTTTGAATTATAGCTTTCAACTGTAAGTCAGTATGTAATCCTAGAGCTTTTCTTTAGTGCTTTCTTGAGAGGTTTTTCCTTACAGAGGACATTTCTTTAAATTGAACTCATTTCAATATTATATTATTAAATTCACTTGAATGAAGACAGTGATGGTACCTACCTAAACCTGATTCTGTTTTCACAGACCATCTGTTAATCTGGAGGGACCATCCTCTTATATTCATAAGTAAAGATTGTTGCTTCATGATATAGGTTCCCATAGAACCGTAGTCTGCAATATTGGAAACTTAGAAACCAAACTCAGATTTGTGAATGTCAGCATTTGACTAAAGTATTTCTGCCCTCGCTTTTCAACATTCATTTTTTCATATACTGTTTGTATTTTGCCTTTTTTGTATTTTGTTTCATTCAACAAGCTTTTGCTGAGCCTCTACTCATAACACACCGTGGAAGCATGATTCTTCCCTTTAAGGAGATCACAGTTCAGGCAGGAGACATATACACACATGCTGTTAAAAGCACAACAGAAATAATATGTATGCATGTATGTATGTTCATGGCAAAAATGGAAAGGCTATATGCTGAAAGGTTGCAGTGCTTCTTGTGAAAAGTGGGAAGTTTATAATTCTAAAATGGGCATGCGTTACTTGAACGGAGTTTCATAAAATATCACGGGTCACAGAGTCGTGTAGCCACTGTTGATTTTTAGATAATAGGCTCTTTGTTTTCATGCAGTTTCCTAATATTAGGATTATGATCAATTTTATTTCGTAATTAGTAACTTTTGTCTTTTCTGTCACTAGCAAATGGTCAGCTGAGACTTCTGGCCGCAGCAATGCCATGCCACATATTAAGACATATATGAGGCCTTCTCCAGACTTCAGTAAAATTGCTTGGTTCCTTGTCACAAGGTAAATAGTCCTTACATTCCTGATGGGAGAAATCTTTTTAATGTGTTCATAATTCTTGCTCTGAATGTTGAATGGGTTTCTAAAAAGTGATTAGTGAGTTGTCATTAGTTTTTGGTATGTTTGTGTTACATAAGCCTTATTTAAAGGCATCCCATGACTAATCCCTTTGTAAAGTATATGATCATCACCTACTTTTGCTTATAAGTCTAGATGTTTATAAGATTTTCATAAAGTTAACATTTACTTCTGTTATTTAATACCTCAATAGGGGTTATGCAAATTGACATTTGGGGTAAGTACAGAAGAATAATGAAATGTTAAAATTAATATTTTTTTCTTAATTAGTTTCTCCTTAGGTAATTGAAACCTGAAGCAATCAAATCTCTTATGTGTCCTTTTCTAAAACATCTTTAAGGTGTAATTCACATACCATAAAATCTGCCCATTAAGTCTCTACTGTTTAATGGTTTAGGATAATCACAGAATTATGTAACCATTACCATAATCTAAATTTAGAATATTTTCATCACCCTATAAGAAACCACCTACCTGTTGGCATTTTTGTGTCTATTTTTATAGGAAGATAAATTGCTATGCCCTTTGAAAACTAGAACTTTAGTTCCTGACTCCCAGGCTGAACCCAACGATTAGGCATCTCTTCATGATTCAGTAACATAATTAATGTCAATAGCAACTAATTAAAGTATCACAGAGTAGAATTATTTCTTTAAGAGAGGAACAGCACTCATGAACAAACTTTTAAACAAAAGAGCCACTTACATCTTCTTGGAGAGAGAGAAAGATTTATTTTAAGGAATTGGCTCATGCAATTGTAGGGGCTGGCAAGTCCAAAATCCATAGGGCAAACCAGCAGCTTGGAGATTTAGTAAGACTTGATGTTGCAATCTTGAGTCTCTTTCTACTTTATTGGAAAAGTTTAATTTAATGTCTGTTTGGGTGTTGTTTTCCCTCAAAGTGTAATAAAAAGGTGATGTACTTCACAGAAATTACGTATTATTGATTCTGTTTCAAGGGCATTAAGGGAAGTGGAGATTAAAGTAACCCTGTGAGTAATCTTTTTCTAAAGGCAAAGTTTTTGTAGTTCAGTTCAATGGCAGTGTGTGCTTGACTGTGGGAACACAAAGAGCCAGGAAGCATGAGCCCTGCCATGCATGTGATGTTGTATCCTAGTTGTTTACCTGTGTGAGGATCATAGTGGAAGCACTGTTAGAAATGTATTGCCTTGCTGGGGCACAGGCAGGATCAAATGAGAGATCAGCTAAACTAAGTAAAGAGGTGCTATTGTAAGTAGGCCTAGAAGTAAGCCTGAGAGAAAACACAGATGGATTAGAAGGAACTAGTGAGGACAAAGGCCATGGAGGTGGGAAAATACACAGGGTTTTCAGGGAAAATCTGAGTGATTCCATGAGGCTATGTAAAAGGAAACACAGGTTCAGATACCTTTGGCATGTATTTTCTAAAGTTAAGTCAAAAAACATCCACTGTCAGTTTACTCATTTAATATTTGTCAGTTTTGTACTGTGAATATCTGCTTTAATGTCGAATGGCTGTTACTAAATTAAGCAAATTATAGTTATTTGAAGTTTATTGTAAGAATTTGAAATTTGTCATTATGGATTTGTAGCTTCTAGTTTTATTCTGTAATAACTGGACTGAAAGCTGTATGTACTTACCTAAATGTTTAAAGATGAATAGCAACAACATTCATTCAGCAATTTCAATATGCCAGACTGTTCTGGGTGAGCAATCATGTGTATTTACTTATTTAATTCTCACAACAGCTGCATGAGGACCAGGAGGCACAGAGTGATTAATAAGCTGCCTACTATCATGCAGTAATAAGTGATGGAACCCAGATAGGAGCACACCTCTCCTCTGCTGTCTGATGCCCCTCTTAATCAACATAGAGTTTTAGTGTGCCTGTTTTCTACAAAGCCTAGTTAATTCCACAGAAATTGTGTCAGGCTTTACTTTGATTGTTGTATAAAAGAGGAAAAGGACATTGAGCATTCCAATATGATTGAAGGATTTCTAAGAAACTTAACTTAAATAACAACTTAGATACATAGAGCCCACTCTCTCAGCCCTTCCATAATAAAGGAAAGTATAGTTTCCAAATATAAGTGGCATCTACCAGTAAGGAGCTCCCTTGATTAGGTTTGGACATTTTGTTTTGTCTGTCACTTTTTCTGAACCTGTCAGAAAGAATGTTCCCAAACCGAACTCATGTAGATGGAGATTTCTTTTCCCAGCATTCTTCTTTGCCCTTGTGGCACCTGTCTCTTATTACCAAGCTTAAAGCCTGAATGTCCTCTTTCACTGTTCCTTCAAATGTTTGGCAAACATTTACTGAGGTCCTCCTGTGGATGCCAGGCACTCAGGATAAAACAGAAGATTTAGATAGTGTCTTTTAGATGCTCACAGTCTCTGATGGAGGAGCCAGACACAGAAATAATTACAATAGGAAGAGACCAATTCTGTGCTTGAGGTGGGCACATGGATGCTTTGGAAATAGCTATCAAAGCCTGTTTATCTTTGAAATGTTTCAAAAGTTTCCTCTTCCAGTCCTTGCAATTACCAGGTCAGAAACTTATCACCTGGACTTCTGAAAGGGTTTCCTATCTGTTGTGTAATCACGTGGATATTCTTCATAGGCCACTCATCCTGGTTGCCCATGCCCCTTCACCTTTCTGAAACATAGAGTTTCCTCATTGTTCCATGTTCAGAATTCCCCACGTCCTGTAGGCTAAAGTACAGATTCCTCAGTTTGGAAGTCATGCCCCAGCCACACCATTTTCACCATTCTTACCCATTAATCCCCAATAGGAGCCTTGAGAAGAAGCTAGGCTAGCCTCCTTTGCCCCTGAAGTCATCCAGCCAACAGCCCATGTAGTTTCTTCTCCTGATCCTTTCATCCCTTTTCTCTCTTTCTTCAGTTGCTGTTCATCTTTTAAGAGTCGTGTTCAGGTCCCATCTCCTCCTGGAGCCTCTTTCAGCCTCTGCTGGTCCCTCCCTGTCCAGATACTTAGATCTGTGTGCCACCAGTGGAGCTCACAGCTCCTACCTCACTATTTTGTCTCTCAAGCATGAGCTTATCATTGTCAGACAGTACTAGATGAGATGGTCATGTCTACTGTTGAACAAGTCTTGCCTTGGACAAGTTTCTTAACCTCTCTGAGCCTCAGACTTCTCCACTGCACAGCAACTATGAAGGTTTAAGGTGCCAACCATGGTGACCTGTGGGAGTAAGAAGAAAGGGGCAGGGGAGAGAATTGACCTGCATTAAGTAGCCACCATGTGGCAGACACTTCTGGTGCTTTACCTACATAGTAGTGTCTTTCAGTCCCCACAAGAGCTGTGAGGTGGCGTTATCCCCTCCCTCCACTCAATGAGGAATAAGGCAGCAGAGTTGAGGCAGTTCTACCCATTACTCAGCAAATATGTATTGCCCGCTGTGGCAAGAATAGAGTAATTAAGATGAGGTTCTCACAGAATTTACATTTGCATGAAAGAGATTTACCAAAGAATTCATTGTATACATATTAGTTAATTGCACTTGTAATGCTTTTTGACTCTTCTACATAGGTGGGTTTTAGCCAAAACATCACTTCTAGAGCCTGGTGGCTTCCATAATGCCCTAGATTCCTGCATTGTCAGCATTCTTTCCCTATTCACTGTGGTTGCTTGTGTAATTATCTGGCTTCCCCTCTAGACTCTGTGAGGCCAAGTCCATGCCTGTCTTGTTCAGCATACCCTGGTGACTGGCCAGGTGCCTGACATGTGGAGGCTGATGAAGCCTAGGATTGAAGTGGTAACCATGAAAACACTGCCTAGACTGCATAATGGAACATGGGAGGGCCCTCAAAGGTGATTCCTGAGTTTGGGGTGTGTAGATGGGGATTGTCACTGATATCAGTATAGAAGTCAGGGAATGGAACTGGCCTACCACAGTGGGATGATGGTGAATTTGATTGAAGATTGATTTATCATGGTGGAGACTTCAGGTGGAATTGTTTGTTGGAGAGGAACTTAAAAGTTTGGTGTACATATAGTACGTTTTGGAGTTTTGGTTAGTACTGATTGTTAACACCATAATCCTTTGCGACTTCCAGAGGAGAATATAGTGGATCAATGCCTGGGCATTGAGGAACATAGAAGAAATACATATCAGGTGGGCTTTTCATGCCTACCAGGTGTTCCATTGCCAAACAAATGAATTGGATTCAAGCCATCCCTCCTGGGTTGAAGAGCAACTGGTCACACATTCTCCATTACGTAATTTTTCTTCTACCTAAGAAAAATGTTTTATATATATTCTATTTTGGGTATCAGATTTAACCATTTATCCAGCGCATAACTACTGAGCACCTACTATGCACCACACACTTTTCTAGGTGCTAAGAATGCAATAAACAATAAAACATCTTGACTTTATGTTCTGGTGCTGGGAATTACACAAAAAGCAAAGAAGTATGTTTATGTATGCAAATGGTGGTAAGTGCTATAGAGAAAAAATAGAATGATAATTTAGGTGCACAATCCTTTATTCTAAATTCTTGGTACCAGATGTAGTTCAGTATTTGGATTTTAGAAAGATAATATGGTACCTATACTGTCT
Organism: Pan troglodytes; assembly: GCF_028858775.2. NCBI lineage: Eukaryota > Metazoa > Chordata > Mammalia > Primates > Hominidae > Pan > Pan troglodytes. Next base: position 88,002,801 of record NC_072413.2, read on the forward strand.
GTTAATATCCCTAGTGGTATCTGGACCAACACTTCATAATACATTTTGGAAGCAAAGATCACAGGTAGCCTCATGTCATCTTAGTTCAACTTTCGTTGCCCAATGAGTTAAGATCAAGTTTTGCTATCAAATGAAATGAGTTAAAAGCTTTATTTCAAATTTGGTTTAGGTTATTGTTTTTAAATTTTCAGAGCTAACATGTAGTTTTTAACCAGCAGTTCCAGGCACAGTTCCAAGCACATTTTTTATATATATAATAATGTATGTATGTATGTATATGTATATATATGCATATATTAATTCATGTAATTCTTATAGCCGTTCTACAGTGTATCCATTAATCCCCTTTTCAGATGGAAGAACTGAAGCACAGAGGTTAAACAATGTGCCCAAGAATCCAGAGTCCCCACCCTCAAACACTGTCCTGTAGGGTATGAGTGCCCGGGTTGGGGAGGGAGGCTGCTCCTTAAGGAAGAAGGTCAGGGAAGGCCTTCTGACGTGGTGACATTCATGTAGAGACCTGAAAGAAGTAGGGGAAGAGCCATGTGGATGGGTTGCTGAGGGATGCGGGGTGGGGAGTGGGAATATGCTTACTGTGTTTGATTAACAGCAAAGTGAGTGTTACTGGAGTCAATAGGATGGGAGGGTAGGTGAGTTCAGAGCAGTAGTGGGTGGCCAGACTTTGCCTTTTTACCTGCTTTCAGATATTACCATTTCTTTGATGTCTCCGGGGTTGCCTGAGGCCTTATTAGTCGTTGGTCTATGGAAAGCAGTTCAATGAATGTTATAATTTGAATTGATTGGAATAATTGAGTGCTTTTCTAAATGCTTGTTCCATGAGATTTTCTAGAATGAGATGTGGTTTTAAATAGTCAACTTCAGCTTATACTCAAATAGTGTGTCTCTCAACAGGGCACTATTGTTATTTTGGTCAAGATAATTTTTTGTTATACAAGATTGTCCCATGCATTATAAGTTATTTAATAACCTGGCCATCACATATTAACTGCCAAGTCCTAGTGAAAGCTGAAAAAAATGCCTTCTACATTTCTAAATATTCCCTAGATTTTATGCTCTGGTGGACAATATCATCATCCTTGAGAATAAATTGGTTATGAACAACTGATATATCCTTTCATTTAATATATTTACTTGCTTTAGAATAGTGAGGCAGGATTGTAGAGAGCACTGTGGATTCTAGTCCAAATGAAGTGCTCATGCCCAGCAAATCTAATGCTCTGTCAGCAAAGTAGCAGACATACTAGTTTTAAGAATTGGATTTTAGCCAAAGGTAAATACATCAAAAGCTACGTAAATTTAACTTTTGATATTTTTCTACTTTATTATTACTGATCCATATTAATGTTTGGGTTTGGAATGAATAACCCACTCCTTTTTATTAAGTACAATAAAATAAAAACAAATTCCCCAGAAAAAAATTATAGGAGTAATAAGCACAGAGAATGATAGGCAATATGAATTTTGACTTTTAACATGATAGACTTTAAAAAATAATCTAGAGCTGCATATCCAAAGAAGTATTATGATCACCCTTTGAAAGTAGGTGCTTTGGCCAAAAACATTGCCATTGCTCAAGTTTTCTTTCCACTCTTCCAAGTTCTTTCAAAATAAGTTGACGTGACACATTAACAAATAAGTATTGTTTCTTAATAGACATTCTTTGTTTCCAGCCTTGCATTAGTTTTCTGTTGCTATGTAATATATGATCACAAACTAAGGGGGCTTAAAACAATACAAATTTACTATCTCATGGTTCCCGTGGGTCAGGAGTCTGGGCGTGGATTAGCTGAGCCCTCTGCTCAGTGTCTCACCAGGCTAAAATCAAGGCGTCAACCCAGCTGTGCTCTCATCTGAAGCTTGGGGGTCCTCTTTCAAGCTCACGGTTGCTTGTGGCTGTAAGCCTGAGGTTCCTGCTTTCTTGTTGGCTGTCAGCCGGGCGTTCTCAGCTCCTAGGTGCTGCCCGTGGTGGTCTGCTGCATTCGTCATGGGGTGCTTCTTGGAGACCAGCAGGAGGATCTATCTCAGGAAGGACCCAACTCAGGCCCACCCAGGATTATTTCCCTTTTGAGTAACTTAGTCAATTAATTGATAACCAAATTATGCAAGTGAAACTCCATCATATTCACAATTTTGGCTTATCCTCAAGGAAAGGGGATATACAGGCATGTGCACCAGGGGCCATCTTTCGATTCTGCTTTCCACAGACTTCACTGATGGAGTTCCGCTCTTATTGCCCAGGCTGAAGTGCAATGTCACGATCTCGGCTCACTGCAACCTCTGCCTCCCAGGTTCAAGCAATTCTCCTGCCTCAGCCTCCTGAGTAGCTGGGATTACAGGCATGTGCCACCAGACCACGGCTAATTTTGTATTTTTAGTAGAGATGGAGTTTCTGCATGTTGGTCAGGCTGGTGTTGAACTCCCGACCTCAGATGATCCGCCCACCTCGGCCCCCCAAAGTGCTGGGATTATAGGCATGAACCACTGCACCCGGCCCACTGATATTTCTTTCCTGGTTCAATTTACCCATCTTATTCTCCAATTTTGGCTGGAATTAATTTTTTACTGTTTCCAAAATTGGGGTTTGTTTTCTGTAGTTAAGCAAAAGTACCCTTGTACACACTCAAAAGACTGAACCTCTGGCTCCAAAGCTCTTTGAGAAGTTCTGTACTTTCTTGGAGCCAAAAGAGGCAGCTGTACTGGAGTAAGGGACCAACCCCGCAGCATGACTGCTTTGGAGAACCATATTTGCTTGGGTATGTAGAGTTGTTAAAAATAATAGTCCTATAAAAGATTCATAGAATCACAAAAGATCTGATTTCCTAATCTTAAAAAATCTCATCCCCTTAGGAAATGTATTTCGTATGGTTCCTATTGGGTCTACGTAATATCTTATTGCCTGTTATGTCTCTACCCATCATAAGTAGAGGATGTTGACTTCCTGATCATTTGGGCTTTGTTTCGTCCAGTTGACATTTCACAAATGTGAAAACTGGCTACAGAAGGTCAGGAATTGGAATCTTATAAAAATGCTAGCCTTAATATAGTTTTTAATCTTCCCTTTTATTATTTTAAATATAAATCATAGTTTTCATTTCCTCTCTTTCATTATGTGTTGTGATTGAGGTTCTGACTGAAAACATTTTTCATAGATCCTGGGTCACGTTTTAGTATATGGTTGCCATAGTTACCACGTCACCAAGAATCATAAAATCTGCACCAAAACCTTTTTTAATGAAGTTTCTGTTGAACTATCTGCATTAGAAGTTTCCTTTTACTGTAGAGAAAAAATGAGTTTATAATTATCATGCTTCATTTCCTACCAGAATACTCATTGTGATCTTTGGTAATTATTCTTTAATGTTTGTGCCTTCTGGCAGATTGGCTAATATAGTGCCTAGTTCAGTACCTGGCCTGTAGTGGCTCAGAACTGAATGAATGGTATCCCCCTTAATCTAACTGCAGTTTATTTTCAGACTGCTTCTCAGGTTTTATTTTTTTCTGTACTGTCTACAATAACTATACTTTTCTTTCAACTTCTAATTCAAATGCTCCCCTTAAAGTGAAACTTTTTCTAGCTCAGCAGGCATAATTATTTTTTCCTTTGTGTTTTCATGGCGCTTTTTGCTTGGTCCTTTTTACATCTTCCCAGTTTATTTTATTTATTTTTTTTTAATTTTTTGAATATCTTCTCACTGCTTCTGTAGGCATCGACCTGGTTGCTTCTTTATGGGTCTCTTTGCTTCCCTGTGTCATGAGCTTCAGGTGAGCAAGGTGCCTGATCTTACTCATCTTTTTCTGCTTAGCATCTAACACTGCATGGCACATGGTTACTGACCAAAAATTATTTGAATCAGTACCCTTTTAAAAACTTATTTTTTTCCAATAGGTAACATACACAATATATAAATGGTATATAAAGAAGGTATGTCTTCCCATTCCTGTTCCCCAGCCACCCTGCTCCTCATCCGGAAACCACTACTACTAGTTGCTTGGGTTTAATAGCTGTAACCCATCAACATTTTCAAACCCAGGGTCCACAGATGGTGACATTTCCCAATCATCCAGCATATTATGGAGGAAATAACCTGAGATAGAGTCCAAAGATCCAAGTCCTAATTTGAGATTGCCACTTACTAGCCTTGCCACTTAAATTTTGGAAAACGCATTTATACCCTTGGCTTTTATCTCATTTATGGAATCCCAAGGATGATGATAGAAAACATGCGGTTGTTTCCTATTAAACAGTATGCTGTGTTTAATATTAGTTCACTGCTTGATTTTTCATGTCTCTCATATTCATTAGGCCTCTTAGGATTTAAGAAAGCACCTTATAAAGCCTTTATCTGTTTTGCCTGTGTAACACATCCATATAAAATATATGACCTTAAGACGTATTCAAGCTGGGTGCAGTGGCTCACACATGTAATCCCAGCACTTTGGGAGGCCAAGGCGATCGGATCACTTGCGCTCAGGAATTCAAGATCAGCCTGAGCAACATGGTAAAACCCCATCTCTACAAAAAAAAAAAAAAAAAAAAAAAGGCGGGGGGTGTGTGGTGGTGTGCACCTGCAGTCCCAGCTACTCAGGAGGCTGAGGTGGGAAGATAACTTGAGCCTGGGAGATTGAGGCTGCAGTGAGTCATGATGGCACCACTGTACTCCAGCCTAGGCAACAGAGTGAGACCCTGTCTCAAAAAAAGAAGATCTTTTCATAGATATATAGCCTTTTCTAAACTAAATATGTGGTTATTTTTATTTTATTTATTTATTTTTAGATGGAGTCTCGCCATGTCACCCAGGCTGGAGTGCAGTGGCATGATTTCGGCTCACTGCAACCTCCGCCTCCCGGGTTCAAGCGATTCTTCTGCCTCAGCCTCCCGAGTAGCTGGGACTACAGGCGCATGCCACCATGCCCAGCTAATTTTTGTATTTTTAGTAGAGACGGGGTTTCACGGTATTGGCCAGGCTGGTCTCGAACTCCTGACCTTGTGATCCACCCGCCTTGGCCCCCCAAAGTGCTGGGATTACAGGCGTGAGCCACTGCACCCAGCCATATGTGGTTAATTTTTAAATTGGTCACAATTACTCTATTTAATCAGGACAAGTACCGTCAGCCAGATTTATACATTCAGAGAAACTCAAAATTAACAGTTCACTTGAACTTATTAGGATGTTATATTAGCTGGCGATTTCCTCTTTTGATTTGTTACTTTTATGGAGAGATATTTATGGTTTTAATAAGATTTTCCTCCCATCTGTTTTGATCCTACCGTAAAATCATCCCATGTTTGATGGGCAGCCGGTTGTTAGGGAAATTATTGGGACATGATGACAAATATGGTATTTAAATTTTACCACAGGACTAAGCAGGAGGAAGATGAGGTTTAAGAGAAGCCTTGGCTAAGAGGATAGTGCCTAGGTGTAATTGGCAAACCCAATGAGAACAGTTACGAAAGTTGTGTATTGTGGGTGGTCAGAAGCAAGGTGGGTACCTAACACATGCTGGATCACTGTTAGAGTTGCCTAGCAACTGACAGGCAATGCGGATAGTCAGGGATGAGCAGAAATGTTGGTGCTGCCACTTCGGGAGAAAACGAGACAAGTGCTTGACTGCAAAATCACTGGCTTTTTGAGGAAACATAAAAGACATTCTCTCTCCTCTGCTTTTCAATATTACTATGCAGTACTCCTTCTCTAATGTCTGTTGCTTTGATTCTGAAACAAATCACCTCTTTTTGTTCTCCTTTGTCTGAGTATTTTGGTGAAAATAAAATTGGATTACACAAGAAAATACTTATAGATGTCATTGGGTAGACTTGCTTGCCTGGCCCTGTGGCTCTAAGATATTGGGATTAGCTGGTATGCTTCATGTGCTTTGTTACAAATGATGGTTATCAGTACTAACGCCTACAAGTGACTTCCTTTATACGATAGAGATGACTCAAGGTCATATTACTACCCTCACCTGCCTACATCTGGTACAAGCAGAGTGAAGACAGAGCATACCCCTTTCTGTACTCATATGAGAAAGTCTTGTGAGCATCATCACTGATGGAAAAAAGCTTGAGACCCCTGACTTAGTGCCTCTAGACCCTTTGCACTGGCATTGCTAGTCACTAAGTGCACATCTGGCTTGAGATGAGGAGGTGCTACCTGGAATTTCCCACCAGGGACTGGCCTCCAAAGAAAGCCTCTCACAAGTAATATAGCAAATACTTGTATGGTGCTTACTATATGCTGGCCAAGCGCTTTTTTATACTAGCTCATTTAATCACCCAAATTAGGAGCTAGGTACTGGTACTATCCCCATTTTAGAGATATGAAAACTAAAGCATAGAGAGCTTAAATAGCATGCCCCCAAGTGACCCAGCTGGGAAGCAGGAAGAGCTAGGATTTAGACCCAGATAGTCTGATGTGACTGTTTCTTGTTTATGTGCCAGGTGCTATTCTAGGTTTTAGTTATAGATGATGGACAAGACAGGTGTGGTCCCTGCTCTCATGGAACTTGCCTTCTAATTGATGTAGACCTGTCGTCTCTCTGCTTTGGGATTGGCACAGAAACATTATTGCAGGAGAGTCAGCAGGATGGTGACAGGCTGAGAGAAGGAAGGGAGGAAGTAGGTTGCCTATAAGGTTGTGAGCACAGCTCTCTAGGAGAGTTAAACATGCTGTTAGGCTTTCTGGAGCTGATCAACAGCCCCAAGGAGGCTGCCCCTCCAGCTATCTCAGGTCTTAGTGGAAACCTTCCTTGTGCTATGCAGCACCAATGCTTCAGGCTCCAAAAAGACAAGAATCATTCCCAGGACACTGTGTACTATGGGACTCAGGAAAACAAAGGTAAGGCACCAGCCTTCACATACTTTATAAAGGAATCATCTTCAGAGAGCTTTTCAAGGTCTCCCAGGACCTTGACCAAATGCTGACCATATGGCCAGTCTTACTGGCCATGTGAACAGTCCATCTGCTCTGCAGCCACACTCTTAAGACATTTGTTTCTGCTCTCTAGGCCCATTTCCCCATCTGTAAAACCAGGGGTTGGGCTAAATCAGTGGATTTTGTGCTGTGTTCCTTGGAGCCCTGTGGGCTCTGGAAACCCCTTTCAGAAGCCACCACAACAGTGGGCAGAGAGAGATGAGTGCAGGTAATTCACCCAGAGATACTCGCCCTTGTTTGCTTAAAATGTTTCCTTTGAACAAAGGGTTCTCTAGGTTTAAAAAAAAAAATTTTAAAAATCATTATAATAGATCATCTCCCAAGGCCCATTCTAACAAACATATCATAGTTCTGTTAAAAGCATTAACCATTTCCAAACCTTACCTTTGTGAGGTGCATTAAAATTTACTAAGCACTTGCACCTAGATTATTTCATTCATTCCTCATTATAGCCCAGTGTAATGAGCAGATGGTGTTAAGTCCTTATTATAAGTGAAGAAATTGGTGACCTAAGTACTAACCACAAGGTAACAGAGCTAGCCAAAAGCAAACTCAAATCTTACAAGTCTGTTGCTCTTTTCAAGTCCTTGTATTTATTGCCTTTCCACTATAGGAGATAGACTAAAACATTGGAACATTTCATTACAAAATAAAACAGTAAGCAGTTTTTGGTTGTCACAGGGGTTACTATTAAATATATACTCAAATTATTTGGTATAGTATTCTAAATACCAATTTTGACCTGAAATTTGAAAAGCACTTTTTTTATCCTTGGCAGTAATTTTTGTCATTTTGGATTATTGATGTGATGACTTCTAAAGTCCTTGTAATTCCATCTGTGGGATCAAGAATAGATGGATCCTTTTAAAGACTAGGTCAACAGGTAGGCTGGACTATGCCATCGGGCACCAAGGCCTCCATTTAGAGTCCAACATGGCTGTGAAAGACTGCTTGTCGGGGGAGGGTCATGATAGGCCTGTGACTGAGGAACAAAGTGAGGTTGCAAGTAGATTTGTCCAAATCTATTTGGTGGTTTGTCAGACTTTACACTTGCAAAACCCCACACCCAAGTATCTAATCTTCTTTAGTGTTTTGCTCTTATCTGCTTGAAAACATGCATCATAATCATTTTCATTTTTCTTTTCTTGCTGGCTTTTCTTTGTTAATACACTGTAAGACCTGATATCCACCCTGGGAACACAGCTGATGTGTTGCATCCTCTTAGTAGTTAATCTCCCAAGATTCTTCAACATCTGCAGAATTTTGAGAGAGGATTTCACGCTGTCACTCAGGCTGGAGTGCAATGGCATGCTCACTGCTCACTGCATCCTTGACCTCCCAGGCTCAGGTGATCCTCCCTTCTCAGCCTCCCCAAATAGCTGGGACTACAGGTGTATGCCACCATGCCTAGCTACTTTTTTTTGAGACAGAGTCTTGCTCTGTCACCCAGGCTGGAGTGCAATGGCGTGATCTCAGCTCACTGCAACCTCCACCTCCTGGGTTCAAGCGATTCTCCTGCCTCAGCCTCCCAAGTAGCTGGGATTACAGGCGCCCGCGACCAAACCTGGCTAATTTTTTTGTGTTTTTAGTAGAGATGGGGTTTCACCATGTTGACCAGGCTGGTCTCGAACTCCTGACCTCAGGTGATCCGCCCACCTCAGCCTCCCAAAGTGCTGGGATTACAGGCGTGAGGCACCATGCCCAGCCCATGCCTGGCTAATTTTTGTATTTTTCATAGAGATGGAGTTTTGAAATGTTGCTCAGGTTGCTGTTGAACTCCTGAGCTCAAAACTCTCTATCTGCCTTGGCCTCCCAAAGTGCTGGGATTACAGGTGTGAGCCACCATGACCAGCTCCCCTTCCTCTTTATTATTCACCAATATTTTCATTCCACCCTTTTTTGGCTTTCAAAATTAGTCATTGTCATTATTACTTTACAGTCACTTCTTGTTTACAGTTACCCATAAGTTTACTCATTTCTTTGTTCTTTTTCTTCCCGGTAGCCCTGTCCTTTCAAACAAATTCAGTTTTATTCCTGAACTATATCTTTTATAGTTATTTCACTGATGCCTTCTTACTGGCAATAAGCTCTTATTTGTTTTTCTAAAACTCCCTTTATTTTTGCCCTCATTTTTGAGTGATAATTTAACTGAATTTAAAATTCTTTGGCCGGACGCGGTGGCTCACACTGCCCACACCTGTAATCCCAGCACTTTAGGAGGCCAAGGCCGGTGGATCAGTTGAGACCAGGAGTTCAAGACCAGCCTGGGCAACATGGTGAAACCCTGTCTCTACTAAAAATATAAAAATTAGCTGGGCATGGTAGCTCACACCTGTAATCCCAGCTACTCAGGTGGCTGAGGCATGAAAATCGCTTGAACCCAGGAAGCGGAGGTGGCAGTGAGCTGAGATCGCTCCACTGCACTCCAACCTGGGCAATAGAGCAAGACCCTGTCTTGGGGCGGGAAACTGGGACAAAGTAACTGCCAACTAAGATTTTTTTTTTTCCTTTTAAGGCAGAGTTTTGCTCTGCCACCCAGGCTTGGTTCACTGTAACCTCCACTTCTCGGGCTCAAGTCATCCTTCCACCTCAGCCTCCCAAGTAGCTGGGACTACAGGCATGCACCACCACACCTGGCTAATTTTTTATTTTTTTTAGAGATGAGGTCTCACTATGTTGCTGTTCTCACACCCCTGAGTTCAAGCAATCCTTCCACCTCAGCCTCCCAAAATACTGGGATTACAGGCATGAACCACCATGCCTGGTCTTCCTCTAAGTTCCTTAAATATTTTTTTCCATTGGCTTTTGAGCTCAGTTGTTGGTATTGAGAAGTTGCCATCTAATTGTTGCTCCTTGTGGAAAAGCTGTCTCATCTCTGGCTGTTTTTAAGATTTTCTTTATATTTGGTATTCTTCAATTTAGCTACGATGGATAAATAGGTATGGATTTATTTTTATTTAGTCTCAGCAGGGTTTGTTGTATTTCTTCACTCTAAAGAACTGATTTTTCAACAGTTCGGTAAAATTATTGGCTATTATCGTTAAGCATATTGACTCACCCTCTCTCACTTCCTTCTTGCAACTCTTATGAGATGCTTGTCGGACCCTCTCATTCTATCTTCAGTTTCTTACTTTGCACCTCTTTGCCTCTGAGTTGCATTCTACCTAATTTCTTTAGATCTTTCTTCTGTTCATTAGTTTTGTTTTCAGCTGTGACTCATATGGTATTTAATTCATCAGTAGAGTTTTTAATTCTAATGACTGTATTTTACTTTTGGACCTTCTTGGATACCATATGTTTCATGGTTTAGAGTTCAGCCCGGAGTCACGCTGCCTGAGTTCAAATTCTTACTCTACCACCTAGTACCTGTTGAAATCTTGGGCAAATGACTTCCATTTTCTCATCTGTTAAATAAGTATAGTAATAGAATAGGTATCTAATAGTTAATAATGAAAATAAATAGAATATATAAAGGTATTAAAACAATGTTTGGCAGTTAATAGATGCTGCATATTAGCTGCCATTATTAGCAAATTTGTTTTATGCTTGTTTCATTATTTCTTTTGTATGTTGTTTACTTTGAAATCTTTTATTTTTGTTTTGTTTTTTGAGATGGTGTCTTGCTGTGTCACCCAGGCTGGAGTGCAGTGGCACGTGATCATAGCTTCTGGGCTCAAGCAATTCTCCCATCTCAGTCTCACAAGTAGCTGGGACTGCACGTGCACACCACCCTGCCTGGCTAATTTTTGCATTTTATTTTGATATGGGATCTTGCTTTGTTGCCCTGGCTGGTCTCAAGCCTCTGGCCTCAAGTGATCCTTCTGTCTTGGCTTCCCAAAGCACTAGGATTACAGGCATGAGCTACCATGTCCGGCTCAAATCATTTTAAGTATACTTATTTTTAACTCGACATCTAATTGGTCAATCATCTGAAGTTCCTGGAGGTCTAATTATATTTTCTGTTGTCTTGCTCATGATGGATTTGGATTATTTTCCCTTTTATTTTAAAATTTGTGTCTTCACTGAAGCTTGAACTATAAAAATTATCTGTGACTTGAGTGGACAAACCTCTGTACCTCCAGATAGATTTTGTTGCTGCTGGTCTCTTCAAGAACCTGGAACCAACGTCTATGTTAATATCTTGACATAAGGTAGGGGCAGATACCTAGCATTCCAATATTTGAGAGATCAGGTAGAAGAAAAGGAGTGACCAGAGAGGTTGAAAGCAGAAAGGAAGCCACAAAGTGTAGCAGAAAACAAGGAAGAATAATTACATTAATGTTTCAGTTATGCCAGGGGATAAGAGGCACTGATGGTAGAAGTCTCATGCTACAGAGAGATTAAGATGAGAGTAAAGAAGTTTCCATTGGATATGGCAGTGTGGAGTGACTTTAAGTGGCTTCAGGATAGTGGTTTGGGGAAAAGTCTTATTGAAAGCACATAATAGATTGAAGGGTAAGTGTGGTTCTCTGCAGTATTGTACTGGAAGTTATAGCCAGTGCAATAAGGCAAAAAAATAAAAGACATAAAGATTATTAAGGAAAAAGTAAAACTATATTTGCAGAAGATATGATTGTGCATTTGTAAAACCCCAAGGAGTTTAAACATGATTTCAAGATTCACTATAAAAGCAGGGTAAGACTGTGATATCAGCATAAGAATAGATAAATTGATCAATAGAACAGAACAGAGTCCAGAAATAGACACATATATCATCAACCATTTTTGACAAAGGCACCAATGTAATTCAGTGGATGAAGGATGTTCTTTTCAATAAATATTGCTAAAGCAATTGGATATTGATGCAGGAAAAAAACACCTTAGCCTATCTTAGGACATAGACAAAATTAACTTCAGATGTATCATATGCCTAAGTGAGAACGCTAAAGCTATAAAGCCTAGAACAAGAATACCCTATTACCTTGAAGTAGGCAAGATTTAGTACATAAGACATAAAATGCACTTGCAAGAAAAGATTTACACATGTTTGGACTTCAAAATATTTTAAAACGTTATTTTGTCAAAAGACACCATTTTGGGATGGATGAAAAGGTTTTTCTGAGTAAGACCTCACACCCAGAAGCTATAAAGTCAAAAACTGCACCTTGGATAACTTCCTTCCTCGCCCCAAAATGGAAGAAAACAAGCAAAAATTACCTTCTGAACTATAAAGGTTTTCATAAAAAAGTTATAACTGGGCAAACATTTGCAACATAATTGTAATATATGAAAAGCACTGTGTGGTGGGCAGAATAATGGCCACCCAAAGATGTCTTTGTGTAAATCCTCAGAGGCTGTGACTGTTAAATTATCTGGCAAAGGGTAATTAAGGCAGCAGGTGGGATTAGGTTTGCTAATCAACTGACCTTAAAATGGGGTGGTTATTGGGGGAGGGCCCAGTATAATCACAAAGATACTTAGAAGTAGAAGAGGGACAAGTCGAGAGAGAGAGCACTGCATGAAAAAGGACTCAGCTAACCTCACTGGCCTTGAAGATGAAGGAACAGAGACATTCCAAGGGGAATGCAGACAGCCTCTAGAACTAGAAAAGGCAAGGAAATGAATTCTTCCTGAGGGCCTCTGGAAGAAATACAATCCTCCTAAAACTTTAATTTTACTTTACTTTGTGTAAGATAATGAATCTTTGTTTTAAGTCATTAAATTTGTGGCATTTTGTTAGAGCAGCAGCAGGAAACTAATGGGCACTGCATATCAAGAGAAAAAAACAGTATCATAGTTTAAAAATTGATACTTCACAGAGGTAAACATCAGCGTTCAGTAGTGATATGGGCTGGCTGTATCCCCACCCAAATCTCATCTTGAATTGTAGCACCCATAATCCCCACATGTTGTGGAAGGGACCTGGTGGGAGGTAATTCAGTCATGGGGGTGGGTTTTCCTGTGCTGTTCTCATGATAGTGAATATGTCTCATGAGATCTGATGGTTTTTATAAAGAGCAGTTTCTCTGCACACACACTCCTGCCTGCCACCATGTAAGGCACGCCTTTGCTCCTCCTTTGCCTGCTGCCGTGATTGTGAAGCATCCCCAGCCATGTGGAACTGTGAGTCCATTAAACCTCCTTTCCTTTATAAATTACCCAGTCTTGGGTATGTCTTTATTAGCAGTGAGAGAACAGACTGTTATAGTAAATTGCTACCGGTAGAGTGGGGTGCTGTTATAAGGATACCCAAAAATGTGGAAGTGACTTTGGAACTGGGTAACAGGCAGAGGTTGGAACAGTTTGGAGGGCTCAGAAGAAGACAGGAAAATGTGGGAAAGTGGGAACTTCCTAGAGACCTGGAGGGCTCAGAAGACAGGAAGATGTGGGAAAGTTTGGAACTTCCTAAAAACTTGTTGAATGGCTTTGACCAAAATGCTGACAGTGATATGGACAATGAAGTCTAGGCTAACATGTTCCCAGATGGAGATGAGAAACTTGTTGGGAACTGGGGCATAGGGGACTCTTCCTATGTTTTATCAAGGAGACTGGTGGCATTTTGCCCCTGCCATAGAGATCTGTGGAACTTTAACCTTGAGAAAGATAATATAGGGTATCTGGCAGAAGAAATTTCTAAGCAGCAAAGTGTTTGAGGTGATTTTGGGTGCTCTTAAAGGCATACAGTTTTATTCATTCATAAAGATACTGTTTGGAGTTGGAACTTATGTTTAAAAGGGAAGCAGAGCATAAAAGTTGGAAAACCTGCAACCTGACAATGCAATAGAAAAGAAAAACCCATGTTCTGAGGACTACAGAAATTTGCATAAGTAATGAGGAGCCAAATGTTAATTGCCAAGACAATGGGGAAAATGTCTGCAGGGCATGTCAGAAGTCTTCACGGCAGACCCTCCCATCACATGCCTGGAAGCCTAGGAGGAAATGGCTTTGTGGGCCAGGCCCAGGGCCTTGCCGCTTTGTGCAGTCTTGGGACTTGGTGCCCTGCATCCCAGGCATGGCTAAAAGGTGCCAACATACAGCTCAGGCCATTGCTTCAGAGGGTGCAAGCCCCAAGCCTTGGTGGCTTACACATTGTGTTGGGCCTGTAGGTACACATAAGTTAAGAATTGAGGTTTGGGAACCCCTACTTACATTTCAAAGGATGTATGGAAAAGCCTGGATGTCCAGGCAACAGTTTGCTGCAGGGATGGAGCCTCATGTCATTAAGTGTTTATGGCTTTTCCAGGCACATGGTGCAAGCTGTCAGTGAATCTACAATTCTGCGATCTTGAAGGATTCTGGCCCTTCTCACAGCTCCAGTAGGCAGTGCCCTAGTGGGGACTCTGTGTGGGGCCTCCGACCCCATAATTCCCTTCCACACTGCCATAGCAAAGGTTCTCCATGAGGGCCTCGTCCCTGGAGCAAACTTTTGCCTGGACATCCAGTCGTTTCTATACATCCTCTGAAATGTAGGTAGAGGTTCCCAAACCTCAATTCTTAACTTCTGTGTACCCACAAGGCCATTGCTTCAGAGGTGTGCTGCAGGGGTGGAGCCCTCATGGAGAACCTCTGCTAGGGCAGTGCAGAAGAGAAATATGGGGTAGGAGCCCCCACACAGAGTCCCTACTGGGGCACTGCCTAGTGGAGCTGTGAGAAGAGGGCCACCATCCTCCAGACCCCAGAATGGTAGATCCACTGACAGCTTGCGTGGTGGGCCTGGAAAAGCTGCAGACACTCAATGCCAGCCCCTGAAAGCAGCCAAGAAGGGGGGCTATACCCTGCAAAGCTACAGGGGCAGAGCCTGTCCAAGGTTATGGAAGCCTACCTCTTGGATCAGCGTGACCTGGATGTGAGACATGGAGTCAAAGGAGATCATTTCGGAGCTTTAAGATTTGACTTCCCTGACAGATTTTGGACTTGCATGGGGCCTGTAGCCCCTTTGTTTTGGCCAATTTCTCCCATTTAGAATGGCTGTGTTTACCCAATGCCTGTACCCACATTGTATTTAGGAAGTAACTAACTTGCTGTTGATTTTACAGGGTCATAGGCAGAAGGGACGTACTTTGTCTCAGATGAGTCTTCGGACTGTAGACTTTTGAATTAATGCCGAAATGAGTTAAGACTTTGGGAGGCTGTTGGGAAGGCACGATTGGTTTTGAAATGTGAGAACATGAGATTTGGGAGGGGTAAGGGGTAGAATGATATGGTTTGGCTCTGTGTCCTCACCCAAATGTCATCTTGAACTGTAGCTTCCATAATTCCCATGTGTCATGAGAGGGACCTGGTGGGAGGTAATTGAATCACGGGAGTGGGTTTTCCCAGGCAGTTCTCTTGATAGTGAATAGGTCTCACGAGATCTGATGGTTTTATAAAGGGCAGTTCCCTGCACATGCTCTCTTGCCTGCCGCCATGTAAGATGTGCCTTTGCTCCTCCTTTGCCTTCTGCTATGATTGTGAGGCCTCCCCAGCCATGTGCAACTGTGAGTCCATTAAACATCCTTTCCTTTGTAAATTATCCAGCCTCGGGTATGTCTTTATTAGCAGCATGAGAACAGACTGATACAAGTAGATACAGTTAAAAATACTTGATATGGTTTGGCTGTGTCCCCACCCAAATCTCATTTTGAATTGTAGCTCCCATAATTCCCACATGTTGTGAGGGAGACACAGTGGGAGATAATTAAATCTTGGGGGCAGTTTCCCCCATACTGTTCTCATGGTACTGAATAAGTCTCAGGAGATCTGATGGTTTTATAAGGGGAAACCTCTTTTACTTGGCTCTCATTTTCTCTCTTTGCCTGCTACCATCTTTGTAAGAAGTGACTTGTTCCCCCTTGCCTTCTGCCATGATTGTGAAGCCTCCTTAGCCATGTGGAACTGTGAGTCCATTAAACCTCTTTCCTTTATAAATTACCCAGTCTTGGGTATGTCTTTATTAGCTGCGTGAGAACAGACTAATACAATACTTAATATTGTTAGTAATCAGAGAAGTCAAATATAAATTAGATATATTTTGCCTATTAGACTTGTAAAACTTTTAATAGATACTATCCACCCAGTGTTCTCAAGAGTCTAAGAAAAGAATACTTCCATACAATGTTGCTAATAATCTAAATAGGATAGATGCTTGAGACAGAAATTGGACAGAATTTATCAAAATTAAAGATTATGTTCCTGTGTATACCCGTATACAACTTGAATCTTCTACAGTGAGAATATCTTTACATATCACTTGTGAAATGTCATTTCAATCCATAAAACAGAGCCTAAGAGTAATACAAGAAAACCTACAGAGAATGCAAAATGGAAGGAAACCTACGATGTCTGTGTTTGTGGCACACACACTGCCGTGGAGTTTTAGGAAAGGGCAACAGCAGCATTGGCTGGAGTCATGGTTTCCCCTCCACATCAGTACAGCTGCTTAGTCTCCATCTTCTCCAGCACACACTGTTAACATTCTGTTTTATTGCAGCTGTCTGTGAACATGTCTGTCCCCTCATCCCTGGTCCTCTAGAAGTGCGGTGGCCAAAGCCTCAGTCTGTACATTGTCTCATTGTCTCTGTACTCTTTGTGCTGCTGCTGCTGCCTAGACTGTTAAGTAATTAATGATGAAAAAGAAATATTTTATCAGTGGACGTATGTTCCCATAACAGCAGTCATCCTTGGGGACTTGTACATCTTCTAAAAAAAATACTTAAAAGTGAATCTAATCAGCCACTCTAGTTGGTGTTCAAGCAGGGATTGGTGATGGCAACTGTTCCCATTACCAAAGTTCAGGTTTTGAAAGATGCTTGGAGCAGGGTTTGGCCCAGAGGTCATCTTCATAGCTCCCCACTTCCTTTCTTAGGCAGTTGTTTCCCCCATGTGTTACCATGAACATCCAACAAGTACTCCACTCCCCAGTGGTAAACCTCCAGTGAAACTCAGAGATTTTACCTTAGGATGAGACTACATCACTGGAGGGGAACACTCTAGTTCATGTGAGCATGGGTGTCTCTCATCATTGTAGACTCTAGCCTGGAAAGGGATTTTTGGTCTCATAGGCTGACAGCCCTCATTCTGGATACGGGAACCTAAAGCCCAGGGAGGAGAGGAGTGGCTTAAGGAGTCACAGCTAATGGGGAGGCTGAGACATAAACTACTCCTGATTCAGGGTCCAGGGCTCTTTTCTCAGCATGTGCCTGCCTGCCTTCTCCATGTGCCTAACATGCCATTCCTGTGCTCTCCTGAGATTTCCTGTATGAATTTTTTGTCATATGTTTTCAAGTTTACTCTTAAAAATTTAATCTTTGGGACAGAATGTTCATATTGGGGACTCAGGTCAAACCTGTAATAAGCAGTCACACCTCACAAGCTGTGGCAGGGTATTCTGCCACCATTTGCACTCCTTGTAGGCAAGGGGACAATAAACTGCCTAAATGAGCAACATATCATTAGTCAGCTTAGCTGTGGTGGCTTGGTGCCTCATTCAGCTCAGACTGCTATACAGAGCAGCTTATAAATATATTTCATAGTTTTAGAGAATGGAAGTTCAATGTCAGGGTGCCAGCATGGCCAGGTACCGGTGAGGGCCTTCTTCTGGGCTGCAGCCTGCTGACTTCTCACTGTGTCCTCACAAGGTAGAAAGAGGGCAAGGCAGCTTTCTGGGGTCTCCTTTATAAGGGCACCAGTCTCATTCATGAGGACCCCATCCTCATGACATAATTAACCCAAAGCCCCTGCTCCTGACACCATCACATTGGGGGTTAGGATTTCAACATATGAATTCTGGAGGACACAAACACATTGGGGGTTAGGATTTCAACATATGAATTCTGGAGGACACAAACATTCAGTTCCTAACACTTGGTAATGGTCAACTTGTCTACCCTCAACCACAATTTCCAGAATTCCCTTTCTTGTATGTTTCCAATTAGGTGGGCCCCAAGGGAGATTCTTATATTTGGAGAGCAAATGTGAGACAGCAGCCGTTTTTTGTTTTTTGTTTTTTTTTTTTTTTGAGATGGAGTTGTTTCGCTCTTATTGCCCAGGCTGGAGTGCAATGGCTCCATCTTGCCCCACAGCAACCTCCTCCTGGGTTCAAGCGATTCTCCTGCCTCAGCCTCCTGAGTAGTTGGGATTACGGGTATGCGCCACCACGCCCGGCTAATTTTGTGTTTTTAGTGGAGACGGGGTTTCTCCATGTTGGTCAGACTGGTCTCGAACTCTCGACCTCAGATGATCCGCTGCCTTGGCCTCCCAAAGTGCTGGGATTACAGGTGTGAGCCACTGTGCCCAGCCGAGACAGCAGCCATTTTTATAACTCATGCGTTGTCACTGTGTCCAGCAGAAGCTGGACCTCACACCCTCCCAAGTCCTCCTTCAGCTTTTCTAACTCCTGGCCCTCACCAGGTATGTATTTTTTCTGTGATGAAGGCCCTGTCTTCTGCAGGACATCCACACCTCCAGTGTCAGAGGCACAAAAACCACATGGGTTTCTATCCTCACAGTCTTCAGTCCATGCCTGTGGCTCCAGCTAGTTATTCTTCACTTTATGCCTGTCCTCCTCTGGCTTCTGCCTGCTCTGTAGACTTCTAGCTCCAGCATCAGGACAAAGATAACACCCTTATAAAGACTTTAACCAGCTCCTACAATTACATGATAATAAATTCCTGTAAGAAATACACACACACACACATATACAATTTCCTAGTTATGTTTCTGTGATTGAACCCTGACTGATACACCCCCAGAAGCTACTGTCACTCAACATGACTTTAGTAAGGGTTTGGGTAGTGTTTCTGGTAGATGGTAGACCATGGGACCTCCAGAGTTCTACCCTAAGGATCTAAAGTAAATTAAATACCCCACCCCTCTTTAGTGATGAAGCATCACTCGGTATCCAGCAGCAACAACACAAACCACAGCACTTGGGAGAGAAAGCAGCCCAGTCCAGTAGAAAAAAGAACAATGGAAGAATGAGGGCAGGGGGAACAAAATGGTGAAAACGAGTTTTCAACAGAAGCCAGGACAGGCAGTGGACAATGGATTCCATGTGGAGAACAGAAGCTAGAACTTTTTGGAGTTGTGGGAGCAAGAGACCCCTGTGATGTCGCTGTGCCTCATGAAAGACATAGTGCTTTTGCTGTACATGACGGGCGTGTGTGCGCGCGCGCACACACACACACCCCCACCCTCCCTGCCCCCCAACCCCACAAGAGTTTGGAAATACCCCATCTTCCTGGCTGCCCCAGGTGCCCGTGATTCAAAGTATTACCCAGAATGTAAAAAGTTATTAAAGATGATATCTCAGGGAATGTTGATTTATCACCTAGACAACCTGCAAGTGACTTTCAGGCTCTCAGTGTTCACAGTAGAGTTTCTAAGGTCCCAAATGCTTAGAAATCTGTTACAAGCCAAATAAAAGGAGGGATTGGAGGAAGCCATCTGAAAGGCTGTCCTTGTGATCTCTGTTGAACTTTACTTTGGAATAAGCCCTCAAATCTTGGAATGCTAAGAAAACACAACTCATGGGGAAAGAATGAGAACAGCCTTCCAGAAGATACCTCCCATCTGTGTTGTCATGATACTGATAGTCAAGAGTTGGCCAGAAAGCGATCATCTAAAAAGTGAGAAAAACACCTCAGACCCACTTGTTGGTTTTGCCGTTAGACTTTCCTCTTCGCCCAGGAGATGACCTGTTTTACTAACAGGTGAAAGACCTAAAAGCAAGATGTCATCTTGGACTTTTAAAAAAAGGTTTTTTCCTAGAATCATAATACCAGTTTATCATAAACATCAGCTTCCTCTTCACTTTATGTCGCAACGACGTCATAGACAGTGATGTTCATGATTGTGGTCCTTGTGCAAAGGTTTCCTGTCCTCAATATGGTTCATTTAGGAAGCCAGGAAAGCTTGTAAATAGTGCTCTATTTGCTTAAGTCAGCCTAATTGCTTCAAGAGTTTTCCTTAGCTCTGATTTCCACATTCTTCTTTCTCTGTTCCCATAGAACCCTTAACAAACTTTTTTTTTTTTTTATCTTACTTGGTCGTTGTTTTTGTTTGACTCTCCAATTCCAGCAGACAATAGTTCCAGCACATAGCTCAGAAAACATACTTGGTGCACCAGTGAGTGAATCTCGAAATAGTCACAGTCATCCACAAAGTCAGGCTCTAAAGAGTTTTCTGAATAGCTGAGGTTTATATGTTTTAAAAATGAAATAGAACTTGGGTGAGCCTAACTGAAAAAATGTTTATGGTGGGTTTATGTTAGTCTCTGCCACATTCGATTATAAAAAGAGTCTCTGAAGACGCCTCAGAGCTTAGTGGTCTCCATTCCTGAGCACCTTAATATGCACCTTGGCACCTCCTGCCAGTTCAGTGTCCAGTCTCCTTCGTCCTGCTGCAGCTTGATTTTTTTTCTTTTTCTTGAGACGAGGTTTTAATTGTCATCCAGACTGGAGTGTGGTGGTGCAGTCTCTGCTCGCTGCAACCTCCACCTCCCAGGCTCAAGCGATCCTCCCACCTCAGCCTTCCAAGTAGCTAGGACTGTAGGTTCGCGTCACCATGCCTGGCTAATGTTTTTTAGAAATGTGGTTTTGCCATCTTTCCCAGGCTGGTCCTGGGTTCAAGTGGTCCGCCCGCCTCGGCCTCCCAAAATGCTGGGATTACAGGAGTGAGCCACCATGCCTGGCTTGTACTGTGATTTTTTTAGCCACAACTCTTTGAACATATAAAACATCATTCTGAATGTACCATTTATCTCTAGATACAAATAACAGTCTTTGTCCTCAGAGCTGTTTTCTTCACATTGAAAGTAGAAATTAGCACTACCTGGCAAAAAAACTGAAAAAGAAAATATGAAGCTTAAGATACTACTGCATAAGATAATATTAACTTTCTTCTTAAATGCTAGTTTTATATACAACAAAACCAGAAATCCTGGCTACTCCAGGATCGTGAAAAGAAAAGGGGCTTTAGAAAGAAAAAACTAAAATCTAAGGAAAGATAATTATTTTAATAGCTGCCCTCAGGAAAATGCAGATGAGGGTGAAACTATCCCAAATTAGCAATTAGATAAATCTCAAGGATTAGAGAACAGCAGATTTTAAATTCTCTTTTCAAAAATGCAGCAACTCTGCTAGAAAATGAATGAATGTGATTGCAGCTATATATTTTTTTGACCGGTGCTCTTGCAGCTGTGGAAGTTTGACCCACACTGAGATGCCTCCCTGAGTCAGCCCTTTCTGTGTCCTTGTCTCTGCAGCGCAAATCTGTCCAAGGCTGCCTGGGGAGCATTGGAGAAGAATGGCACCCAGCTGATGATCCGCTCCTACGAGCTCGGGGTCCTTTTCCTCCCTTCAGCATTTGTAAGTTTACACTTCCAACTGCACAGTGGGTCACATGGGAGATGAATTGCGCTTTGTGTTCTCTTCCTTTAGTCACAACAGCTTGCCTAAGGTAGGCAGGAAACAGTCGGGATTCTTACCCAGAGCCTGCACTCTTAACCGCTGGTCTGTACCTCTGAGCTTACCGAACACTCACCAGTCTGGGTGCAGTGGGATACCTGCTTTCAAGGCATGTACTTGATTAGGAATTGACTGTGTGCTTCCAGCGAAATTAATAACATTTAAAATAAATATTGTGAACTACAATGTGAAGATTTATCTCAAGGTGGTAGATGACAAGTCACCAAAGGAATGGCCCAATCAAGCACAAGTTGTTTTAGGTAGGGGTGACTGGAGGATGAAGTTGGGAGGCAGGAGAGCTTGGCAGAGTATTTGAAAGATGCTTAGGATGTAGGCTGTATAGAGAGAGGTGGGAATGGCATCAACGTTGGAAAGGAATTGGTAGTAGCACAAACTGGGAAGCAGAGATTGGTTCACATCATTGGCTAGAGTTTGGCCGGGCGGGGCCAGTGGGGTGGCACAAAGGACATGTGCTTCTGGCCCAGTAAGCCCTCTGGAAAAGCACCGTGTTGAAGTGGTCTCTCGAGATGTCCAGCACAGCCAGCTTGTCTCCTAGCTCTGGAGCCACTTGAGATTTCTGTGTCCAAACACCAGAAAGAGTGGCTGTGTCCAAACACCAGAAGGAATGGCTTGCACATAGGGGCTGGGGTGTACAAGCCATCTGTTTCTCTAAATGCTAGAATCACGCTTGACCCAGAGAGATATTCCCACCATAAGAGGCACATGGACTGAGATCTCCCATGTCACCTCCTTATACTCACTGTGGGCACACACACACAGAATACAGAATCGCCCACACAATGAGATGGCTAATGCTTTTTCCTTCCTTCCTCCCTTCCTCCCTTCCTCCCTTCCTCCCTTCCTCCCTTCCTCCCCCCCTCCCTCCCTCCCTCCCTCCCTCCCTCCCTCCCTCCCTCCCTGCCTCCCTCCCTCCCTCCCTCCCTCCCTCCCTCCCTCCCTCCCTTCCTCCCTTCCTTCCTTCCTTCCTTCCTGTCACTGTGGGCACACACTCAGAATCGCCCACACGATGAGATGGCTAATGCTTCGCCCACATGATCAGATGGCTAATGCTTTTTCCTTCCCTCCCTCCCTCCCTCCCTTCCTTCCTCCCTTCCTTCCTTTCCTCCCTTCCTTCCTTCCCTCCCTTCCCTCCTTCCCTCCCTCCCTCCCTCCCTCCCTCCCCACCTTCTTCCCTCCCTCCCTCCCTCCCCGCCTTCCTTCCTCCCTCCCTCCCCTGCCCTCCTCACTGGCTATAGTTGAATTTATGACAAACACACATGACAAAGCTCCCTTGTGGACAACACCGACTGGACCAGAAGATTTAGCTGAGGGGTTGGTGTGTGCTTGTCCTCAGACTTCAATCTGGACTAATCCAGTCTTTTTTTTTTTTTTTAGACAGAGTCTCGCTCTGTCGCCCAGGCTGGAGTGCAGTGGCACGATCTCGGCTCACTGCAACCTCCACCTCCAGGGTTCAAGTGATTTTCCTGCATCAGCCTCCCTAGTAGATGGGACTACAGGCGCCTGCCACCACGTCCAGCTAATTTTTGTATTTTTAGTAGAGACGGGGTTTCACCATGTTGGCCAAGTCTCCAACTCCTGGCCTCAAGCGATCTGCCTGCCTCAGCCTCCCAAAGTGCTGGGATTACAGGGGTGTGCCACCGCTTAATCCAGTCTTAAGGCACGCTGGAGAGCACCCACCTTCCCAGCCCACCCCAGCGTCGTTCACTGTTTCTCACACCGTGCTCAGGTGAAGAGCTCTTTTCTCCCTTTCTCTCTCTTCTTCTCACCAGTCTATCCATTCTTTCTCTTTCTGTCTCAGTTTCACTACAAAACTATGTAACTAACCTCTTTTAGTTATAAGATTTCAGCTTTATCACACAGCTTGTGGGAAACAATGAAGTCGCATCACTAGGAGGTGTGATTATAGTGACTGTGGCTTTTATAATAACTGGCTGGAGTTCTCTCCCAATAATAAGTAATGGAATAAATTCCACATCACTCCTGTTTGGCTTCTGTTGTCAGCATTTACAAAAGTCTGGTCCTTTGTAACTGTTCTGACCATGAAAATGCTGATCATGAAAATGCTAATAGGAAGAAATGTATTGCCCTTCCAGGTCCTCTAAACCCTTCTGAGCTATTCATTTTTTACCCCAGATATTCTTTCTCTGACTATCCATTAATGAAGGCTAATAGAGAAAAAGAAATAATCATTTGGAATCCCTAAACCGACCTTATAGGGGGGCTCTTCTATATTTTGGAATAAGAAAGAGCCCCATTATAGCACATTCCAGGTAAAATAGAGATTGCATTATTATAAAGACCATCAGACAAGAATATAAAACAGATTCCACCCCTTCTAGACTATGCCAACCGATTCAAGAGCTAGGCACCAATTAGGGTGACGATGTAATTAACAGTCTAAGATTGTAACAGATTTTCCAAGAGTTTGTTAGCACATCTCAAAAAACAGAGCCTGGAACAGTGCTTTCCAGCAGGCTTCCATCATGACCCTGGTGAGGCCCCACTCACTATACCTATCTTGTCATTAGCCATTGTCCCTTTGGTTGGGCTGTGTCCTTCAGTGAATCACAAATGACTTGGGCAGAGTGCTCTAATCAGGCATTGTGGACGGTACACAGAATGGCTTTACCCTTCCCCTCCCAGGGAGCTCATAGGCTAGTTGGGCAGGATGGTCATAGAGTCAGATGGCCACCTGATACACCTAAGCAATGAGACAGAGACATCCTTCCTGGGTGAGAGCCGGGTGCTGAGATCTGAGGGAGGTGCCTACCTGAGTGAGCAGAGCCAGAGGACTTTGTTGTGCGTTACAGAAACCAATTTGTGCCCACAGAAGCCCACAGATGGAAGAAGTTTACTGAAAAGATGCTGGGGGGATGTCATGGGATCAGCGGAGTTGCTGAGTAGCTGAGACTTGGGAGCAACGGGCCCAGGCCCTCTTAGGGGACTCAGCAGCGGCCCTTCTCCCTGGGTTCTGCAGCTAGCATGGCTCTGCAGCCCAGGTGCTGGCCAGTCCGCATCCCAGTGACACCTCAGGCCTAGATCTGCCTTCCATGACTCAGGACTCTCCCAGCTCCATTCCCGGAGAAAGAGCCTGTTTCCAGAGAAGGGAGGATGGATGTGAGCGAGGAAGTCACCCTGAGGGGTAGATACTACCAAGGGGTTTCACCCATAAGTGAGTTGATGTGCGTCTTGTCAGTCTGTAAAAAGGGTTGTTGGGTTATTTTGATATAGGAGACTTTATCTTTAAGTGCTTATATCACAACATCTATGTTGTCTATTGATATGTGAAGCTTCTGGAAAAAAAGTAGACCTTTGCTTGGCCTTCACAAAATTAACATCGATGGTTTTGACCTTGAGGATGACCCAGAGATTTGTGCCATGAGGTAGTTTGTCGTTTCGCTGAGTTTATACGTGCACAGGAGTGAGATGCTTAACTTGTGAAGGAGAGGCTGTCCAACAGAACAGCCCAACGGTTCCCTCCTCAAAGCATACCCCAGGCTCCTACCTGAACGTTCCAGTGGCCTGGGACTACCCACCTCCATACTCACTTCAGTCCCACACATACCCTGTGCCTGCTGTCTTCCAGGCCCCTGCGGAGAGTATAAAGGATGAAGTGGAGGCTTCGTTCTCTGGTAACGCATGGATAAGCCGAGGACACAGACACTGGTGATTACAATATATGACAAGAACTAGGGTGTGGGGCATTCAAAATACAGGGGCTCTGAGAAGAGGGACCATGTGGTCTGCCTGGGGGGCTTGGGAAAGGCTTTGTTAAGAAGGTGGCATTCGATCTCACTCTTGAGAAAGGAGTATGAGCTTAACCTGCTGTCAGGGAAGAGGAGGCTTCCAGACAGAGATAATAGTGCAGGCTGTGTTTGGGAAAGAGCCAACAGTTCTGTGTGCTTGGAATGGGGATGGGGCGTGGGTATGAGAGGCTTGGAATTCCAATCTGAAGGAGACTGGAGAACAGAACACACCACTGGCCTTGGTTCCACGTGGATAGTAGAAAGGCATCAGTTTTTTAAGCAGGGCTAGTGGTCTTAGGCCAGTTTTCAGAGAATTTGAATCTTACAAAATATAATTCTGAAATTAGGATTATGATTTATACTATTTAAAAGGTACTTGAGGATATAGCACATTGCATGTATTATCAAAATCATCATCTTAGCCATGTAAACCACACTGTTTAACAAACCTGATTATTAATGAGTCACTGTTACTATTCACCTCACTCTCTTGGCATGTCTTTTTTTTTTCTTTGAGACGGGCTCTTGCTCTGCCGCCCAGGCTGGAGTACAGAGCTGTAGTCTCCACCAGGCTCAAGCAGTCCTCCCACTTCAGCCTCCTGAGTAGCTGGGACTACAAGTGTGTGCCACTACACCCGGCTGACTTGTTAATTTTTCTGTAGAGATGCGGTCTTGCCATGTTGCCCAGACTGGTCTTGAACTGCTGGGCTCAAGTGATCCTTCTCAGCCTCCCAAAAGATCTTGTCATTTCTCACTCCTTAATGCTTCTTGATAATCTGTTCCCTCTGAACACCCCCGCAACATCACATGCTGGGTGAATCAGCTGTTACTGCCATGGCCCCCACTTCACCTCCCTGGGCCACATCTATGCTACTCCTCAGTTCACTGTGGGAATGGGCCTTGTAGACCACAGATCTGGTTTTGTTACCTGCTGGAGATCCTGTAAGGTAGAATCCAGCCTCCTTAGCAGGGCTTCTTTTCCCCTTCGTGCTCCGACTCCTAACCTCTCGTTCCTGGTACTTACTGTTTATGCTGTGCAGAACTCATGGCTCTCACTATGAACGAGGTCCACCCTGCTAGCCAGCCATAATCTGTACTGAGAATAACACCTTTACGCCCCACCTCTGCCTGCTGCACCTGTCTCCACTCCAGGCACCCCTCCTCTGCATCCACAACTTTCTAGAACCTGGGGCTCAGCACATATCCCACCTTGCATTGTGACCTTTGACTCTTGTCTTCTGGACCAGAGTGAGCTGAATGGGTCATGTGGGAGGCTTTTCCTAAGTGTCTGTTAGTTGAAGTTGTTTCCTTTAAGTTGATCCATACCGAACAATGTGAGAAGTGTGTGAAACAGTATGGAGACTGTGATTTTGGTCCAGTGGGTATTGTGTGCAGTAGGTGCTTAAATATGTTCACAAATTGTGTTGTAAAGCAATTTGCAGTATGGAATAGCTCATCTGTAGCTGTCTTGAAATTAAAATACACATACGCTTAGGAGTCCACTGCAGTACTTACAAATGCCAATCCCTATAAATTAACTTAATAAATATCTTAAAGATTTCTGTATTGTAATCCTAAAATGTTTACTGACAAGAATGCAGTTTATCATAAAATGAGGCCAGGAGTTAATATCTTTTTTTAGGTTTCCCTGTTCAGTACCAGCAAGACATGCCTTTTAGTGTTTTTGGCTTCATGTTTGCCAAATAGACTTACTTAATACAGAATTTTTTAGACATCCTGCAGACTGGACATCATCCAGAATTTACTTCCTTGAGATCAGCCCTCCTTCATATCTCTTGGGTAGAACTCTGTGTCCGCACCACCCACATGTCTGAGGTATCAGCAGCCAGAGTTGCCACTTTTGTCCTTCACCAGTAGGCCGTGTCACTTGCTGTGTTCTGAGGGGCTCATTTGGAGCCATTGTTGCAGATAGTCAAGCTTAGTGCCCAGAATGGCACAGTGTCACACACTGCAGAGGCCTCACCTAGAAAAGGAATCCTGCAGTTCTCTACTTCCCCACAGCCATGATTAGGACCTGTCACTCTGGAACCAAGTTGCCGTGTGATGTGACACTACTGTGAACTAAAAATACAGCAGGTGGAGAACCAGCATTTCCCATTCACGATAAAGATGCCATTTGAAACCTGGGATTGATCTGGAGGCTGATAAGTCGCTGGTACCATGTGTTCCTATTTTTTTTCTTGTTTTTTTAAGTGAATAAATCTGGAAATACATCCTTTTGAGAGAAACCTAACTTGTAAAGTATGTTGTCAATAGCTTCCCCTTTGACTAAGAACACTTTCAAGAGCTTTGGAGAGTCATGTCAAGGTACATTTGACTTTGTATGCCCAGTACTCAGTGATGTTTGGTATATACTAGTAGTAGTCGCCTAATAAAAGTTTGTTAATTTAAATCAAAGACTTTATTCTTTTCAGGTCTAAAATCAATTTATCAATTATGTAATGTTTTCTGGGTTGTCCCTTTAAGTGTATTTAACTTTTAAATTAGACTACAGTTCAGAAATTCTCAATATAGGAAAGCTGTGATTATTTCAAAGATCAGTAGCTGTTTTCCAAACCCAAAGGCCTCTGTGCATATATCAGGGAGGTACAAGTACTTCTCTCTTTGGACCTCATTCCTT
This sequence comes from Pan troglodytes, assembly GCF_028858775.2. Classification (NCBI taxonomy): domain Eukaryota; kingdom Metazoa; phylum Chordata; class Mammalia; order Primates; family Hominidae; genus Pan; species Pan troglodytes. Next base: position 88,030,546 of record NC_072413.2, read on the forward strand.
TGGTGTTTATTGAGCACATACTCTGTCAGCCACTGAGTAGGCACTAGACTTGAGCCTGCCTAGTGCACTGTGGCTAGAATTCCTCCTGCCTCTGGGAATAATATTGCACATAAGCATCTGAGAAGCCTGGATCAGGGTCCAATACTGCTTACTTCCGGATGAAAGTAGCCCAGGTGTCCCTGTGCTGGTCTCAGCCTCTTTTGAGCCCCAGGGTCACTTGGTCCTGTGCTAGTGGGTTCCAAAAAGTCAAGTCTCTACTTTCTCTTTTCTCTGTTCTGTTTAAATTTTTTCATTGTAAACACGGTGTGTACCACAAGTACATGCACTCTTATGATGTGGCTCTGGCTGGAAGAACTAATACAGTTTACAAGAGCCGCCACCTTAACCCTCTCTTTGTCTTCTTCCTCCTGACACCAATGCTGCCTACCTGCCTTGGGCCCAGCCCATCTGTTGTGGGTCCCCAGGGTTTCCCAGGAGGCCACAGCCGGGCAACAATTTGACATGGCGTATCTTGGTACCTGCTGATGTTCTCGCATCCAGCGAATAAAGCCACGGCCCTTGCGTTCTACTCCTTCCTCTCACCCGTCCACATCCTATACCATCTGCCCTGGCAAGAATTTCTTCTCTTTTTCTTATTATTATACTTTAAGTTCTAGGGTACATGTGCACAACATGCAGGTTTGTTACATATGTATACATGTGCCATGTTGGTGTGCTGCACCCATTAACTCATCATTTACATTAGGTATATCTCCTAATGCCATCCCTCCCCCTCCCCCCGCCCCACGACAGGCCCCGGTGTGTGGTGTTCCCCACCCTGTGTCCATGTGTTCTCATTGTTCAATTTCCACCTGTGAGTGAGAACATGTGGTGTTTGGTTTTCTGTCCTTGTGATAGTTTGCTGAGAATGATGGTTTCCAGCTTCATCCATGTCCCTACAAAGGACATGAACTCATCCTTTTTTATGGCTGCATAGTATTCCATGGTGTATATGTGCCACATTTTCTTCATCCAGTCTATCATTGATGGACATTTGGGTTGGTTCCAAGTCTTTGCTATTGTGAATAGTGCTGCAATAAACATACGTGTGCATGTGTCTTTATAGCAGCATAATTTACAATCCTTTGGGTATATACCCAGTAATGGGTTGGCTGGGTCAAATGGTATTTCTAGTTCTAGATCCTTGAGGAATCGCCACACTGTCTTCCACAATGGTTGAACTAGTTTACAGTCCCACCAACAGTGTAAAAGTGTTCCTATTTCCCCACATCCTCTCTAGCACCTGTTGTTTCCTGACTTTTTAATGATCGCCATTCTAACTGGCGTGAGATGGTATCTCATTGTGGTTTTGATTTCCATTTCTCTGATGGCCAGTGATGATGAGCATTCCTGGCAAGAATTTCTCTGCCTGTTCCTACTGGTTGTCACCTTCTCTCTCCCCTGGATGAACTGACCCTTCCCTCTCTGTTTTCCCCATCTCAGGCTACTGCTGGGTTTCTACCCACATGTCAGGGTCTGTGTTCCTCTGCCCTTAAACCCTCAGCAGCAATCTTTGGCCCACGAGATGATGTCCGGACTCCTTTGTGTGACATCAAGGTCCACTGTGAGCTGGAACAGCATGTCCCCCAGGCTCCAGCCACCCACAAGTATTTGTTAGCATATTAATGCACGTAGGCTGTAGCAGCAATGGCCCCTTTTTACTAGCAGTGTGATCCTGGGATCTACTGCTCTTTGTCTCAGAGACTCTGAAGTAACTTGGTAAGAGAATATGGGGAAACACATTGGACAGATCCCTTAGGGACCTCAGATCTCTAGGAGCCAAAATGAGAGAAAGAGAATGAACTTTGAAGCGAGACAGAGAGGAGCTAGGATCCTGCTTACAAGCTGTGTTAGATTTGGCCTCCTTATTCTACTTCTGTAGGCCCCTTTTTCTCGTTGTACAATGGAAACAATGTAACTCATAGGATCTCATGTGAGATCAAGAATTATAACCCATAAAGTGTTTACAACAGTGCCTGGTACTTAGCAAGTCTCAGTAAACGTTGCAGTTGACATTAGCAGTAGCAGCAACAGCATGTAAGCCACACAGTTCAACAGAAGGTTGAAAGCAGGGGCTGATACTCCATAGGTTTTCAGCCAAATCAGAATCTTGATGTCACTTCTGTGATGACGTTGCACTCTTTTCTTTCCTTCTGAACTGCATTCCCCCAGCCCCACACAAACAGCCCTTTGCTTATCAAAAACCCATCCTTCAAAGTCCTGTTAGGTTTACACTTCTCCACAAAGCTTTTCCTAAGCCCCTAGCTGGAAGCACTTCCAGTTGTTGATCCTATACTGCCTTGCAGGAAAGATGCCACCACCTTCCTGTAATTTACTTCCTTGCCAATTAGTTGGTCTTTGACTAAGTGTGCCCCTTCTGGGAAGTTCAGCTGCTATCACTGTTTTATCCAGGAAAGCCTGATGCCTTGTGTAGGGTTTTACCACTTGAGGTTGCTACTCGGATAGCTGCAAATAAAAACATAAATTACATCTCTAACTGAAACTGAAGCATGCCTCCTGTTCCCTATGATTGAGCTAAGCTGCTAAACATAAATCATCACAGCGACAATCAGCTTTCACTCCCAAAGCTGAAGAAAGGAAAAGTCAGCAATTTCTCATGTGTGATATATGTCCACCCTCTCACCTGGTGTTTTATAAACGTATTGTCTTAACTGTCTTCTAAGTATCTGTGCCTGGGAGGGTGCCTTCCTCTGTTTTGTAAAATGCCAAGTGATACCACTGTGATATATAAATAATGATAATTAGAAGACAGCCTCAAATTATTTGACATTCAGATTGAAGGGGAAAGTAGTACTTTTTTTTGTAATAACCTAGAATTTGGATCAGAAATGGCATTCAAAATAAAAGCATATTGGTTTCTGTCAGACAGGGATAGTTCAAACCTTCTCATATCTGAGGTCGAATATCACAAAGTGGAATCATGGGTCGAGCACACAGCCTCAGATCTGGGCCCAGGCTGTAAAGAACCATAACCTGTGGCCACGATATATTTGAAAATATCAGGACTAATAGGAGCTAAAGAAGAGAGAAGTCATTTTTTACCTGAAACTCCATAAAAGTATAATAATCATTAACTTGGAATCACTTCCCAGCCACTAGCCTCTTTGTTTTTTAAAATGTCCAAATACCAGGGTTTCTAGAATTTGGCTCATCTTGACCCTGCCTGCCTTAAATTTTCAAGGAATTTCTTCCTTTGTCATAGTTCCTGGTGGTGAATGTGAGACCATTTGTTTGCTTGGTGGAAGGAATGTAGGACCAAGAATCAGAAAGACGGTTTGATTTCCAGCCCTGCCATTTTTTTTTTTTTTTTTTTTTTTTTTTTTTTTTTTTTTTTGAGACAGAGTCTTGCTTTGTCACCCAGGCCGGAGTGCAGTGGTGCCATCCTGGCTCACTGCAACCTCCGCCTTCCGGGTTCAAGTGATTCTCCTGCCTCAGCCTCCTAAGTAGCTGGGATTACAGATGCGCACCACCACACCTGGCTAATTTTTTGTATTTTTAGTAGAGATGGGGTTTCTCCATGTTGGCCAGGCTGGTCTCGAACTCCTGACCTCAGGTCATCCGCCTGCCTCGGCCTCACAAAGTGCTGGCATTACAGGCATGAGCCACTGCACCCGGCCTTTTTTTTTTTTTTTTAGACAGAGTTTCATCACTGTCACCTAGGCTGGAGTACAGTGGCTCGATCTCGGCTCAGTGCAACCTCTGCCTCCTGGATTCCAGCGATTCTCCTGTCTCAGCCTCCCAAGTAGCTGGGATTACAGGCATACTCCACCATGCCTGACTAGTTTTTGTATTTTTAGTAGAGACAGGGTTTCACCATGTTGATCAGGCTGGTCTCGAACTCCTGACCTCAGGTGATCCACCCGCCTTGGCCTCCCAAAGTGCTGGGATTACAGGTGTGAGCCATTGTGCCCGGCCTTGCCACTTTTAATAGCTGTGTGGCCTTGGGCAACTATTTAACCTCCAAATATGTTTCCTTCTCTGTAAAATAGGAGTGATTACATCACAGAGAATTGTCCTGAAAATACTTATAATTATACTCATTTGTTTCCTGGAATAAGTACCATGGGCCAGTCATTGTTAAATAACTTAAATATCCTCACAGTAGCCCTATGAATTAGGTGCTCATATCATCTTCATTTCATAAACGAGGAAACCAAGGCCCAGAAAGGCTAAGTAACTTGCTTAGAGCCACACAGCAAGTAAGCAGTCTGCAAAAGCAAGAGATAATTAGGGACTTCCTCAGATCCAGAGTGTGTCAAAGGTAACATGTGAGCAGGGAAACCTGGGGGCAGGTGCTGCCGAGCTGGCCTGCCTGCCCTGCGTGTCTTCCCTGTCCCCCTCCTCTGTGTCTTCCCTGTCACCCTCCTCTGTGTCAGTGCCCTCGCCCTCCTGGGATGTGCCTGCTCTGTGCTTTGCTGACCCTGCCTTTGATTATGCTGTTCTCACGCTTGGTATTCTTCCCTATCATCTCTCTGTTTATTAAAATTACACCAATTTTTCAAGCCCTAGCTAAAATATCCTCTACAAAGCCTTTCCTTATTCTTCTTGGATAAGGAAAATGACTAGAAGAAGGGCACTTCTTCCTATTCTGTCTAGAGTTTGTGCCTGGCATCTGCCACCTCCTGCCTTTCACTGTATTACTGATCACCATCTTCATCAGTGCTGTAACCCATACCTTTCTGTAGGTCTTGACATGCACAAAACACTTTCACACAGGTTGTGCCATTTGCTCTTATGCAGAAACTTATAAAGGAAGCAGGAAAGGAACTTTAGTTCCATTTCTACAGATCGGTATTTCTTGAACACCTACTATGTACCAGGACTTGTGCTAGGTGCTAAAGTTAGAAATGGTAATGTCTCCAGAAGCTTGATTATCTCATTTTTACTCTTTTTTTTTTGAGATGGAGTTTCACTCTGTCACCTAGCTTGGAGTGCAGTGGCGTGATTTTGGCTCACTGCAACCTCTGCCTTCTGGGTTCAAGCTATTCTCCTGCCTCAGCCTCCCAAGTAACTGAGATTGCAGGCACACACCACCACTCCAGTTTTTTTTTTTTTTTTGTATTTATTTATTAGAGATGTGGTTTCACCATGTTGTCTAGGCTGGTCTTGAACTCCTGACCTCAAGTGATCTGCCTGCCTCGGCCTCCCAAAGTGCTGGGATTACAGGTGTGAACCACCACACTCAGCCTTTCCCACTTTTACAAACACAGAACTTTTTTTATTTTATTTTATTATTATTATACTTTAAGTTTTAGGGTACATGTGCACAATGTGCAGGTTAGTTACATATGTATACATGTGCCATGCTGGTGTGCTGCACCCATTAACTTGTCATTTAGCATTAGGTATATCTCCTAAAGCTATCCTTCCCCCCTCCCCCCACCCCACAACAGTCCCCAGAGTGTGATGTTCCCCTTCCTGTGTCCATGTGTTCTCATTGTTCAGTTCCCACCTATGAATGAGAATATGCGGACAAACACAGAAATTGAAACCTAGGCACAGTGGCTCACACCTGTAATCCCAGCACTTTGAGAGCCTGGGGTGGGTGGATCACTCGAGGCCAGGAGTTCAAGACCAGCCTGAACAACGTGGTGAATCCCTGTCTCTACTAAAAATACAAAAATCTGCCAGGCATGGTGGTGCATGCCTGTAATCCCAGCTGCTCGGGAGGCTGAGGCATGAGAACTGCTTGAACCCGGGTGGCAGAGGCTGCAGTGAGCCGAGATCACACCACTGCACTCCAGCCTGGGTGACAGAGTGAGACTCTGTCTCCAAAAAAAAAAAGAAACCTAATAAAAGTGGCCAACTGTCCCACTCAACATCTGTTTTAGTCCCTGGGACCTGCCAGGCTCTTTGCCACCTCTGGGCCTTTGCGGATGCTGTTCTCTCCACCTGCAACATAATTCTTTCCACTCCCACCTGACCAAACTCTACTCATCTTTCAGAGTTTAATAAAGGTGTTGCTTTTTTTAGAGAGGCTTCCACTGATCACCCGCTCCTGCCAAGTCTAAAATAGGCCTGCTATTCTCTTATGGCATTCCTTTGCTTTTCTTTGCAGCACTTAGCACAAATAGTAATTTTTATTTTACTTTTATAGATGTATTTGATGTCCCTCCACCAGACTGTATACTCCATGAGGACAAGGATATTGATGTTTATGTTAACTCTTGTACACTCAGTGTCTGACACCATGCCTGACCCAGAAGAGGGACTCGAGAAATAAAGTGTCGAATGAACGAATGTGCAGACATCAGTCATTTACTCAGCTTAATAAATGCCAGAGAAAAGTCTAGAACCCAGATTATCTGAAGCCCTGTCAACACGGACCTCCCCGTGTTCTCTGACACTGCCCATGACCAGCCTCCGCTTGCTAAGTTGCACCTCAGTCTTTGTTCTTTTTATGGGTTCCTAAGACATCAGCACTGTTGGGTATGTGCGTATTGAGGATTTGAAGGGTGGATATGTGTGTGGATGGGTGGACAGAAGGAATGAGAGACAGACGGACAAGCAGAATGCCAGGATGATCCACGAAGGGGCAGGAGATGGTCAATGTATGGAAGCACGAGGGGGCACATCGGTCATGTGGTAAGCACCTGCACTGCGGCAGGCCTTGTGTTGGAAGGAAGTGGCAGTGTGAACATCAGCCTAGATATAGAACCTCCACTTCCACCCTGATTAAGATCTAAAATTAATACCCTATTCTAGAGTTCTTGGAATAAACCTTCCATTTTGATAGGTCTTAAAGAATTTTCATTTTTATACTTCTGTCACATTATATTGGAACACTTTCATTATACATGAAAGCAGCTTTTATTTCTTCTTACTCCAGGCAGCCTGTTACTATAGCAATGTTGGAAGTATTTTGAGGTATTTTTATACAGTGAGTTCTACAAACTCCCTGCAAACTGTACATAATGTTTGGTTGAAATGGGCTATCATATCCAAAATTGTCTCTCTTGTTTCTTTGTATCCTTTGAAAACTTTTGCAAACTTTGCTATAACTTAATTCCTGAAAATTAAAGCTCTTATGTTTAGAAAGGAAAATAATTTGGGGCGGGGGGGTTGTAAATATATTTGCCTATGAACATTGAAAATAGCTCCAAAATAATTTGAATTTTATTTAGGTACCATAAAGATATTATTGCTTCTTGGGGCCTTCTGGTTTTTTTTTTTTAAACTCAGAAAATGGGGTGCAATCATAGATTTCCTCTGTGTGTCTGCAGGGTCTAGACAGTTTCAAAGTGAAACAGAAGTTCTTTGCTGGCAGCCAGGAGCCAATGGCCACCTTTCCTGTGCCATATGATTTGCCTCCAGAACTGTATGGAAGTAAAGGTGAGACACAGATAAAGGAAAACCACGGGTGGATATGCATAAGAAAAACAAACAGAGCCCAGGAGAAGCCTTTGGTCTCAGTGGGATCCTGGCTCATGGAACCCTCTGGAAGCTCAAGTTTGCAGAGGGCCCTTTGCCAGCCTGTCTGGGGCCTTGTAGCCACTGGTTAGTCTTGGAATCCCTTTGCACTCCTATAATTACTATACAGATCCTTCCTGACTTACAGTGGGGCTACATGCTGATAAACCCCTCATAAATTGAAAATATCATAAGTCAAAAATGCATTTAATGCGTCAAATCTACTGAGCACCATAGCTTAGTCTAGCCTACCCTAAACATGATCAGACCTCTTAAATTAGTCTACACTTGGGCAAAATAATACAAAGACTGTTTTATAATAAATTGTTGACTATCTCATGGAATTTATTGGAGACTACTAAAGTACTGTTTCTACTGAATGCATATCACTTTCACACCATCATAAAGGTCAAAAGGTCATTAAGTCTAACTATTAGAAATTAAAACCAAGAAATGTAACAATAATAAATCTATTGTAACGTACATTTATGCCAGGCACGGTGGCCCACACCTGTAATCCTAGCACCTTTGGAGGCCGAGGCAGGAATATTGCTTGAGGCCAGGAGCCCAAGGCCACCTTGCCCAACATAGCGAGAACCAGTATGTAAAAAAAAATTTGTTTTAAATAGCCGGGTGTGGTGGATCATGCCTGTAGTTCCAGCTACTTGGATGGCTGAGGTAGAAGAATCGCTTGAGCCCAGGAGTTTGAGGCTGCAGTGAGCTATGATTGAGCCACTGCACTCCAGCCTGAGTGACAGAGCAAGACCCCAACTCTAAGGAAAAAAAAAAGTTCTTATGACAATTTCCAAAAAGAAGAAAATAGCAAGGAAAGTGGTGTTTTATGTTTTTGCAAGCCTCTTTATGTGCATCTTAAAAGGTGACACCTGAATTCTCATTGCTGTGTTCTCATTGAGGCTGTTGTGATATCACATCGCATAGCCTCTGTATACCTGTGTAAAAATGAAAGTGAAAACAACAAATGATGGCTTAATACTACAATGAAAATAATGTTGACTTCACAGACCCTCCCAACCACCATGCTCACAAACCCTCAAAAGGGAGGTCCCCAGGGGCTACACTTTGAAAACTGCATGCATTGAGTCTTAAGGGCAGTGACCAAGTATCTTTCACAGTAGAAACACAATAGGAAAAGCTGCAGAAGGTTCAGTTGTCCTCAGAGGAAGGCTGGCTGGCATCAGTGTATCTACCTATGTGTGGCCTGCGTGTGTCCCAGCCTCACAGGCTGCTCTGCTGCTTTTATCAGCCCTGAGAATATCTGTCTTTAAGGTGGGTCCACACTTAGCAAACTCAGACACGATGAGATATATAATCAAGACACACTTAATTTAAAATGGCAAATTACATCACCAAATCAGCATATTCTCCACTGGAAAGGAGAGGCCCACATGAGTAGCCAAATTATAATCTGCAGGTTTCTGAGCCAGTGTTAAATCTGAACAGAGAAAAGATTTTTTTTTCAATTGGCAAATTTTAATGACATCACTCATTGATACCCCAAAATCTCCAGTTCTTACCAAGCTCGGCCTTGCCCAGTGGTTCCTCTGTTCCCTCGACAGTGTTTCATGGAATCTAACAACTTCCCTACCCACTAACCTTCTCAGCTTTCATGGTGAACCAAGCCTCCTCTGTCACACTAACCTTCTCAGCTTTCATGGTGAACCAAGCCTCCTCTGTCCCGCTAACCATTCTCAGCTTTCATGGTGAACCAAGCCTCCTCTGTCCCGCTAACCTTCTCAGCTTTCATAGTGAACCAAGCCTTCTCTCTCTGATGGGCCCTTTCTTAGATGGTGTTAACACATCTGACAAAGTTAATCCTATCTCATGCTGTCCAGTGTGCCATCCTGCCTCTTGCTGGTAACTTTGTATTTCTCTAATCAATAGTTTGATGCTAAGTTTCAGGAGGCATTCTTTTTCTCCTTTCCAAAGTGTGGAAATCCCCTATGCCTTTCTGTTGAGTCCTCTAAATTTGTTGTGTATTCATGCATATTTCATTTTCGGTAGCAAGGCTATCTAGATTTTTATCAGAATTTAAAGCAGTCTGTCAGGATCTTACCTGCCACCAAAAAAAAAAAAAAAACCCAGGAAAACCCTGCTTTAAAATCAGGCCATGTTTCTGTGCCAACTCCACAACTTACTAAATAGACTTGGGCATTTAGTTACTTTCTCTAGGTTTTAGTGTCTGTGTCTACACAGTGAGGAACTATGAGTATCTACCTTATAGGGTTATTGAAAAGATTAACTGAGATTAAAGTACTTATCTTCCCCCTTTTGGCTTTGTGCTACTTTTGTCTTTTCTCCCCTTATCTGTTCTTCAGGTTCCTTTTCTTCCTTTTTTTTTTTTTTTTTTTTAACCCAAGTTCTCCTCCTCCCTGTTGGAAGTGGGGACTGACTGATTAGGCTTTATCTGCTGGGGTCTGGCCTTGGGCCCTGCACTTCCCACCCCCAGCCCTGCACCCTGGCTGGATTCCACCCCCTTCATTTCTTTAGTCCTAATCTTCAAAGGACTAAGAAGGCAAAAATGGAAGCACTAGAAGAGCCTGAAAAATGTTCCAAGGGCCCTTTCCTTCCAGTAAAGTAAGCATTCCCAGGAACTTAGAAGTTTACAACTAGGTATAGTGTCGTAGACCATGGAATGAGAAATCTTTTATTTGGCCAGCAAGCAGAATGCTTTCCAATGTTTAAATGAGTTTTGTTTGTTTCTTCAGCATTTCTTTTGAAAGATACATATAATCTCAGGGTATGCTTAAGCTAAAATAATAATAATAAATTTTTAAAAAAATAAAGATACGTACAAGAGAGACTGGAGCATTTTATTTAATATTGGTACTGTTTTGTCCTCTACACTGCCTCAGTTGCATGTAGGATAATGCTAGTAATTCAGTATTACCAGTTCATATATAGGCAACATTCCTGGGAAGCCGTATGGACTATAGAAAGGCATTTACCAAGATTGAAAAAGTAAGTGGTTAAGAACATTTGAAAAGCACTTCATTTTAAAAAGTGATTTTCAAGCCATTGTAACACCTCTAAGATCTTGTCAGTGTTATTTTAAAGACAGAAGACTACAAAAAGCTTAGCAAAGGAATATACTGCTGTGAATGAAGTAAAGCTCAATGCAAGAGGCTGCCAGATATCTTGAAACCAAGAAAATGATCAAAGTAAAGCAAAAACTAAGACTCAGCTACCAGTATACCCTGCTTGGTGCAGTAGTTACTGTTTATTCATTCTCTCCACAGATCTATATTGAGAGCCTATTGTGTGCTGACACCATCTAGGTACTTGGAATATGTTGGCAAACAAGACAGGCACAAATCCTTACTCTCATCAAACTTACATTCCTCTTCTCCTGAAAAATCAAACTTAACCAAACCCATTTTACTAATAGTAATTTTAAAAGAAGCCCCTCCCCCGCCCCTTTAAAAAAAAAAAAAAAGATAGGGTCTTGCTCTGTCACCTAGGCTGGACTGCAGTGGCATGGTCTCAGCTCACTACAGCCTCAAACTCCTGGGCTCAAGTGATACTCCCACCTCAGCCTCCTGAGTAGCTGGCACTACAGTGCGCGCCATCATGCCCAGCTAATTTTTTAAGAAATGTTTTGTAGAGATGGGGTCTCGCTATGTTGCCCAGGCTGGTCTTGAACTCCTGGGCTCAAGTAGTCATCCTGCCTTGGCCTCCCAGAGTGTTAAGATTACAAATGAGAGCCACCACACCTGGCCCAAAGAAGGCTTTTATAAAGCAAAATCACCAACTTTTAAACTCTAACACAGATTATTTCCATATGTCCCACTTGCTGTGTGACCTTGATTTTGAAGAGGAAGCAAAATAGACTGGTGTATAATCTTAACCTTTCTTCCAAGGGCATCTGTTTTGCACTCCCTTCTTAGCTTATATTCACTTTGTTATCTTATATGCTATCGAGAGAGTAAAGGGTGAAAAAGTAATGAGCTAAGGGTGAAATAAAGCCTATCTTATTTGGACTTAATAAATTATATGACTCCTTTAAGAAGTAACTGAACATGCAAAGCTTCAGAGGTACTAGTTATAGTCTATTAAGGAGGTTGTTTCATTTTTATTATTTTAAAAAAATACACATATGAGTACTTATATAGTATTTTTTTCCTTTCAAAGTTTTGGCATAATTCCAAATTTACAGAAAAGTTACAAGAAGAGTACAAAGAATTCCTATACGCTCTTTACCCAAGTTCCTGAATGTCAATATTTTATCACATTTACATCCTCTCTTATATCAACTTTTCTCATCTATTTGAGAGTAGCAAACATGATGTCCTTTTATCCCTAAATACTTTGATTGTATATTTCCTAAAAAGAAAGGCATTCTCTTACATAACTACAGTACAGTGATCAATATCAGCAGTTAACATTGATCCAAAACTGTATTCAAATTTCATCAGTTTCCTCAATAATGTCCTTTATAGCAAAAGAGAAAGTTCATGCATTGAGTTATGTCTCTTTAGTCTCCATTAATTTGGAACAGTTCCACAATTTTTTGTTTCATGGCATCAACACATTGCATAGCATGGACCAGTTATTTTATAAACTCTGAGGAACATTCTACTTTGGGTTTTCCACTCACCGTTTCTTTATAATTAGACCCAGGTTATGTACTTTTACCAAGAATACCAAAGAAGTAATGTGTTCTTCCTGGTGCATCATATCAGGAGGCACATCCTATCGATCTGTCTGATTACTGATGATGTTAACTTTGATTGATTGGTTAAGTTGGTGTTTACCAGGTTGTAAATAATTGTTGACAAGTATAATTTCAAAAATTTTTTTTAAATTTAAGTGGCTGAAACTAAACTAATAAACTGCAAATGTAGTTAATAGAAGAGGTCCTTAAAAGCTGATTGGCACATGAGGTATGCATAATGTAGATTTAGCATATACATAATATACATAATCCTCCGAAAGGTTTTAAAACCATTTGTTCCTAAATGGTCTAACCATTCTCCCACTGCCTTATTAATTTTAAATAGCTCCCTACATTCAGATAGTAGCAGAATAAACTTCACTAAACCTGTTAGAATTATTGCTAGAGTCCAGAATTATCAAGTATTTTTCTAAGGGAAACTAAGTTGATTGGATTATCCTTTCCAAATAAAATGCACAAAAGGTATATTGCTTTAAATTGTTGGTATGGCTGGATGTGGTGGCTCACACCTGTAATCCCAGCACTTTGGGAGGCAGAGGCGGGCAGATCACTTGAGGTCAGGAATTCAAGACCAGCTTGGCCAACATGGTGAAACCCTGTCTCTACTAAAAATACAGAATGTAGCTGGGTGTGGTGGCACATGCCTGTAATCCCAAGTACTTGGGTGGCTGAGACAGGAGAATCACTTGAACCTGGGAGGTGGAGGTTGCAGTGAGCTGAGATCGTGTCACTGCACTTCAGCCTGGGTGACAGAGTGAGACTCCATCTCAAAAAAAAAAAAAAATTGTTGATATGTTTTATTTTTAAGGACCTGTTTTTGAAAGATCTTCAGAAATGAAGTTTTTTTTTTTTTTAATGAAGTACCCCAAAACATTTTTTAGAATGATTTTGGCCATCTCCTTTAGTAAAATCTATTTTTGTTTCATAGCGCAAACAGAAGGCTAAAAGTAAACTATGAGTTCAGCTTTTAAAATTACTTTGTAATCAGGAAGCTTAAGGAAATCTAGAATTGAAATTGATTCTTTTGAAATAAATAAGTACTGAATTTTCAGCAAGTTGAATTTATCCTCACACCAGTAAGATGGTTCTATTCTCCTGTATATAGTCACAGATTAATATGTGCAGTTCACAGAGAAAGATGTTAATGGGTTTCAGATAACATTGATACCGTAATTACAAATAATTGCATTTCTACTAACTTGGTAAATCAGTGCAAAACACTTTAGAGCTCTCTTTGGCATTTCTAGCTGGCATGTCTCGTACATTCCTTGATTTCAGAGTAGGCTAATGTAAAATGGCATTGGATCTTTTAGGATAATTGGTTCATCTCTTTGGCATTCCACCCTGCCCCCACACCCTACTTTACTTATTCCTGGTATAAGAATTAAAAGTGACTGCTCAGGCGAAGACAGTGACAGTGGCTTCTGGAGGTCGTACATCAAGTTTCGCATAGAGATGACAGTGGAAAATGTATGTGTGGGTGTTCGGGCACGGGGGTGAGAGCAGAGTCGTAAGTCCTTAACCCGTGGCCATTTCTTAGGGGGTTGGAGAAAAGACCTTATTACCTGGCTAAACAGGATTTTGTACGTCACTTGGATTTATCTGATTATTCAAAAAAAAAAAAAAGAAACTGTTAAGACCTACATAGTACATAGGGTGACAATCCTTATCCTCTGTGAGTTGAGGGAGGTGAGTAATCTCAAAAGCAGCTAGCATTCATTAAGTACTTTTGTGTACTAGGAACTCATATGAGCACTTGACATGAATTAATTCATTGTATCCTCACAACCGCATGATGCAAGTATGATAGTACAATCCCCAATTTCCAGATGAGGAATCTAGGGCACTCAGAGTAACTTGGTCAAGGCCCCACTGGCAGTCTGGTTCCAATGCCCACACCCCCTTTCCCGTTACATGGTACTACCTCCCCATGGAGAGCTAAGTTCTAGAGTTAAAGAGGCAGAAGAGGCACACAGTATGACCACAGGGAGAGATGGGACAGAGACTCTGTATATAAAGAGATCAAAACCACATGGGCTGTCATTTTCATCCTTCCAGCCATGGCCTTAATGTAGGCCTCCTCTTTCTCACCCAGCCTTGCTTACTTGTTCATCTTCCCAGTTCTGGTCTCCTCCCACTGGAAGCCATCCTCTACAGTGCTACCATGCACATCTGGTCATGACCCTCCCCTCTTTTAAATTCTTCCACTATAGTCCAGAAAAAAGACAGCTTCCCATCCCCGTAGCCTTGAATCCCAAACTCTGACTGCATCAAGATCATCTTTAGAATTTGATAAAAATGCATATTGCCAGGCCACAACCCAGACCTACTGAAACAAGGTCTCTGTGCATGTGTCCTGGGAAAATGTTCTCTAATAGGCTGCCCAGCGTTTCTCATGTCAGCCAGGTTAGGGGACTGCTACACAGATGTGGAAAAGGTCAGAACTCCACCTCTGTGGCATGCCTGCTTGTCTGTCTTCCCCACTGGACTAGAAGCCCTGCGAGGTTTCATGCATGGCTTATTCCCCTCTGTCCATAGCACCTAGCAAATCTCTGGCACCTAGCCAGCATGCAACAAATGTTTTAAATACGTGCATGGATTATTACAAGGCAAGTTGTTCTCTCATGGGACAATTTAGGAGGATTGCATAAAGCAGGTTTTCCTCTCAACCAGTGAGTATTAATGCTGATTTCCAGGAGTGATGAGTTAAAAGAATCACAACCACCTTCTTTTCTCCTCCTATGGTTATTTTTCTAGCTTTGCCTCCAGGTAGTGATGGGCTTTTCAGCCAGCTATAGACGTTCTACTCATTTAAACAGCAGAGTTTAGTTTTTGTATTGGAAAGGCTAAAAACTCAAAAAGCAGAGCTACAGGGAATTTGCCAACAGAGTGGTTACCAGGTCCTTGCTTGGTCATTTATGACCTAATTTTGAGGGAGAGGAGTAAATGCAACAGTGATATTTAAGTTACTGGCTGAGTGGTAAATGCTTGTATCAAAAATCCTGCATTGCTGAATAGTATGTCTAATAGCACTCATATAGCAAGAATTGGGTGTCGTTGGCCTTGGGAATGAAGCAGAGCTGATGTTACCCAACAGAAAAGTATACAGGGAACGATGGGTAAATAACAGAAGTCCAAGCACAGATGGAGTTTCCAGTGGAAGAGAGCAAGGGCTTGTTGAGGCCAATGAGTGCAATGGGGAGTCAGATTTGTCAGCCCTGCCAGACCCTCAGCCTCTTAGGAAACAAGCATGCAACACAGACCCAGGTGTATGGCTCTCTAACAAGCTTGTTTAGTTAACAAAGAAGTGTTTGGTTTCATGCTTTCAGACCATCCCAAAGCCAGAGACAGACAAACAGCGTTCTGATGATTTGCTGCCATCTTTGGTATTTTTTCCTACCTATCCTGCTGGGTGCTGCTGTTCGTATGATGGCTCTGAACAAACCGTGAGGCTGCGAGAAGACAGCAGCAGATACCATTGTTTGTCAGACCTTCCTGTGACCTACCATCTGCCTCTGTTCAAGAGAAAGGGAAAGGTTGTCCCAGAGGCGAGTTCGCAGTTGGGAGACACTGCTTTAACTTGGTGGTCCATGCCAGACCCGCCAAGAGGCAGTTTACAATATGCATTCTAGCCCCTTGAAGTTTCTCTAACACTTACCAAGACAATAATATGGGGAGTTATTTTTAATCCTTGTGATGTATTTACGGTCTACCCATATTATAGTTCTTTTGAAATGGTTTGACTCTAGCAGTGGCAATGTGTGGTAAAAGTGATTTGTTGAAATGTTTTCAATTTCTGAAACATCAGTTAAGATGAAGAAAAGTTCACATTTATTGAGCACCTACAACAGGAGCTTTCACAGATGTTCTCATTTGTGCTCCATAGTAATCCCTGCCAGTTGCTAAAGTAATTAATTCCCATTCCATAGAGGAGGAACTTGATGCCATAACCCACATGCCTTCCCTAGGGTATTAAGAGGGACGGAGGAGGTGGAACTTGACATGGTCCTCAGTGTCCTTTCCATTGTACCATACCCAGGCATGTTGTTTTCTTCAGCATTGGTCTACAGTTATTTATACAGAGGCCTTCATGTTTCATCAATTATTAACCCTTAACAATAGAACAAAAACATTTTATAAATGTGACTGTGGGCCTCTTGGTTACGTGTGACCAGCTGAGAGCTGCACCTGTGGCTGTACCAACTATTACTGTTGCTTTCTTCAGCTTCCTAAAAGAAGAAAGGAATTGCTGCCCTTTGTTAGGCCTTTTCTGTCTGCCAGATACAATGTCTATGTGGATTTTTCTCAGTCCTCGTGACAGCTCCGCAACATAGGTACAGATAAGGAACCTGGGGTTCTGGTTAAAGTGATTTGCCAATGTGACACAGCTAGTAAGTGGCAGCACCAGGATTTGCCCCTGTGTCTCTGCCTGCCTCCCTGTATTATTCTGTCCTCACACTGCTAATAAAGACATATTGGAGACTGGGTAATTTATAAAGGAAAGAGGTTTAATTGACTCATAGTTCCACATGGCTGTGGAGTCCTCACAATCATGGTGGAAGGGGAAGCAAGACACATCTTACATGGTGGCAGGCAAGAGAGCGCTTGTGTAGGGGAATTCCCCTTTATAAAACCATCAGATCTTGTGTGAGACTTATTCACTATCATAAGAACAGCATGGGAAAGACCCACCCCCATGATTCAATTACCTCCCACCAAGTCCCTCCCATGACACGTGGGAATTATGAGAGCTGCAATTCAAAATGAGATTTGGATGGGGACACAGCCAAACCTTTTCATTCCCCATGTTCACTCACCTAGTGTCCTAATAGGAGCCTTTGCTAAAAGCTGTTGTCTGAAGGGGGAGAATCTTCTGGGCTTGGTTCAGAAAATACTCTACCACAGTTTAGAGTCAAGCACATAAGTGTTTTTATACCATCAGGTGAGTGCATTTTCTATGATCCTATTCAAATAAATATTACATAATGTGTTTTTCCCCCAGATCGGCCATGGATATGGAACATTCCTTATGTCAAAGCACCGGATACGCATGGGAACATGTGGGTGCCCTCCTGAGAATCTTGAGGCACCGTGAAATTTAAGTGTAAGACATTGAGCCACAAACATGGAATCTCTTCTTTGTACTGGATGTTCACTTCCCTTAAAGTCTTATTTGCACCCTTACAAAATCTTTCCAAAGGTCACTCTTATGAATGGATGTTGGTTATACTTTTAATGGACATTAACATTCCCAATAAAAAAAGTATTAGTTTCTTAATTCACTTTTATATGTTTTGGAAAGAAAATTAGTGAACTTCTCTATGTTAAAAATACGTACTGCTTGAGTATCCCCTGTCTGAAATGCTTGGGACCAGAAGTGTTTCAGCTTTTGGATTTTTTTGAATTTTGGAATGTTTGCATAGCATAATGAGATATCTTGGGGATGGGACCCAAATCTAAACACAAAATTCATTTATGTTTCATATACACCTTATATACAATAACCTAAAGGTGATTTTATATGATATTTTGAGTAATTTTATGCATGAAACAAAGTTTTGACAGGCTTTTGACCGTGATTCATCACATGAGGTCAGGCATGGACATTTTCATTTGGAGCATCATGTCAGCACTCAAAAAGTTCTGGATCTTGGAGCAGTTCAGATTTTCAGATTAGGGATGCTCAATCTATATAGATATAAAATTATCCTCACAGTGACATAGAATCTCTTGGTGCTGTCAGCTGTTGGGAATTGAAGATTGACTTTGTGCTTCCACCCTCCATCCAGAAAGGGACCCTTCATTCCACCAGAACTTTACCCAGGAAGAACACGATCATTTCCTTTTTCACCCATGCCCTCTCTCAGCTTTCTGAGTACGTCTCTTGGGGTCGCTGGAGGTGATTCTAGGATCTGTCTCTGAGACCAATGTGCTGTTTCAGCCCCCTGCAGCTAAGAATTCTATTGACTGTCCTCATAGCGGCTTTTCATAGCTTTCAGCTTCAGCTTTACGAGGCTTCTCCTCTCTCCCTGGCACCCCGCTGGCTGCCTCACTGCTTACAGGCAGGTCCCACCAAACCCAAACACCTGCCCAGGGTAAATGAGTCTCTCTTGTATCCCCAGAAACTTTCAGAGGAAGCAGCTCATAGAAACATACAAAAGCACACAAGTATTTTGGGAAAAAATCCTAAAAGGTGACTTAATTTGATGCCTTAAATTCACAAGTGAGGAAGCTAAGGCCTAGAAGGTTAAGGATGTCCCCAGGGTCACACAGTGAGCTGGGCTCAGAGCTTGAGTGTCTTTGTGCTTTGTGTACATTGCGTTCTCCCTAGGGTGCTTTAGACCCTGTTTGTTTTCTTCTGCATGAGGCTGATTTCCAGTTTGTCATCAACCTCTTTATCTTATAATTTAGGATAGAGTTGAATGTTAGTCTTGAAAGATTTTCTAAAGTAGTCTTTCAAACTGTTCCTCAGAGGCCTAGGATTTTCCAAATGTACCTTAGGAACCTTGTAGGCTGCAGTGGGGGTGTGGCGATAAAGGAGGCAGGGAGACAGGGCTGCAGGGCCTCCCACCTTCCAACAGACAGGCTCTGCTTTATCTGTTGTACATATTGGGATTCTGTAAAGGACATTATCTGGGGTTTTGTATGTATTTTTGTGTGTTCTGCTTTTTTTAAATAAACTTGAAAAGCTACTGAACTAATTTAACCAGTTGATTTTGCAGATAAGGCTTAAGCCTTTTGTGACCCTACCCTCTATGTATGAAAACATTACAACTCGACATCAGATGAGCTCAACAGCCAGGAAAGGAAACAGGGAGAGCCCTGGGGCTGGTAGTGAAAGGCGACATCATGGTGGGGCTGGCCCCGCAGTTTAATCCGAGTGTCCAAAGGACCGTGGCAAAGAATGTGCGATTCTTACCATGCACTGGTCCCACCCACGTTGGGGCAGGGGCAGCATAGGCTTCCAGGTAGTGCCAGGCAAGCCTCACAGTCAGCAGGGCATCCTCATCACAGCTGCAGTCAGTTGGCCTGCTCTGGAGCAGGACCCAGCCAATCAAGACGATGGTGGCAGATTGATAGCTACATGATGGCTATGTGGGGTCACACGGGTACATTGCTTATCTGATCCACATAACAGCACAAGGAGGTGGATTGGCAAAATGGGTCAGAGCTCAGAGCTGGAGTCAGGTGGGCAGGGTTTGAATCTCAGCTCTGCCACTTACTGGCTGTGCAGCCTAGATCAGGTTATATAACTTCTCTGTGCCGTGGTCCCCCAACTACAAAATGAAGGTGGTGATAATAATACCGTTTGTAGAGGGTTGATGTGTCTGGTGACTTAGTACATATAAAGTGTTAAGCCACGCCTGCACAGAATGAAAATAGTACAAGTGCTTACTGCCGTCACTGTTACAGGTAGGTCATTAGGATTGTCTGTGTTTTCCTGAAGGAAATTCAAAAGGTAAAATGCTTGTCCAAGGTCATACTTCTACAAAGTGCACTTTAGCAGCACCTGAACTCAGGTCAGACAGCACCTAAAGCCTCTTCTGTTAACTACTGGACTGCACAGCCAGAGCTCCAGGGCAGTGTGGTAGGCTGTATCTAAGGAGGTGGACTGTTTTTCCCCCAATCTATTGTGGACAGATAACATTTTTAGAATATAAAGTCAGGTGCTTGGATTGTGTCAACACTGTCAAATTGCTATGGAAGTCTCTGAATGCTTGCTTTGACTTTCTGAACTCAGCACCAGCCGGCCGTGCTGAGTCTCCATTTCCAGATGGGCCCTCCCAGGCCTAGAGGAGTACTACTCCAAGTCTGGCAGTAGTACTCACACTTGGAGTAGTATTCCTCTGGGCCCTGGGGGGGCCCCACCTGGAAATGGGGAGAGAAGTTCTGCAGAATGGGCTGAATAGATAACATTGAAGTCACATTAGGGAGAGTCCATGGTCAAGGAGTTTGCACTTGGTAGGTGTCCAGGCCCAACCCCTGACAGCAGTGCTGTGCCCCTCGCCAAGGTGAGGGGCTTAGGGAAGGGCAGGGCTGAGCCAGGCCAGTGGGGGGTAGGGTCACTACCCTGTGCTTTCTGGCACAGCTGATAGCACACATGGGAAGTAAAGTAACTCCCCAAAAATAATCAACACATGGGAACACAGAAAACAAGCAGTTCTACCCATTGGTCTTTTTTTTTTTTTTTTTCTTTTGGGACTGACCACAACATGCCTAATGTTTTTGAGGAAACCATGCTTCCATCATTCTCCCATTGAGGTTTAACAATTACTTCTCCCTAACTGAAGAAACCCTCATCTCCCCTCTGTTGGCATGAAGCTGCATGCCCCTGATTTGGAAGGCTGTATTTTTCCACCTAACAGTAACAGCTAATGTTTCCTGAGTTCTTCCTGTGTTTCAGTGCCTGTGTCTAAGTGCTTTACACTTAATCTTCACATCAACCTCCTGAAGAATGTACCATTATTAGCCCCCTTTTTTTTTTGAGATACAGTCTTGCTCTGTCACCCAGGCTGGAGTACAGTGGCACAATCTCGGCTCACTGCAACCTCCAGTCCCCAGGTTCAAGTGATTCTCCCAAGTAGCTGGGACTACAGGCACCTGCCACCATGCCCAGCTATTTTTTGTATTTTTAGTAGAGATGGGCTTTCGCCATGTTGGCCAGACTGGTCTTGAACTCCTGGTCTGCCTGCCTAGGCCTCCCAAAATGCTGGGATTACAAGCATGAGCCACCACGTGCAGCCTTATTAGACCTATTTTACAGATGAGGAAACTGAGGTTCAAGGGAGTTAAATAACTTAAAGTCCACGGTAAGCAATGGAACCAAGACTCTGCTGTCTCAAAAGTGCACACCTTCCTGCACTGCACTACACACAAGTTCAGCTTGGTTTTCCTGGATTCTTTAGTGGAAGTTATATAGTTATCCCTAATATAAATTAATACAGTATTACGTGATTTCCAGTGTGAATATGGTACTAACACCACATTATGCCTAGGTCAGATCATCTTATAAAATCTTTGACAAAATTTCCAAGTTTAGTAGCCTACTTATTTCAAGCAAATCCAGGACAAAAGAATACCATAAACTGTACAATTTCTTACTGTGTTTCTATCAACTAGTAAGTTTGGTGGCCACTGCTTATATAATAGGATTCACACATCCAAAAAATGAGAGATCAAAGGTGGTCTGTGGCCATATGCTCCTGGGAATGTCAGCAATGACATGACCAAGGCCCACCTGGAGGCTGGTGATCAACTCAGCCTGGTCTGTGTCCACTGGTCCTTGAGCATTAACATTGGCCAGCAAGCACTGAGCGCTTTGTGCCAGGAACTCTTCTATGGGTTTTGTGTTTATTTAAATTTTCATAACCTTATCAAAGACATACCACCGTCATCTCCATTTACAGATAGAGAAATAACAGTTATTTTTGAAAAGTCGCATAGCTGGCAAGTGGCGGAGCTGGAATTTGAACCCAGGCATTTTAGCTCCAGGGTCATCCTATACTGCTGTGAGGATCCAGGCAGCAGATGTTCCCAAGGTCCAGCCAAGGGGCAGGCTTTGAGATATGGCTTGGCTGTGTCCCCACCCAAATCTCATCTTGAATTGTAGCTCCCATAATCCTCACATGTTGTGGGAGGGACCTGGTGGAAGATAACTGAATCATGGGGGTGGGTTTTTCCCATGCTCTTCTTGTAATAGTGAATAAGTCTCATGAGAACTAATGGTTTTATAAATGGGAGTTTTCCCTGCACGTGCTCTCTTGCCTGCCATCATGTTAAGTTGTGCCTTTGTTTCTCCACCATCCGCCATGATTGTGAGGCCTTCCCAGCCACGTGGAACTGTGAGTCCATTAAACCTCTTTTTCTTTATAAACTACCCAGTCTCGGGTGTTTTTTCATAGTAGTATGAAAATGGACTAATACATTTGGCATACGTGATATGTAACTATATATACGAGACTGGGTACGCTTTCATCCACTGTAACAGCAAATTGTGGTTGACATGACAGAACCAACTAGCAGCACATAAAGTCACCCACTAAATGTCACATCAGGGTGCAGGACTAAGCCATGGAATTATTAAAGCCAGACCTACAAGTGGAGTGGGCTCCTTTCAGGTAAGAGCATCAAGGGCTGAACACTTGCACTGTTAAGTATGATCTATTAAATTTTCTGAAACCTACCGTTTTTGTTGACTCAGTAGATCTAAAGCACAGAGCTGGAGGAATGAGGCCAATGTCAGAAGAGAAGGCAGCATGGGAGATACCAGAGATGGGGAGGGCAAGAGGCAGCCCACACTAGCGGGTGGTGTGCAGAGCATGCAAGTCTTGGTGCAACTCCTGTCCCGTATTTCACAGAGTTCCAATCAAGTCTGTTTTAAAGCAGAATTCAATCGATGTGTATAAATTATATTTTATTCACAGTAGGCCTAGAAGAAGCTCCACAGTCTGACCAACTTTATGGTTCATGTATCTAAGGCACATGTTGCAGTGTCTCCTGTTCCCTTTGTAGCAAAGTTTTCAAAGAGCCCCTTGCTATTTTTTTTTTGTTTGTTAAAGAGATGGAGTCTTGCTCTGTCACCCAGGCTGGAGGGCTGTGTGGCACGATCATAACTCACTGTGGCGTCAAGCAGTCCTCCTGCCTCAGGCTCCGCAGTAGCTGGGATTATGGGCACAAGCCACCACACCTGGCGTCCATTGCTTTTATCAAGAACTGGAAGGCATCTGGACCAGTCACCTTTTTCATTATACACAAAGAGAAGCTTAGAAAGGAAAGGCAAAGGGGAAATTGCATGCATGGGGCATTTATTATGGGTAACTCAAATTGTAATTTATGATCATAGGTATATACATCTTCACACAATGGGGCAGGTGATACCATCTTAATTTTATTATATAGAGGGAAAAATAAGGTTCAGGGTTACACAGCTGGTTAATGAACAAGATCTGTGCCCCATCTGAGGTGCTAAGTCTATCCTAGCTAAGCCAATGCTATCCCTTTCTGGACCTGAGGACACAGATGATGCTACTGTGTATGCCCTGGATGGCTGTTTGCTTATAGGTTCTTTAGAAATTAACAGTTAAACTGAATGCTGATTTTGTTCTCATATAATTGACATTACTAAAATTTAAAAGCCTCAAATGTTTGCTACTCAATATTTTATGAATATTTTTATGAAAGAATACATTAGATTTCTTTTATAGTTACAAGAAACCAGGTTAATTAGATTTGTACAATGAAAGAGACTTTAACAAAAGTCTGGCAACTGTGCTGGAGCCAGGGAATCCCTAATGTAACAGACTGTCTCCAACTTTCAGCTCTGCTTTCCAGAATGTGGGCATCATTCATTCTCAAGCAAGCTCTCCATACTTGGAGGCCAAGATTCCCCCGTGGCACTAGGATCCCATCTTTCTTCCAGCTCCTTATTCCAGAGAAAATACTCAACAACTCCAGGAAAAGTCCCTGGACGCATGGGATTGGCCATCTTGAGTCACAAGTCCTTTCCTGATCCAATTACTCCAGATCCTGGGGCTGCCCCTGATGGGGAGGGAGGGAGGGAGCAGATGGGAAGTTCTCCAAAGGGAGACAGAAAATGCCTGATGTCTCCTCCACAGTGAGAAGCGTCCCTAGGTGACCTATTAATATTGCACCACAGAAACCTATGCCTCTTAAATAATTTGTGCAAACTTGTAGAATATATTGAAAAGCAAAAGGAAACCAAGTAGAGAAATATTTTTTAAAGTTTCTTGAAAAAGTCGCATAAATTAGTGAACCCTTGTGTCCTACAACAGTGATTTTTTAAACTATGGGTCACAACCCTTTAGTGAATCCTGAAATCAATTTAAGGGTCATGACCAGCACTTTTGTTTTTTGAGTCAGGGTCAGCACCGTTGCCCAGGCTGGAGAGGGCAAAATCAATTTAAGAGTCATGACCAGCACTTTTTTTTTTTCTTCCTTGATACAGGGTTAGCACTGTCCCCGAGGCTGGAGTGCAATGGTGCAATCATAACTCACTGCAGCCTTGACCTTCCAAGCTCAAGCAATTCTCCTGCCTCAGCCTCCGGAGTAACTGGGACTATAGGCACGTGCCACCACGCCCAGCTAATTTTTTTTTTTTTTTTTGTAGTGACAAGGTTTTGCCATATTGCCCAGGCTGGTCTGGAACTCCTGGTGTGAGCCACTGTGCCCGGCCATGACCAGCACTTTTTAATGAAAATATCTGTGTGTAGCACACAGTAGACTTATTTTTGCTTCAATTTACATATCGATGAGTGTGTTCCTTTCCAGGTTCCCTCGTTCATCCACCCTGAATGAAGACAGATACTCACCTGGTAATGGCCTGAGATCTGACTGAAGCCTGAGAGGTGACTCAGCCACAAGACACTCAGGGTTCATTAGAATTGTCTAGTCCCACCTCTGCTTCCTCCAAGCGGTGAGACCTTGAGGCATTGCAGTAACGCCTCTTGAGTCTTCCTTTTCTCATTTTAAGGACAGGACTAATACCTGTCCTGCCTGCCTCATGGGGTTGTAATAATGATCAAATGAAGTGGTGCTTTTGACCAGTGGCAAGAACTTCAGAAATGTGAGTTGTAACGATTTGTATTTGTTAGCAGTAAATAAAAGTGCTTGGAACCGGCAGCCTCTGGGGCAATTAAGTATAGAAGATAAAACCCATCCTTTTGGAAACTAGCATTCTTCCACAAATACTGCTTCCAGACTACTAAATGGAAGTTGTTTCTGGAAGATGGATAGATTTAAGAATCTTGGCCACGGAGCTCCTTTTTGCATCCCACAGAAAGGGGCTCCGCTCACAAGGAAGTCTTCCTCCCTAGACTGAGCCTCCCAGAAACACACCCTGAACAACTCTGCAGAGCTGAGCAGCGTACTTCCTGTCCTACAAGTACTGTTTTAGTGATACCTGCTGCCTCCCAGAGAGAAGTGGCAGCATCTCATTGGTGGGGTTGGGGAAATTAGGGAATGCATGTTAATGTGAACCCCAAGAGTGAGTTGATAGCTGGTGAAGAGGGAGAAGGTAGAGGTGAGGGCCTTTAGGTTGGCTGGCTGGGCTTGCCTCGCAGTCAGTAAAGCCCCCTCATGCAGAGCCATTCATCTCCTGCTGGGAACGCTGACCTTTTGGTTCAGATGCTTGATATAAACTCACTGATATGGGAGGGGAGGATCTGAATGGGTAGGAAGGAAGCAGGGAAAGTTACTAGGACAGACAGATTCTAAGGCTTCTCTGAAAGGAAGGAAGGAGTTGTGATGTGCTACCGGGGAGGTCCAAGGGAGAAGGGCCTGGGCAGTGTGCACCACTGGTGAGGGTGTGAAAAATGGGCTGGTGACTGGCCACCAAATGGCTTGGGGAGAAGTGGCTGGAGAGAGGGTCACCTGTGTGGTGGGAGGGATCGGACAAGTGTTTTTAGATGTTAAGAGAATGTCTAAGTTTGACACAAGACACTCCTAAGTTTGCAAAGAAAGGATATACAGTCACCTTCCTTCAATATCAGAAACAACATGCTGGGGATTAAAAATAAATACTTGGCCAAGAACCTTACCATTTACCAGGTGCATCCATACAGTAAATATCTGAGTGTCTCTTACATGCCTGGCATGTCCCACTTCACCCACAGGAAGAAGTCCATTTTATAAATGAAGAAACCGAGGCTCAAAGAAGTATGTGAACCTAAGGTTTCAGTCTTCTTAAATCCTGCTTCTTGATCTCCTCTAATACCATAGCACACTCAAGAAATGAGCATCTTTAATTGTGCTTGGATTGGCAGAATCTGCCTTTAGGTAGAGGAGCAGATGTAATGGCTTTAATGAGCTACTTAACTACTTTCTAGAGACAACCAAGAGACACTTTTGTGTGCCCAGTCTGAGACCTGGTTCCACTTTTCCATCCCTTCTGTGTCCCTGCCCCCAGCCCCCACCCCCAGGACACATCTGGCAGTGAAGGGACTCCAATTCCTGTTCTAGGGAGTGGCCCCCACTTGTGCTCAAAGTATAATTAAGTGGCTTAAAAGTAAGTGCAAGGGTCGGGAGAAGGACTTGACTGCATGAGGGAACTTTTAGAGGTTATAGAAATGTTTCTACCATAATTGTGGCATTGGTAACATTTAACAAAACTCCTTGAATTATATACCAAATTGGTAATTTTTATTGTATGTAAATTATAGTTCAATAAAGCTGATTTTTAAAATACTCAATGTAAATCCTGATATGTGCATTCATTGTATGTAAATTCTACATCAGAAAGGAAAAAACTAAACAGTTGTTGAATTCCAGTTAATGATATACATGCTGAAGTATTTAGGGGCAAGTAAATGGATGTCTGCAGTTTACTCTGAAATGCATAAAATGTAAGATATATTAATGGACAAGTAGATACATGATCAGGCAAGTAAATAAAAATTTAATTGTCCAATCTAAGTGGTCAATTTACAAGCTGCCATTGTAAAATTCTTCTTTGATGTGTTTGAAAATGTCATTATACAATGTTGGGGGAAACCAGGTGACTTCAGGTTTTTGGCAGAGCCAAAGAGTTCCTATTGGACCAATTCTTTAGCAAATAAAAACTGTAAGCTCTGGAAAAAAACCTTCTTTAAAAACCAACTTCTTAAAGATACTGAAATAGACCAAAAGCAGGCAGATACCGGAGAGGAGTCAGTGGAGGAAGGGCACGGGACTGTGTGAGTTACCTGTTTTTTTACCACCGTTAGCCTGAGGCCAGGCGTCCATGCACCGTGCAGGACAGGTAAGCCTCCAGTGTACAATCTACAGTCTCGCTGGCTTGAGGAACCAGAGTAGAGAGTTCAGAGCATCACAGCCTCTTGAGAGTAAAGGGGGAAATAACAGAAAAGCAAGCCAGAGAGGGGATTCCTAAATTCTGTATATAAACTGCTCAAATCTCTAGCTGACCACTGAACTATGCATGCAGAACTAAGGCTAAAAGAACTGAACTAAAAGTTGAACTACTTCCCACTGCAGGGGAGACAGTTTTGTCACTGAGTTCAACGAGTTAACTGCATGTTTTAAAATAATTATTTTTCAGAGGAATATAAGAGAATCCTGAGTTTCTACAACACAATGTAAATTATACACTAAATACAATGTCTAGGATACAATCCAAAATTATTCACTATCTGAATAAACAAAAAATTATGCCTCATTCTCAAGAGAAGAGACAAAGGAGATCAACCCCAAGAAGTTCTAGTCAAAGCTATTAAAGCAGCTATTAAAACTGTGCAAGAATGTGAAAAAAGTTCCCATGGTAATGGCCGAAAAACTCCCAAATTTGGTGACAGACATAAAGTTACAGATTCAAGAAGTTCAGTGAATAATAAGCAGGATTAATACAAAGAAAACCCCATCTAGGTGCATCATAGTCTACTGAAGACCAAACTTAAAGAGAAAATATTGAAATCAGCTACAGGAAACTAGGGAGTAATGATTTAAATGACTGCTGACCTCTCTTTAGAAACATTGGAGGCCAGAAGACAGTGCAACATCATCTTTAACACGCTGAAAGGAAAAAAAAGTCACCCCAGAGATCTGTATCTAGCAAAAATATATTTCAAGAATGAATACCAAAAAACTAATATTTTCAGATAAAAGGAAACTAAGAGAATTTGCAGATCTAAATTACAAGAAATGCTAGAGGAAGTTCTTCAGGCTAACAGGAGATTTTACCAGAGGGAAACTCAAATCTTTAAGAAGGAATAAAAGGCACTGAAAATAGTAAACATCTGAGTAAATACAAAGGATGTCTTCTTTCTCCTCTTTAAACTGTGCATTACTGTTTAAAGTAAACAATAGGCGGGTGCGGTGGCTCACACCTGTTATCCCAGCACTTGGGGAGGCCAAGGCGGGTGTATCATGAGAACAAGAGATCAAGACCATCCTGGCCAACGTGGTGAAACCTCATCTCTACTAAAAATAAAAAAATTAGCTGGGCATGGTGGCACATGCCTGTAGTCCCAGCTACTCAGGAGGCTGAGGCAGGAGAATAGCTTGAACCCAGGAGGTGGAGGTTGCAGTGAGCCGAGATTGTGCCACTGCACTCCAGCCTGGCGACAGAGCAAGACTCCATCTCAAAAAAAGCAAAAACAAAAACAAAAACAATTGGTGGGATTTTAGCATATGTAAATAATTTGAATGACAATCGTGGCATAATAGATGCAGGGAAGGGAATAGGAAAGGACCCTATACAGTAAGCTATCTATATTTTATGCAAAGTGATACCATGTTAGTTAGCTCTTAGCTGTGAAACCTTCATCCCTGGAGCAACCACTTAATAACGTAGAGATAGAGCTAAAAAGCCAATAGATAAAAATGTCTGCTCTGAGAAAGACACTATTAAGAGAATAAAAATATTTTCTCCCAGCCACAGACTGGGAGAAAATATTTGCAAAACAGTTATCTGATAAAGCCCTGTTAACCAAAATATACAAAGAATTTTTACAATTCAACAATAAGAAAACAATGAGATTAAAAGATGGGCCAAACGAGGAGTTTGAGACCAGTCTGGGCAACAAGGAAAAAAAAAAAAAAACTTAGCTGGGCATGGTGGTGCATGCCTGTAGTCCCAGCTACCTGAGAGGCTGAGGCAGAAGGATCACTTGAGCCTAGGAGTTCAAGGCTATAGTGAGCTATGATTGTGCCACTAAATTCCAGCCTGGGCAACCGAGCAAGGCTCTGTCCCTTAAAAAGAAATAGGCTACAGACACCTCACCAAAATATACACGTGGCAAATACACATAGGAAAAGATACTCCACATATCATATGTCATCAGAGAAGTATAAATTAAGACAATAAGATACCACTACACATTTATTAGAATGGCCAAAATCCAGAACACTGACATCACCAAATGCTGGCAAGGATATCGAGCAACAGCAACTGTCATTTATTGCTCATGGGAACGCAAAATGGTACAGCCACTTTGGAAGACAATTTGGCAGCTTCTTATAAAACTAAATATAGTTGCCATATGATCCAGCAATTGCACTTCTTAATATTTACCCAAAGGAGTTGAAAACTTATGTCCACACAAAAACCTGCACACAGATGTTTATAGCAATTTTATCCATAACTGCCAAAACCTGAAAGCAACCAAGATGTTCTTCAATAGGTGAATGGATAAATAAGCAGTGGTACATCCAGATAATTGACTATTATCCAGCACTCTTAAGAAAATGAGCTATCAAGTCATGAAAAGGCACAGAGGAAACGTAGATCCACATTGCTAAGTGAGAGGAGCCAATATGAAAAGACTACATACTGTATGATTATACCTATGTGACATTCTGGAAAAGGCAGAACTTTGGAGACAGTTGAAAGACCAGAGGCTGCAGGAGTGGGGGTGGTAGGATGAATAGGCAGAGCCTAGAGGATTTTTAGGGCAGTAAAGCTACTCTGTGTGATACTATAATGGTGGATACATGTCATTATACATTTGTCCAAACCCATAGAATGTACAGTACCAAAAGTGCACCCTAATATAAACTATGGACTTTGATAATGTGTTAATGGAGATTCGTCAGTTATAACAAATGTACCGCTCTGTTGGGGGAGGCTACGTGTGTGGGGGAGCAGGGGTATTTGGGAAACGGGTACCTTCCTCTCAATTTTGCTGTGAACTTAAAACTGCTCTGAAAAATACTCTATTAACTAAAAAGACCCAGTTAATCCAAAAGAAGTCAGGAAAGGTGGAACAGAGAAGCCAAAAATAGTGGGGACAAACAAGACAAATAGTAAAATGGCAGACTTAAGTCCAGTCGTATAAACAACTACATTAAATGTAAATGGTCTCTATCTGCACTAAGACGGCAGCCACAGGCCACGTGCGATACTTGTTAATTGACATTAAATAAAATTTAAAAGTCAGTCTCTTCGTTGCAGTAGCCACATTTTAAGTGCTCAGTAGTGACTCCCATATTTCACTAGTATATTGAAGAGCACAGATATAAAATATTTCCATTATCATGTAAATTCTATTGACCAGCATTGGTCTGATCAGTCATGGAGATTATCAGAACTGACACAAATTCCCCCCAAAAAGACCCAACTGCATGCTGTTCACAGCAAGTCCACTTAAAATACATAAACTACACAGATAAGTTAAAAGTAAATGGATGGGAAAAGATACCATGCAAATGTCAAGCAAAAGAATGTGGTGACTGGATTAATATCAGATAAAGTAAACTTCAAGGCAAAGGGTATTACCAGAGATAAAGAGGGACATTTCATATTAATAAAAGGGTCACTACACCAATAAGATACAATAATTATAAATGCATATGTTTAATAACAGCTTAAAAGTACATGAAACAAAAAGTGACATAAAGGTAGAAATAGACGATTACACAGTTACAGCTGGTGATTTTAAATATTCCTCTCACCAATCAATAGAATAACTAGATCGAATGTCAGTAAAGATAGATCATAAAAATACCATCAATTACTTTTAACTGACATTTATAGAACACTACAGCCAACAACTGCAGAATACACTTTCTTTTCAAATGCACATAGTACATTCACTAAAATAGACCATCTGGTTGGACCATTAAATAAGTCTCAACAAATTTAGGAAGATTGAAAACATACTGAATACGGTTCTCTGAACACACTGGAAATAAGTTAGAAATAAATAATGTGTCTTTTTTAAACTCCAGATATTTGGAAATTAAGCAACACGCTTCTAAATCATGTGCCCAAAAAAAATCAGAAAATAATATGAATAAAATATGAAAATACAACATACCAAAATTTTTAGGATGCAGCTAGCACCAGGCTAACAGGGAAAGGTATAGTTTAAAAATACTAAT
The DNA here is from genome assembly GCF_028858775.2 of Pan troglodytes. Classification (NCBI taxonomy): domain Eukaryota; kingdom Metazoa; phylum Chordata; class Mammalia; order Primates; family Hominidae; genus Pan; species Pan troglodytes. Next base: position 88,061,540 of record NC_072413.2, read on the forward strand.
GAGAGCCAAGTGAGAGGGGGTCGCTGGAGAAGCTCCAACCAGCCTGCCTACTGAGGTGGGGCTGGAGCCTGGGGAAGTTCACGACCCTTGCAGCAGGGAGGAGCCCGGCCCCTCCTCTTCTTGTGTGGAACCTGGGATTCAAGCTGCCGGCGGGAAGCGCTCTAGCAGGGACTCTGGCCTAGTAAGAGTCCCTGCTTCTCCCTTTTCTTCCCTTTCACCCAATAAAGCCCTGCGTTACTCACCCTTCAAACCCTCTGCGAACCTAAATTTTCATGGCCGTAGGATGGACAAGGACCCCATCTTTAGCTGAACTAAGGAAAAGTCCAGCAACACTAACATTAGCAAAGAAGAAAGGTCTAAAATCGGTGATCTAAACATCCACCATAAGAAGCTAGAAAAAGAAGAAGAGTAAACTCAGAAGTAGAGGAATAAAAAGAATAGAGTGGAAACCCCAAGTGCAACATATCCCAGAAATGCAAGATTGGCTTAACATTAGAAAGGCAATCAGTGAAATACAACATATTAGCAGAATAAAGGAGAAAACTATATGATCATCACCATAGATGCAGATATGGCATTTAACAAAATTCAGTACTCATTGATGCTTCATTAAAAACAAAAAACTCGGCCAGGCGCAGTGGCTCACGCCTGTAATCCCAGCACTTTGGGACGCCGAGGCGGGTGGACCACGAGGTCAGGAGATCGAGACCATCCTGGCTGACACGGTGAAACCCCGTCTCTACTAAAAAACAAAAAATTAGCTGGGCGTGGTGGCGGGCGCCTGTAGTCCCAGCTACTTGAGAGGCTGAGGCAGGAGAATGGCGTGAACCCGGGAGGCGGAGCTTGCGGTGAGCCGAGATCGCGCCACTGCACTCCGGCCTGGGCGACAGAGCGAGACTCCGTCTCGAAAAAAACAAAAAACAAAAAACACCAGAAAACTAGAAACAACAATAAAAGGAAACTTCCTTAATCCGATAGTTTCTATGAAAACCCCACAGCTAACATTATATAAATGATGATAAAAGGAAAGTGTTCTCCTAAGATCATAAGACAAGGATATCTGCTTCCACTTCTATTGAATAATGTACTGAGGCTCTAGCCATTGCAGACAAGAGGGGGAAAAGATGATAAAGATCAGGAAGAAAAAAGCAAAACTTGTAGATGACATGATTATTTACAAAGAAACTCCTAAAGGAATCAACAAAACATCTACAACTGATGACTAAAGTAGCAAGATTGAAGAATTCAAGTACTTTTGCAACAATCGTGTATTTTTATGGACTACAGCAAACAATTGAAAAGTAAAATTTTGAAATTCCATTTACAATAACATCAAAAGAATATAAAATACTTTAGAATGAATTTACAAGAGATGTGCAAAATCTCCATATGAAAACTTGGTTAAGAAACCCTAAATAAATAGAGGAATATACCTCTTTCATGAATTGTCAAGATGTTCTTCCCAAAATAGATCCAACACAATCCCAGAAATCAAGATCCCACAGCTTTTTGGAGGAAATTAAGCTGATTCTATGATTTTTTTAGTGGAAGTGTAAAAGTTTTATAACATCCAAAGAATCTTGAAAAAGAAGAGCAAAGTTAGAGGACTCAATTATAGTCCCACTAAAGACCTACTATAGAGCTATAAGTAATGTAAATCCTGTGGTATTAGCATAAGGGTGGGCAAATAATGAACAAATTAAATTCCTGAAACTCAGGCATATTTATCTTTTCAACAAATAGCATTGGAATAACTGGAAATCCACCTGGACAAAATGACATTTGACTCTTACCTCATACCATAAGGAAACAAACTTAAATGGATCATAGACCCAAATACAAAAGTGTGGGGAGACAGAAAACCTATGCAACCTTGAAGGAGATAATGATTTCTCAAAGGGCACCAAACATACAGAAAACATATTTAAGAAAATAAATAGGCAAATCAGAGTTAGAAAATATTTGCAAGATATGTATCTGAGAAAGGACTCGTATCCTGCATATATAAAGGATCTCTATAATTCAGTAACAGAGAAACTAACTTTTTAAGTGGGCAAAATATTTCAACAGAAAATTCACAAGAGAAGGTACACAAGTGGCCAGTAAGCACATTAGACATCAGGGAAATGCAAATTAAAACCACAGTGAGATATCGCTACATCCACCAGTATTTTTAGACATCAGGGAAATGCAAATTAAAACCACAGTGAGATATTGCTACATCCACCAGTAGTTTTAAAATTAAAATGACTGATACTGCCAAATGTTGACAAAGATACGGAGCATCCAGAACTATTGTACACTGTCAGTACAGCTGCTTTGGGAAAATGTCGGGCAGTTTCTCATAAAACAAAATACATACCTACCCTATGACCCAGCAATTCCGCTCCTAGGTCTTTACGTAAGAGATATGAAAACATATGTCTACATAGTTGTACAAGAATGTTCCTAACAGTTTTATTTATGATGACCAAAATTTTCTAACAGTTCTCCTTTCTATCAATAGGAAGAGAATGAATAAACAAACTATGGTATACCCAAACAATGAAAAACTAGCAATAAAGAGGAAGGAATTACTAAGACATATAACATGGGTAAATCTCAAAAACATAATGTTTTCCACAAAAGAGTACATATCGGCATGATTCCATTTATATGGAGATTTAGAACAAAAAAAACACTTGTATAAAAGCGAAAGTAATCGATGGTAGAAAAATTCTGAACAGTGGTTTTCTCTGGAGGAATGTGGGTAGGCAGTTACAGGGAAGGGACTTAGGGGGACCCTGTTGGTGATGTTTGGTTGGTAGGTTGGATAGGTGATTTGCAGAGGTGTACCCATTTGTCAGAACTCACCTAATGATACACTTAAGATTTGTGCATTTCATTGTATGTAAATTTTATCCGAAAAGGAAAAAAAATTCTGCAAGTAAATATTGAACCCTACGTAGTGATATGCAGGCAGAAGTACTGGGGATGAGGGCGGAAGTGCACCAAGCTCTGCAACTTACTCTGAAATGCATCCAAACAAGATGGGTTGATGGATGGACAGAGGGACGGGTAGATATCTAATAAATCAAGTATAGTAACATGTTAATTGTAGAATCTAGGTGGTGGGTATACGGGTGTTCACTGTAAAATTCTTTCAACTTTTTAGAATGTTTGAAATTTTTCATAATAAAATGGATTTAAAAGGTAATTGCAGTGCTCACCCTGGGTGTATACACATGCACCTATTCTCGCGATGCCCCTAAAGTTCTTGCCCCTCAGAAGGCTAGATGAAAGAGGGGCATTGGGGAGTAACAGAGCCGAGAGAACTGCTAACAGCACCAGGGTTTCTGATGAAAATGCACTCGCCAGAGCTGTGTTTCTTTATTCGAAATCACACGGTTTTACTCAACAGGGCTCCTAGCCCTTCTGTCTCTGCTCCTGGTGCGTAAGGGTGGTGTGTGGGGCTCTGAGCCTGAAACCGCTCTCTCGGAAGGTGGGAAGATGCCCACGTATCCATTCCTCTCCGCGTACAGATTCGCTCCCACACGCCCGGGCGGGTGATTCCGGAGGGCCGCGCGGGGCTGTGTGCGCGGGCGGGGGCGGGATGTGTCTCGAGGGGGCAGAGCGCCCTCTCCCGGCCCCGGAGGGCCCACGCGGACCGGCTGAGCGTCCCACCAGCCGGTTCTACATCCACTACCCAGATCTGCGCGCCCTGGTGGGAGCACTGCAGCCCCGGGTCGGCCCTTCGAACGCCGGGCGTCTACCCGCGGAGACCAGCCTAGGAGGCGGGCCCGCGCGCAAGGAGGCGGGCGACAGGGTGGAGTCGCCGCAGCTGGCAGCCGCACGGCTCCACCTGTTGCAGCGTCGGAGCGCGCCCGCCTGAGAAGGCAGAGCGCGGTGCGGACCTGTGCTCCGCGCGCCGGCTGGCAGGGCAGGGCCGCGGCTGCCAGGAGGCCCGGGAACAGTCCCGACGGAGCGGCGCGGAGAGGGCGCTCCCCGGAAGGTGAGATCTGAGCGCGGCAGCGGCGCCAGCGCCCGCTACAAGGCGGGGTGTCGGGGAGGGGGCCCCGGCGGTTTGCTGGAGAGCCTTGCTACTGTTCTGCATGAGGTGGGGGATGCCTTCTGCGCGGACCCCGCGTCCAGGCAAAACTCTGGAACGCACTAGGCAGCCAAGCCCGGGGGGAAGAGATGGAACGCTCCAAGGTCAAGGTCTCCTGGCCGCGGAGCCCTTCCAGCCCCCAGTATTTGGCCTCCTCTCCGGAAGCGGGGCTGGCTCGCGGTGCGCGCTTGGTCCGGGCGGAGCCTACTAGTAGGCGCAGAGGACGCCCCCGCGCAGGATCCAGAGACCAAGGGCGCTCTGGCATGGTCAAGGCGAGGGAGGCTGCCCGGGGGAGAAGCCCCTAACTTCCTTTGCTCCCTGTTCCAGCCTCCCTTTCTGGTCTCCTCTCTCCAGCCCGTCCGCCCAACGGATGCGCAGCGTTGGGGCCCGGCCGGAGGTCGGAGCCCTCAGACGCCGCAGCCCTCGGACGCCGCTCAGCACAGCCCCTCTCTCCGTGCGCCCGCCCTGGACCCCCTCCAGCCCTAAGCCCCGGCAGCCGATTCCGAGACTCGGGAGGCCACAGGCTCAGCGCGACACCACGACCACAACTAGGAGGCACCATCGTCGATCTACCTGGGGAGGCACCTACAAAGCCAGCAGACTGACACCCGCGTCCTAGCCGTCGGCGGCCTGCGAAGCGATAGTCAAAGGAACCAGGACCCAGGACCCCGGCGCTCTGCTTACCCGCAGACCTCCGGACCGCCCCCCCCCCCCCCGCCGCCCCGCCCCGCGACCTTCTCTTTGCGGGAAACTCGAGTTCGCTCGAGCTTGCCCTGAAGACGCGCCACGCCCCCTCCCCTATCTGAGCCGGACGGGGAGCCGGGGTGGAAACTGCGCCCGCATCCCAGCGCCAAGCAGACGTGGACTCTGCGCCCGTTCCCCGGGACCTTCAGCGTTAAGGAGAACTCCGAGGAGAGCAGGGGGAGTGGAGGGGAACGGCGGCGACAAAGCGGATTTGAAACTAGGAGTCAAGGAGGACGTGGGGAGCTGGCGCCACAGGAGCTACCGAGGCGGCGGCCGGGGGAGCCTCGCGGCCTGCGGGAGAGCCCGGCGGTCATGGGCGAGCCGGCGGTGGGGCGCCCGGGAGCTGGCTGAGCGCCGGGGCCCTTATTTCCCGGGGGTGTGGGCGAGACTCCGCCGACGCCCGGTGCCGTGGGCCTGGGGGCTGCCCCCGGGGGCCCGGCCATGGCTGGCCGGGGTTTCAGCTGGGGCCCGGGCCACCTGAACGAGGACAACGCGCGCTTTCTGCTGCTGGCCGCGCTCATCGTGCTCTACCTGCTGGGCGGCGCCGCCGTCTTCTCCGCGCTGGAGCTGGCGCACGAGCGCCAGGCCAAGCAGCGCTGGGAGGAGCGCCTGGCCAACTTCAGCCGCGGCCACAACCTGAGCCGCGACGAGCTGCGCGGCTTCCTCCGCCACTACGAGGAGGCCACTCGGGCCGGCATCCGCGTGGACAACGTCCGCCCGCGCTGGGACTTCACCGGCGCCTTCTACTTCGTGGGCACCGTCGTTTCCACCATAGGTAAGTGTGCTGGCCAGACTCGCTGACAACCTCCGGGCGGCCTCCACTTCCTCCGGGGGGCAGGACCGACCCTCTCATCCTTTCATTCATCCATCTGGGCGCCCAGCCCGACTCCACTGACATGAGCTGTCGCCTGATCAACAGGTGGTATTGCCTTCCCGCTGCTCTAATGTGGTCCAGGCACTGGCTTCAGCGTCACCTGGCAGCTTGTTAGAAATGCAGTCTCAGTCCCCTCTGCAGACCTGCCGAGTCAGAATCTGCATGTTAACAAAGTCCCCAAAGGATTGGAATGATCCTTAAATTGGAGACGCTCTGCTCTGGGAGATTTTCAGTCTAATGAAGGAGACACGGCTTGAGTTCATGGGGAAGAAGGCTTTTACAGATAGGGACAGGAAACTAAACATTTACTGAGTCAGTCAGAGGGGAAGTGCAGATTTTAAAAGATTCTGCCCTCGACTAAACACTTACCGAGAAAAAATCAGAACACCAGACTGAAAGTGAGGAAGCAAAAGTGCCAATGACGGTTCAAAAGATGGAAAATTTTCCACCAGGAAGAACCAGGGAAGTGACCTTTGGGCTGAATCAATTCGTGTTAGGCATAACTTGGGTTTGGGAACTGAAAGCGCGGTTGCACTCTGGAGTAGGAGAGAATCGCACTCAGGGGCCCCATGAGCTGGTTGGGGTGGTGGAAGGAAGACTAGGAAGGTCTGCTGGCTAATGGGATGGAGGCGGGGGTAGGACCTTCACTGACAGACTGAGGAGCTGGAATTTACCTAGAGGCACCTGGGAACCATTGAGAATTTTTTAGCAAAGATGTAGCACAGCTACAATCAGCTGTGTTTATTTCCCAGCAGAAGGAAAATGATTTGGGGGAGTCTGCGCCACAGCCCTAAAGATTGTTCATCCTTGAAGAATAATCAAGTGATTAATGGGGGTTAGGGAAGATGCTGTAGAAATAAATTCTGAGGGGGGCAAAAAGAGACCTGGAGCAGGGGAGGGAGCTTGGAAGAGTTAGACGGAGAGGAAGTGGCCTCCAAGCTGCAAAAAAGGCTGGCAGTTGCAAACAGCCCAGGGTGCATGTGCTGAGCGCTCTGTAGCTACTGCCCCTGTGCACTCTAGAAGAGCTCGCTGGTGAGGTGGGGCGACAAGTTGAGCCTCCTTGAGGCTCCCACACGTGGCTGTGCTACATAGACATTCTGCCAGGAGAAGCAGCACAAAAGACAAAAGAGATTGGCTTCAGGTCAGATTCATCATGAAAGACTTCCCAGGGCTAGTCCAGGAATCCGGGGCTTCAGCTGATGCATAGGAGGCGAGGCAGAGGACCAGTATGATTAGGGACACACAGGCTGTATCTGAAGTGCCTGGCTCCCAGCCCCCATCCCGTCCCAGATGGCGCGGCCCATCAGCAGGCCATGATGGCACCACCATAACTGGGTATCAGGCAGGAAACCTTGCAGCAGACCAGAATGGGCCCAAGATTGGTGAAGGAGGAATAACACCCCCATGGTTCTCCCCGTGAGCCCACATTCTCTGCTGGACTCTTAGCCGTGTTCCACAAGCCCCTCCTCACATCACCTCCCACGTCCCAGAAGACAGTTCCAGAATCTCCACATACGCAAGACTTGGGATGAACAAACTGATTAGGAGGTGTCACTTTGGAAGTGACCTTGACTCTACTGTGTTTGCATAGCAAGTACAGGATTTTTTTAGATTGAATGGTTACTTAGGGTGGTTTTGATGGGAGATTTGATGGCTGAATCTTTCCCACCACCATGAAAAACCATCTCTCGGTGCTCCCAGTGGGCACAGAGGCAGGAAGGAGCAGAGTGTGTGTGTGGACAGGTGCATCCATGTAGCGGGAACTGAGAGTGGCATGGGTAGGTGGCCATATAGGAACATGGGCTTTGGGGATACGAATATGACAATGTGGCATGGAGGAGTGGAAAGAAACCTGGACAAAGAGTCTGGAGTGGGAGCTTTTCATCCTGCCCCTGTATCTTGGGCAAGCCTCTTAACTATTCCGAGCCCCATCCTTTTCTCATCTGAGGCATCTACAGAGTGCCCACCTTGGTATCTGGCACATCAGCTATTTGGTGAATATTAGGCCTGCCCCCTGCTCCCTCCGTCTGCGTAAGCCTGCCCCTGTCACAGGGTTCTTGTGAGGGACAATGAGCTCTTGTAAGTGCGTGCGTGTTAAAAGGTAAAAAACATTATGTCAGTGTGGGCTGATTTTTGTTTCTCATTTGTAACATTTCCTTTTAAATTGTTTCACTAATTGTTGTAATAACAGCACTGGCTAACCTTTATCAGGCCCACATTAGGCACATACTGTATGATTATTATGTGAACGTGCGATGCAGCTCATTGCTGTGTGACATTCACACTTCATTTCAGCCAACACAACTCCATGAGGTAGGCATAACACTCCCCCGTTATAGATGAAAAAGCTGAATGTTCAGGTTTTTTTGTAAAATAAAGTATAAAGAAGAAAAAAATCAAGTTATATGCAGTAATATCATCCAAATTCACCGTTGTTCATCTTTTGGTCCATTTTCGTCTAGTCTCCTTTTTCCTCTGCGTATACTTATATACATATGCATTTTTAAAAATTAGGATTATATTCTATAAACCACTTATATCTTGCATTTTTATTGTAACATTACATGATGGTGTTTTTCTTCTGAAAATTAATTCCACCATGCTTTATTCTGCAAAGACTTTGAGGTAGCAGACAAAGTATACAGTAAAATAATCATAAAATACAAATAAAACTTCAGAACCAGGGAAAAGAAGAACAGAAATACGGAATGCAAGTGGAGCTAGGAAGTTGCTAGAGAGGAACTTTGTCTTAGTTTGGGTTCCCATAGAAGCAGACCTTGAGCCAAGAATTTGAGTGTAAGCAGTTTATTGGGAGGAGCAAGGGATACAGGTAGGTGCAAGAGAAAGTGAATCGAGGAAGGAAAGTAAGTTAATCCAGGGTATGCTATTAAGGCAGGTGCCATAGTGGGCAACTGGTACCTAATCCCAAATGGAAGCTTGGAAGCAAAGCAAAGCTCTCGACCCAGATATCCCATGCAAGAAAGCTGGGATGTTTACACAACCACACCTGTCAGGAATTGGTTAAAAAGCTGTCTGGGGAGGATGAGAAAGGAGCACAGGGATGTAATTTCCAGGTACTTCTGGCCTCATTTTCTTTCATGGACAGCCCAAGGGTAGCCCTCACGCAAAGATAGGCTCTGCTGTTGGAAATCAGGCCAGTGTGCCAGGAAATGATAACACGATCCCAAGGAATGGTGGGGAATCCCATGGAAGGCAGAGAACCAGCAAGCTTCAGATTTGGTTTCAGGCTTCATGGCAGACAGAGTCATGACCCATACTAGAATTCTTAATATCAGAAACGAGGAAACATAAACCTTTCCAGTACCTAATTCTCCTTTTTTGAGACAGAGTCTTGCTCTGTCACCTAGGCTTGAGTGCAGTGGCACAATCTTGGCTCACTGCAACCCCTGCCTCCCGGGTTCAAGCAGTTCTCCTGCCTCAGCTTCCCAAGTAGCTGGGATTACAGGTGTGCACCACCAGGCCCAGCTAATTTTTGTATTTTTTTTTTTTTTTTTAGTGGGGATGGGGTTTTGACATGTTGGCCAGGCTGGTCTGAAACTCTTGACCTCAAGTGATCCTCCTGTCTCAGCCTCCCAAAGTGCTGGGATTACAGGTGTGACCCACTTTTTATTTTTTTATTTTTTGAGGGAGTCTCAATTTGCCACCCAGGATGGAGTGCAGTGGCATGAGCTTGGCTCACTGCAACGTCCGTGCCTCCCAGGTGCAAGCAATTCTCCTGCCTTGGCCTCCCAAGTAGCTGGGATTACAGGTGCAAGCCACCACACCCAGCTAATTTTTGTATTTTTAGTAGAGAGAGGGCTACACCATGTTGATCAGGCTGGTCTTGAAATCCTGGCCTCAAGTGATCCGCCCACCTCAGCCTCCCAAAGTGCTGAGATTACAGGTGTGAGCCACTGCACCTGGCCCCAGTACCTAATTCTCAAAAGTATTTTCTCTTTGGGATTATATGTAGGAGACATTGTGTAGGACAACAGATGATATTCACAAACAATATTTTCCTGGAAAATGCTATTGAGGATTTCATGTAGCTGTTATCTAATTGAGACTTTTGACTTAAAAGTCAGAGCTTAGAGTGAAAAACAGTTTGCCAGTTTCTCTACAGGTTAAACATAGAACTACTTTATGACCCAGCAATTCCATTTCTAGGTATATATCCAAAAAAAAATCAAAAGCAGGGATTCAAACAGATATTTGTACGCCAGTGTTCATAGCAGCATTATTCACAATATCCAAACAACCCAAGTGTCCATCAACGGATGAATGAATTAACCAAATGTGGGCTACATACAATGGAATATGATTCAGCCAAAAAAAAAGGAATGAAATTGGCCAAGCACGGTGGCTCATGCCTGTAATCCCAACACTTTGGGAGGCCAAGGCAGGTGGATCACGAGGTCAGGAGTTTGAGACCAGCCTGGCCAATATGGTGAAACCCCATCTCTACTAAAAATAAACAAATTAGGTGGGTGTGGTGGCCTGTGCCTGTAGTCCCAGCTACTTGGGAGGCTGAGGCAGGAGAATTGCTGGAACCTGGGAGGCAGAGGTTGCAGTGAGCTGAGATCGCGCCAATGCACTCCAGCCTGGGTGACAGAGTGAGACCATCTCAAGAAAAAAACGAAAAGGAATGAAATTTTGATATATGCTGTAACATAGATGGACCTTGAAAATAATTATGCTTAGTGAAATAAGCCAGACACAGAAGGACAAATATCGTATGATTCCATTTATATGAGGTACTTAGAATAGGCAAATTCATAGAGATAAATTAAAATACAGGTTACCAGGGGCTGAGGGACGGCCAGAAGTGGGAGTTACTGTTTAATGGGTACTTTCAGTTTGGGATACTGAAAACATTTTGGGTATAGATAGTGGTGATGGTTGTACAACATTGCAATTATATTTAATGCTATTGAATTGTACACTTTTAAATGGTTAAAATGATAAATATGTTAAGTATATTTGACTGCAGTAAAGAAAACCTCAGGGCAGAGTATTAAAACACAATTCAGAGATGTTGATTCTGAAAAAGGCTGGAGATCAGACGTGAAACAGGGATAAACTTAAAGTACTCAGAAAAGTAGAATGACAGTATGTCTTGTAAATGATCTTCTGTGAATATCTTTTCTCTGAAACTAGCTTTTGTTAGGAGCTTGTCCCCGCGTTTGCTGGTATATCTGTAGGTAGCTTCTGTCCCCAAAGGGTTTGAGGTACTCTGCATTTGACAGAGTCGGGGAAGGCTTAGGTTTTGCTGCAGTAACAAACTACTCCCAAAATCTCAGTAGCTTAATGTAATAAAAGTGTACTTCTTACCCACACCAAGTTCACTGTGGGTGCTGGTGATGCTGCAGGGCGGTTGTCTCTGCGTTGCCCCAGCGCTTCAGGCCTCTTCTGTCTCTTGGCTCCTCTTCCTCAGCACATGCTTCCAGGATTGCTCTAGAAGGGGAAGAAAGGGCTGAAGAGTCAAGCACCAATGATTAAATGGCCACCACCACCTGGAAGTAGCACAGGTCCCTTCCACTCCCACATCCTTGGCCAAATCAAGTCACAGAACCACCACTCCCTACTTCAAAGGGTCAGGGAAACGTTATGCTATCCCCTTTGTGGCAAGTTGCAGAAGAAATGTTTCTTCCAGGCTAAAAAACACGTGTTGGGCCCAGCGGGGTGGCTCATGCCTGTAATCTCAGCACTTTGGGAGGCAGAGGTGGGTGGATTGCTTGAGGCCAGGAGTTCGAAACCAGCCTGGCCAACATGACGAAACCCCATCTCTACAAAAAAAATAGAAAAAATTAGCCAGTTGTGGTGGTGCAGGCCTGTAGTCCCAGCTACTTGGCGGGCTGAGGTGGGAGGATCACTTGAGCCCAGGAGATTGAGGTTGAGGCTGCAGTGAGCCATGATCATGCCACTGCCCTCCAGCCTGGGCAATAGGGCAAGACCCTGTCTCAAGCAAAAAAAAAGAAAAGAAATGCAGGCTCTCAGGTCAACCCCAGACCAACAGAATCAAAGTCTGTGCTTTAATAAGACACCCAGGTGAGTCCTGGGCACATTCAAGTTTGAGAAATCTAGAGTCTAGAGGGCCGTTCATGTTGTGATGTTTCTGACTAGGACAAGCCCTCCCATGCTTTAGAACATAGACAAACTGGTGGCCAGGCAGGTATGGTGAGGAGGTGAGCTCACTTGCTGTCTTATGACCTCCTCGCCAACTGGAAGTCAAGTGCGCTGAGGGCAGGTTCATTACACACCATCCAGATGCAGGGATGTGCCGGGCTCAGGCTGAGAAGATGACCCGGCTCATGAGGACCTGAGATGCTCAGATGGAGAGGCTCAGCCTCGCCTCGTATGTGACTAGATTCTCAACAACAGTTTTTATTCTTTTTTTTTTTTTTTTGAGACAGAGTTTCCCTTTGTCACTGAGGCTAGAGTGCAGTGGCGCGATCTTGGCTCACTGCAACCTCTGCCTCCCGGGTTCAAGCGATTCTCTTGCCTCAGCCTCCTGAGTAGCTGGGATTACAGGTGCCTGCCACCACACCCAGCTAATTTTTGTATTTTTAGTAGAGATGAGGTTTCACCATGTTGGTCAGGCTGGTCTCAAACTCCTGACCTCGTGATCTGCCCACCTCGGCCTCCCAAAGTGCTGGGATTATAGGCATGAGCCACTGCGCCCAGCCCTATTCATTTTTATTAAACAGAGATAATTATGCAAGTGCCCTTTTCTGGCCCAGGGTGTGGCCCATGATTGGCTCTGCATGGCTGTACTCTACAAGACCCCCATGGGATTCTGGGGCTCAGCTGGTAGGTGTCTTGTTGGCCCTGGTCAGTGTGTAAATCCATGTGGTGCTGAACTGAATATTGCTTTGGAAATCTTTTTTTTTTTTCTCAGAGGAACAAGGCCGAGGAAAGAGCTTTTGAAATCAAAGTATATCAAGTCCAAACAATAAAATATTGAAAGTCACTATTTTACAGTATAAAGTTATAAACTGACATCAAAGAAGATGAGGCATTCAGAAAGAATAAAAATATCCCACGAATGCGTTAATGATATACATTAATGGATGTTATGCATGGGTCAAGATTTAAATCATACATTGAACACTTCAGATGTTACCAAGCATTTGTGCACAAACCTTACGGGATAGGCAGGGAAGTTATTACTAATTCCATTTTGCAAGTAAGGAACCTGAGGTGCAGACAGCATAGATATCTTGCTTCAGACCACACAGCTATAAAGTGGCAGAGTTAGAATTAGAACCAAGTTTTGTTTTGTTCAGTGTCTAGTGACAAAATATATATTAATTTTGGAAGACTGGGAAAGTATAAAAAAAAAGTAGAAATCATCCATAATTCTACCAACCAACAACAAACACTGTAAATAGTCTGGGAAATCATATTATACATATTGAACCTAAAGTGCTATTTTTAAAATCTAAGCTGCATCATTATTTTATGTACCATCAAGAAAGAAACACTGCAAATTAAATTCTGACATGTTACCTGTTGTGGGATGCATCTCGATTTCAGAGATATTAAAATTTGGGGGAAAGGTGTATCTTAAAATCACTGAAATGTATTTTGTATCTCATTGCTTTCTATATAACCATTATAACATGAGCAGATTGTTGTAATTAGGCAAAAATGAATCTCCTTATAATTAATATATCTGATTTCTATTAAAGTTGATTGATTCAAAATGTTGATTAAAAAATACTTACAGTTCATCTTCTCTGAATCAACTAATTCTTCCCCCATTTTTCTGCTGGGAGCAGGGGGAATGCTGTGTTAATCAAAGTGTCTGTGTGCTTTATAGTTTAAGGATTTCGACCCTGTCTAAAGACTAAATGTGTCATATTTTTCATCCTTTATTCTCTGCTCAATGTCTATAATTTATTATTTATTACTTAGATAGAGAAATGTTTTTCATTTCAATTCAGTTTCGTATTTCAGTCCTTTCCTTGTGCTTTCTTCCATTGTCTTCGTGCTTAAATCTTTTTCCATCCAGATTCCGTAAGAATGCAAGCTTTTGTTCAATATTTTTGCAACTGCTCTCCGTTTCCAGTTATAGCAGTGGCTTTTAAAGCACTTTAATGTGTTGTTTCATGCGAACAATGGCAGGTGCGTTTGGAATTATAGCTGAGGAGCAATGTGTGGTCGTGGGGAATGAGAAAACTGGAAGAGTAGCTGGTGAGAGCTTACCTCCACTCAGGATAGGGTGAGAGGGCCATACCTCTTCCAGCTTCTAAAATTTCATGGGGAAGCTCAGACAATCCATTCTGAGAATCCTGGATTTGTTCAATTATTTGTTTCCTGCTGGGAACATTTTCAATATCTGGAAATTAGAGCTGTGTTGTAGGACACAGCCCTCACTCTCCATTGCCCAGCATTTAGTATTCATATATGCTCATCTCAGCCCATTGCATTAGAAATTCTTGTTTATATTATAAAATAGAATGGCTTCCTTTTCTTTTATCGTAAATTCCATCCAGTTCTCTCTTTCCCTCTATCCCTTTCTCTATGAGGGAGAGATGGGTTTGGTATGAGCGTTAACCCAAATAATTCTTGGGCTCCTTGGGGTCCTGTCCAAGAAGCTGTCTTCTTTTGAAAGAAGCATGGTCTGTTAGCCACAAATAATGAAAAATAAATTTGATTTTTGCTTGCATCTTAAAAGAACCTTAAAGAGTCTCCAATTTATAATCAAAGAAACTTCTTCCTTTTCTCTTCTCCCAGTCTCTCATATCTCAAAGGAGTTCTGGAACCTCTTATCCCTAAACTCCTTCCCAACTTTCTCCCAACCATCAGCCCTCTGTCTTTCTGTCCCTCCTGGTCCCATCTCCCCACATCTCTCTGTGCTCCCTATTATCAGGATTGACTTCACTTCTGCAACATCATTTAGCTTTCTCTCAGCATATTTCCTGGATTCCCCATAGTAAAGGACAGTCCTGGTAGTTGACCCAGCAAGCAGAAGGAAGGAGAGAATTGGGAGGCCAAGGTGGGCAGATCATGAGGTCAGGAGATCGAGACCATTGTGGCCAACATGGTGAAATCCTGTCTCTACTAAAAATACAAAAAATTAGCTGGGCGTGGTTGTGCACGCCTGTAGTCCCAGCTACTGGGGAGGCTGAGGCAGGAGAATCACTTGAACCTGGAAGGCGGAAGTTGCAGTGAGCCGAGATCGCACCACTGCACTCCAGCCTGGGTGACAGAGTGAGACTCCATCTCAAAAAAAAAAGAAGGAAGGAGAGAAGAGTCGGGGAAGATGGTGATCATTAATTAAAGTCATTAATGACTTTACACCTGGGGAACATCTCAGCCATTAGAGGAGGACATTTCTGTGTTCAGACCCAGAAGCACGCAGTCCTGCCGAGGACGGTGGGGAAAATCACCTCATCAGAAGGCACCTCTGTCACAACACGGCCCTCCCTTCATCCTCCAGCCTTTTTTGCCTCTTTTGGTTCAGCTGATGTGAATTGCCAGACATTTTACCAGGACCTTCAGCATACCTACTGCGTCTTCCTTTGGCCAGAGAGTCATCCTTATAAGCCTAATTAGGTGCTCAGGGTATATTTTTCCCATTCTCTAATCAGCTCTCCTGTGTCTCTCAACGAATCGCCTCTCCTTGAAAGGGAAACACTGTAATCCATGAACTCAGGGGTCAGACCGTGAATGTAAATGAGTGTAACGGGGTGTAGGACATTAGGGAGCAGTAGGGCCTTGTGCCCTGGAGAGAGCAGCCCCAACACAGGCATTCAGATTCTCACTTTGAAACGGCATTGTACTGGCCAGACGGGTCTGATGGGTGGAGTCCCCCAGTTGAAGCTTTGATGATCACGAGCTCTGGGCTTCCTTATCTTTGGGAGGGAGGACAGGGAGCACATAGCATCGCTCTTGAGCGTAGCAGAGCTTGCTTTTTATAGTTCACTTAAAGGACGCTTGTTCACAGAGGGTGAACCTTGCATGCACTTATTTCTAAAAGGAACTAAGGGCAGTTACACTCTCTTAAACTCTTCTGATTTCTGCAACTACACATAGTTATTGAAATCTATAAGTATGTATGGACTATTAGCTTTTTCACATTATTTCCTATACACTTTCTCAAGAATTCCACATGTTTATATGAATGCAGAATGGTTTAACTATCCTCAAAGAGTTGGACTTGGGGGTTATATGTGATTTTTTTTTTTTACTATTGCATATAATAAAAGTATGAAATTTTGGATTTCACCATGGTTAAACACAGTGCACATCTTTGTGTACGTTTAGTTCTAACAACAACCCCGTAAGATCGGTACTATTAATACTCTCATGTTGCAAACAAGGATCCCGAGGCTCCAAGAGCTTCTGTGCTCCGTCTGAAGCCACCCAGCTGGAAGCAGTGTGGCATCTCCCTTCAGACCTTACACTCTGAACCACCACTTCTTTGCTTTTTCTTCCTTTGGGGTCCTTGTTGTGGGAAGAATTGCCAGTTAAAGTGACCATGTGTGGTCTCTTTTACAGTGTGGTGGCCCTTAGGTGACCTGGGATAGTCTAAGAAGACAGAAGTGGTCTGGTTAGCAGAATCTCAGGGGAGGCTGATGATGTCTGTGCTACCACGGGTGTAAGGTTTGGGTAGCGTGCTGCCTACCGCCCAGGAGTCCATGGAAACAGAGACTTCTGCCTCCCACCGGCAGTCCTCTCAAAGCTGCAACCTCTCTGCCATCACCATGATGAGGGGTACCCGCCCCCAGGACTTTCATCTCCAATTCAGACATATTTGATCCCAGATGTCACTTCCTGACTTTGCCTATTAACTCTTGGCATGTTGGCACCAAGGTTCTCTGTGTCTTGGGTCTTCTCTCCTTTTAAGCAGCTGATGAAGATCACAAGGCATGGGCCCTGAAGATCAACCAGGGCTGTGGTTTTCAAACTGTGCTCCCCGGAGCCCGTGGGGTTCATGGTATTTTAGGGGCTGCCTCAAGGGCCAAGAGGATCCCCTCAAGTTGTTGGGTTTTTTGTTTTTGTTTTTGTTTTTTCTGGAGACAGAGTCTCACTCTGTCACCCAGGCTGGAGTGCAGTGGCGCGATCTCGGCTCACTGCAACCTCTGTCTCCCGGGTTCAAGCAATTCTCCTGCCTCAGCCTCCAGAGTAGCTGGGATTACTGGCACGTGCCACCACGCCCAGCTAATTTTTCTATTATTACAAAATAGAGATGGGATTTCACCATGTTGGCCAGGCTGGTCTCAAACTCCTGACCTCAGGTGCTCCGCCCACTTCAGCCACCCAAAGTGCTGGGATTACAGGTGTGAGCCACTGCGCCCGACCAAGATTTTTTGTTTTTTTGATGGGGGGACGGAGCCCAGGCTGGAGTGCAGTGACGCGATCTTGGCTCACTGCAACCTCCGCCTGCCCAGGTTCAAGTGATTCTTCCACCTTAGCCTCCCGAGTAGCTGGGACTACAGGCACGTACCACCACACCTGGCTAATTTTTGTATTTTTGATAGAAACAGGGTGTCACCATATTGGCCAGGCTGGTCTTGAACTCCTGACCTCGTGATCCACCCGCCTTGGCCTCCCAAGGTGCTGGGATTACAGGCATGAGCCACGCCTGGCCTCAAGTTTTTATCTATTTGATTGTTTCAGAGCAGAAGAACTTGATATATTTATATGTCTAAAATATTTATCTTGTTCAGCCACTTTTTTATTGGCTTGAATTTTTTGGTATGTAGAAAAGATTTTTATAGAGCCAAATACACTCATTTTGACCAGCAGCATTTTTTCTATAGCTTTTCATAAATTCAGGTCCCCTCCATGGTTGAGATAAAGATTCTTATCCATTCTCTGTTAAGCTCTTTAACTCATCTCGAATGTTATTTTGAATGATTGCTTTTAAAAAGGTTTTGTGAGATTGACTAGATAGTGATGCTTTGACTTATTTCTAAAATTATCACATAATGATTTGAGAATATGCATTTTGCAGATTTCTCCTTTTTATTTGTTGTTTCTGTATATCCTGGTGCCTGTATTTATTTCAGTTGGTTTTTCTCTTATGTTACTGAATTTTGGACCTGGAGGAAACATTATCCACAACCACCCTCCAAACAGAAGACACACCCAAAATGGCATTTCATTGTATGTTTATGGGAATATAAATTCAGTGCTATTGCTTTTATCACTTGCATAATTTTTATTACTATTTCATTATAATCGTATTGCCTTTGTTTACCTCTGAATGCTTTCTATGCTAATACCTATTTTTAAACTGAGATAAGATTAAATTTCTGCATCATATTAGCAGATACTTGCTGACTTTTAGACCATCTCTTTAGTTGTAATCTTTAGTAATTTTTTTAAATTAACCACAACACATTTTTGTATTTTTATTTTATTATTTTATTTTATCTTTGTAGGGAAATTTGATGGACTTAATATTTGGTTTCATTGGTATTATCCTCCTTCATCCTATTTTTCTTATTTTTTAAGTCTGTTTTCAATTCTATATTTTTATTATGATGGCTTAGATGTTCTTTTTGTCATTTAAATGTGATCAGAATGAAATCATATCTAAACTATCTGAGGATAAAAACCATTTCTACCACTATTTTTTATGTTTATAAATAAAATTGAGACCTTGGTTTATTGGTGATACAGAATCTTTCAGCTTGGGGTTCAACCCATTTCCTCCAGCCTCCATGCCTCCCAGGTCCTTGTTGTATCTTTTTCTCTGGAAATGCTTCTTTAAATGACATTTTTACATCTTGGAATCTACCTTGTATCGTCACATCTTTTAACTGAGAGCCCATGACCTCTTTAACCTCTCTAGTGGTTTATGGACTTTTCTTTTTTTGAAACAGAGTCTGGCTCTGTTGCCCAGGCTGGAGTGCAGTGGCAAAATTTCGGCTCACTGCAATCTCCACCTCCCAGTTTCCAGTGATTCTCCTGCCTCAGCCTCCTGAGTAGCTGGGATTACAGGCGTGCACCACCATGCCCGGCTAATTTTTGTATTTTTTTTAGTAGAGACAAGGTTTCCCCATGTTGCCCAGGCTGGTCTTGAACTCCTGACCTCAGGTGATCTGCCCACCTCGACCTCCCAAAGTGCTGGGATTACAGGCATGAGCCACTACACCAGGTCTAGACTTACCTTTTTTGATCTTCCCATCTTTCTGTCTAGTTTCATTCTTCTCATGCCTCTGGACCCTTAGGCTTTGGTTCATCATTCATTTAAACCCCATTGGATCTTCTCAAGCTTTGCTTGTGCCTTCAGACAGAAAGTAAAGGCAAAATAATGAACCTTTGAGAGAATGACATTTCCTTTGTGATCTGAAAATGATGCTCCATTTAATACTTAGTGGAGTTGGAGGAAAGAGGAAATAACACCACATTTGTTACCTATTTCTTCTATGTTTTCTGTCTGGTGCTTTTCTTACTCCTAACTCTTTAGCCACTTTTATTGGTACTTAGGTCTCAAGGCACTAGTGTTCCTTTTTGTTGCCTGTAGTACTGCTTCTTCAAAACGACAAGCATATTGACTGCAGGTTGCACTGGGCTGCATGTAGTAGGAAACTCCAATACCAGTGGTTTAAACACATAGAAATTTATTTTTCTCATATAGCAAGAAATTCAGAGGTCTGTGGTCCAGGGCTGATATAATAGTCCCACAAGACCACCAGAGTCCCAGAACCTTCTGTCTTTCTGTTCTGCCAGGCTTAGATGGTGTCTCTGTCTCTCTTTTGCTCATAAAACAGAAATTGTAAGCACTATCAAGACAGGAAGAGGGAAGGAAACAGGTAAAAGGTGTGTGCCAGCTGAAAAGAACTTTCTGGGACAATTCCAATAACTCATTGGCGTGAACCATGTCAGATTGTCCCCCAACCCCCATCTGTACGTGAGCTCAATGCTATCTCATTGGTGTGAACCATGTCAGATTGTCCCCCAACCCCCATCTGTACGTGAGCTCAATGCTATCTCATTGGCGCGAACCATGTCAGATTGTCCCTCAACCCCCATCTGTACGTGAGCTCAATGCTATCTCATTGGCGTGAACCATGTCAGATTGTCCCCCAACCCCCATCTGTACATGAGCTCAATGCTATCTCATTGGCGCGAACCATGTCAGATTGTCCCTCAACCCCCATCTGCACGTGAGCTCAATGCTATCTCAAATGCAGCTAGAGTTTCTTTATTGAGACAGAAGGGAAGTCAATATTGTGTAGCAACGACAGTGTGTAGACAACTAACAGTGTACCTCCTGGAAAAATAAAATATTGTCTGAGAGTCTCTCTCTCTGGAATTGTTTTGGAAGGTACTCTGTGAGCAGTTAATGTCTTGCTCAATTGTTTTTCTATTCTGGAGATTAAAAAAAATTTTTTTTTTATTTCTTAGAGCCAGAGTCTGGCTCTGTTGCCATGCTGGAGTGCAGTGGCGTGATCTCCGCTCACTGCAAGCTCTGCTTCCCGAGTTCACTCCATTCTCCTGCCTCAGCCTCCCGAGTAGCTGGGACTACAGGCATCCGCCACCACGCCTGGCTAATTTTTTGTATTTTTAGTAGAGACGGGGTTTCACCATGTTAGCCAGGATGGTCTCGATCTCCTGACCTCGTGATCCGCCCGCCTTGGCCTCCCAAAGTGCTGGGATTACAGGCATGAGCCACTGCACCTGGCTTTTTTTTTTTTTTTTTTTTAAGACGAAGTTTCTCTCTCATTGCCCAGGCTGGAGTTCAATGGTGCGATCTCGGCTCACTGCAGCCTCCGCCTCCCGGGTTCAAGCAATTCCCCTGCCTCAGCCTATTGAGTAGCTGGGATTACAGGCACCCACCACCACGCCCGGCTAATTTTTGGTACTTTTAGTATAGACAGGGTTTCGCCATGTTGGCCAGGCTGGTCTCGAACTCCTGGCCTCAGGTGATCTGCCCGCCTCGGCCTCCCAAAGTGCTGGGATAACAGGTGTGAGCCACCATGCCCAGCCAATCCTGGGAATTTTTCTTCAAATATTTCCTTAATGTTAGTTCAGAGAATCCCTGCATTTTTATCTTGTCACACTTATTATTCTCAAGTTGGGTATTCGTGTTTTAAAAAGTCTACTAGGTACTTTTGCTTTGTTTTCATCTATTTGCTTACTTTGATATTGTGGATTTGATTCTCTATGTATCTTCCAGCTCACTAATTCTTTTCTTCATTGTCTGATGGCCGTCTGCTGACAGTGCTTTCAGCAGATACTATTTCAGCAGCCTACTGTGTGTCAGGCACTGGCCTGGCATTCCTCTTTGCTATTCTCCTGCTGCCATCCTTTTTATTATCATGTGATAGTTATTGATAGTATCTTATTGTGATCTCTCTCTTCTCTCTTAACATGGATTTTCTTCATTATATCTTGCTCGCTTGTGGGGTTGCTTCCCTTTCAATTTCTCTGCCTGTTTACTATAAGCCACTCCCATTCCCAACAGAATCATGAAACCTTTCTTTAGGGCTCAAAATCTAAAAACTGAACTTAGGCTACATTTATCATTTTCCTCAGTAAAGCCTGTCTTATTCCTTCTAGCTGCTGATCCTTTTGGCTCCAGATGTTATATATCTGATATTTGGAATAGAGACACGCTATACTATTTCTCAACCTACCATATTTTGAGAGGACTTAGTTTCTTTAACAGACTGTGACCCAGTAACAGCAGCTGTATAAAGAAATGTATAAAAGGGCCAGGCGCAGTGGCTCAAGCTTGTAGTCCCAGCACTTTGGGAGGCCGAGGTGGGCAGATCACCTAAAGTCAGGAGTTTGAGACCATCCTGGCCAACATGGCGAAACCCGGTCTCCACTAAAAATACAAAAATTAGCTGGGCATGGTGGCGCACACCTGTAATCCCAAATACTCAGGAGGCTAAGAGAGGAGAATAGCTTGAACCCCGGAGGTGGAGGTTTCAGTGAACCAAGGTCATGCCATTGCACTCCAGCCTGGGTGACAGAGCAAGACACAGTCTCAAAAAAAAGAAAAAAAGAAAAAAAAGAAAGAGAGGAAGGAAGGAGGGAGGGAAGGAAGGAAGGAAGAAAGGAGAAAGAAAAGAAAGAAAAAGAAAGAATAAAAGGCATGCTTGGAATACACAGTGATGTAGTTGTGCAGAAAGAAGGAAGGAAGAGAGAGAGAGAGGGAGGGAAGGCAGGCAGGCAGGCAGGGAGGCAGGCATGCTTTGAATACACAGGGATGTAGTTGTGCTGAGAACTCAGCAAAGGGTGAGTCGATTTCACGGGCTAATGGGTGAAGACCGAGCTCCCGGAGCTGATAAAATAGCAACCATCACTCCTTCAATTAAGTAAGAACATTTTTCCTGGAGGACATGGGGCCTAGGGGCTGTTTGGGAAGAGATCATGACCTGCTCATTCTTTCAACAGTCCTATGAGTTAGAGAAAGTCAGGCTCAAAAAGAGTGAGTAACTTTCCCAAGTCCACACAGCTGTTAAGGAAGCATATTGCTTAGGAATTTTGTTTGCCTTCAGTGTTACAAAGCCCTGAAAAGTAGCGAAAGCACACAGGGTTTTACTCTATCCCGTGGAAGAGGTCTGCCCTGCAGGTACTGCGTGTAGGCAGTTCAGAGTTGCTGTGGGGACTGCACAAAGTCAACCAGGAGTTGGGCCTCTTCAGCTGGGTGGTGTAACCCTAGTGCTCAGGTTCAACGTGGCTGCTGGTGTGCTGGCCATCACGTCGACATGCTAGGTAGTAGGATGGAGGAGAGGGAGAACGAGGGGGTGTCCCTTCCCTTTTGAGGCACTGTCTTTGGGCAGTTTCTCTAAGAAACAGACTCTGGGCTAAGGATTTGGGAGGAAATGATTTATCAAGGAAGTGCTCCCAAAAAAAACTAGTAGGAGTGTGAGGGAATTGAGGATGAGAAAAGGGAAAAGTCAAATGAGGTTATTTTATGGAGCATAAATTACACCTTAGAATTTGGCCCACCTTGAGGCAAAGGAACTGGGTTTTTATACTCCCACACCAGCCAATCATTGGCTGTGGCTGGTGGGTTAGACGGGCCTACACCACCCAGGTCTCAGCTGTGTGCAGTCACAGGTGTGAGCCATTAGCAGCAGAGCCTGCAACTGCTGGGAGATGGACTCACAAGGCTCAAGGGGTTTAGAGGAATCTGGATGGGGCACAAATAGTGTCTCCTATAAGGGGCTTCCCAGAAATTCCAGTTACTTCCCCTTATATTTCATTGACCAGAACTTTGTCACATGGCTGCAAGAATGGCTAAGAAATGAAGTCTTTATTCCAGATAGTAATGTGTCAGAAAGCAGTACCCAGGAACTCAGAAAGAAAAAGATCCTGGCTCCTGGAGCCCCTGAGAAGAGCTCTGCAGGCCCTGCCTGGGTCATGTTTTCATGACAGACACTTAATGAGTGAGGTCAAGGTCACACGTCCACCTCTGGTGTGAGCAGGGAGCGGGTGTGTTGGGAGGCACACAACTGAAAGTGGAGAAGGAAACAGGTCCCAAAGCAGAAGACTCTTCGCAGATGAGGCAGAGAAGGAGGGAGGGTTGTCCCTGGACACACACTAGTGAGAGTCACTTGGTGGACAATGCTGTTGTCGTCAAAACGGGACACCAAAGTGAGGACGGCTGGAGGGATCCCTAGTTGAGTTTTGAAGGTATTGAATTTAGGGAGCCGTTGGGACCTTGGAATGGAGACATTCAATAAACAATTGAAGGCCAGGTGTGGTGGCTCACACCTGTAACCCCAGCACTTTGGGAGGCTGAGGCGGGCGGATCACCTGAGGTCAGGAGTTCGAGACCAGCCTGGCCAACATGGTGAAACTCCATTTCTACTAAAAATACAAAAAAATTAGCCGGGCCCGGTGGTGGGTGCCTGTAATCCCAGCTACTTGGGAGTCTGAGGCAGGAGAATTGCTTGAACCCAGGAGGCAGAGGTTGCAGTGAGCTGAGGTCACGCTATTGTACTCCAGCCTGGGTGACAGGGTGAGACTCCATCTCAAATAAATAAATAAATATATAAACAAACAATTGTAAAAAAAGAAGTATGACGCTCAGGAAAGAGGTTAGGACTAGAGGTTCCAGATGTCAAAAAAAAAATGTTTTATTGTTACTATCTTAGGAGGATGGGATCAGGAATAACAGGTTTTCAGACTTGCTTTTATATTTGCAGCCATCATCCTTTTAATAACAGCAACAGTAATAAAACTCAGTATTGTTTTTTCTCTTTCTTCTTTGTATCCCCAGCCCCAGGGTTCCCCGTTAGGATACTCCTCACCCCAGACTGTCTGGGATCACCTGTTTTGGATTCCCCAGGGCTAAGAGAAAGCCCTAAATAGCTAACCGGCCCTTGTCCATTCCCTTAAAAAAAATCTGTGACCCTGGAGCAAGGTTTCTCCACCTCAACACAACTGGCATTTTGGACCAGAGTCTCCTCTGTTGTGGGGCAGTCCTGTGCATCCTAGGGTGCTTAGCACCACCCCTGACAGTGTGCCCCTAGTTGTGACAACCAAAACTCTCCAAATGCCCCCTGGGAGAGAATGACTGCCCTAAAGGGAACCAAAGGATGAGAATCTGCCAGAAGAAAGAGTCTCTTTGGTTCTCTTCTTTCCGCAAGCCTTTCAGGCACTGCGAAGGGCTCAGTGCTGAGCACTGGGACCAAAGAGGAATAAGTCCAGGTTTCAGAAATTGAAAATATGTAGTGATTTCCATTAGTTGGGAAGTTCTAGGCCAAAGGCAAAATTTGGAAACACAAGATTGTGAGTGTGTGGTCCTCTCTCCCCAAACTTTAACTTCAATTATTAACTGCAAGGTGGGTTTTCTTTTTAAAAATACTTTTTCCATTAAAAATTCTTAATATGTATGCATTTGGATGCATTTTCAAATCATTTCAAAGTATTTAAAGTAAAAAACCAGTCTCCCTTTGCTCCCCCATCCTACTCTCCGGAAATAACCAACTCCAAGAGTTGGATGTGGATCTTTCCAGAATTGTTTTCTCATCCACAAACATGTAAGCCCAAGCACACACACATGAGTTCCTTCACACATATATGTGGTTCTTTATGTAGTTTTTGCAAATTCATTTTTTATACCTACTGATGGTTCTTCTTTAACAGCTTTATCAATGTATAATTCACATACCATAAAATTCATCTATTTAAGGTATACAATTCTGTGGTTTTTAGCATATTTACAGAGTTTTGCAACCATCATCACCATCAATTTTAGGACATTTCGAGTTCTGAAAAAAGAAACCTCATACCCTTTAGCATTTGCCCCCTGTTATGGTTTGAATATGGTTTGTCCCCACAATAACTCATGTTGAGGCTTGGTCCCAGTGTGGCAGTGCTGGGAGGTGGTGCCTTGAAGGAATGATGAGGACGTTAAGATCCATTAATGTCTTTCTCTCCAGACTGGGTTAGTTCTCTCAGGAATGGATTAGTTCCAGTGAGAGTGGATTGTTATAAAGGGAGGTTGCCTCTCATATTTTGCCTGTTTTCCTTTCCATTTCTCCACCATATTTTGATGCAGTGTGACGCTCTCCCCAGAAGCCACTAGATTCAGTTGCTCAATCTTGAACTTCCCAGCCTGCAAAACCATGAGCTAAATAAACCTGTTTTCTTTTTCAAAACAGAGTCTCGCTTTGTTGCCCGAGCTGGAGTGCAGTGGCATGATCTCAGCTCACTGCAACCTCTGCTTCCTGCGCTTAAGTGATTCTCCTGCCTCAGCCTCCCCAGTAGCTGGGACTATAGGTGTATGCCACCACACCCAGCTAATTTTTTTTTTTTTTAGTAGAGACAGGGTTTTGTCATGTTGGCCAGGCTGGTCTTGAACTCCTGACCTCAGATGATCTGCCTATGTCGGCCTCCCAAAGTGCTAGGATTACAGGCATGAGCCACCGTGCCTGGCCTCCTCTTTTCTTTATTAATTATCTGGTCTCAGGTATTGTGTTACCTGAGCAACACATAATGAACTAAGACACTGTCCCCTCCAGCCTTAGGCAACCAATAATCTACTTTCTATTTCTATAGATCTGCCTATTCTGGACATTTCATATAAATGGAATCATACAACATGTGGGCTTTTGTGACTGACTTCTTTCACTTAGCATGTTTTCAAGTGAGCCAAGTTGTAGCATGTATTAGTACTTCTCTCCTTTTTGTTGCCAGATAATATTCTGCTACATGGATGTACCACATTTTATTTATCAGTTAATCAGTTGATGGACATTTACATTGTTTCCACTTTTTAGCTACTATGAATAATACCATACAATGTCGAATAAGTTTATAAAAACGTATGTCCACAGAACACAAGTTTTCTGTGTGGACATGTTTTCATTTCTCTTGAGCATGTAGGTTTGGAATTGCTAGGTCATGTAGTAACCCTATTCTTTATCTTTGGACAAACTTCCAAAATGGCTATAACATTGTATATTCCCACCGACAGTGTACAAGGGTTCCAATTTCTCCACACCCTTTCCAACACTTTACTATCTCTCTTTGGATGTGAAATAGTATAATATTGTGGTTTTGATTTGCATTTCTTTAATGACAAATGATACTGAGCATTTTTGTGTGTTTATTGGCCATTTGTATACTATCTTAAAAGAAAGATCTGTTCAGATTCTTTGCCCATCTTTTAATTGGGTTATTTGTCCTTTTATTACTGAGTTATGAAAGTGCTTTATATATTCTAGGTTCAAGTCCATTAACTGATATATAATTTGCAAATATTTCCCCCTTCTGTGGTTGTCTTTTCACTATCTTCTTGTTGTTCTTTGAAGCACCAAAGCTTTAAATTTTGATAAAGTCCAATTTATTGGATAGAGTTCTATTTTTCCTTTTGTTGCTTATGCTTTTAGTGTCATGTTGTAAGAAACCATTACCTAATCTAAGGTCATGAAGATTTATACTTATGTTTTCTTCTAAGAGTTTTATAGTTTCGCTCTTACATTCAGGTTGTTGATCCATTTTGAGTTAATTTTTGTGCATGGTATGAAACATGGGTCTGCTGTGGTTTCAGTGTTTGTTTCCTCCACAACTCACATGGAAATTTAATTGCCATTATAACAATAATATAAAGAGGTGGGACCTTTAAGAGGTGATTAGGTGATGAGGGCTCTGCCCACTTGGATGGGATTAACTGTGTTATAAAAGGGCATGTTTGGCCTCCTTCTCTCTCTCCTTGCCTTTCCATGGTGTGATGTATTCCCTCCTGTGATGACAGCAAGAAGACCCTTTCAAACTGTCAGTGTCTTGATCTTGGACTTTGAAGCCTCAAAATTCTAAGAAGTAAATTTCTGTTCTTTGTAAATTGCCCAGTCTGCGGTATTTTGTTATAACACCACAGAATGGACTAAGACAGGATCCAACTTAATTCTTTTGCATGTGGATATCCAGTTGTTCCAGCATCATTTGTTGAAAAGACTATTCTTAGCCCCATTTAATTGTTTTAGCACACTTGACAAAAATCAATTAACCATAAACATGAAATTGATATCTGGACTCTCAATTCTATTCCATTGACCTATCTGTCTGTCTTTATTCTAGCGTCTTGATTACTGTGGCTTTGTAGTAAATTTTGAAATCAGGAAGTGTGAGTCCTCCAATGTTGTTGGTTTTTTTTCCCCCAAGATTGTTTTGGCTATTCTGGGTCCCTTGAACTTCATGTGAATTTTAACATCAGTTTATCAATTACTGCAAAGAAGACTTACATTGAATTAATTTGGGGAATTTTGCCATCTTAACAATATTAAGTGTTCCAATCTATGAACATGGGATGTCTTTCCATTTATTTTGATCCTTTAATTTATTTAAACAATGTTTTATAGTTTTTTGGAGCATAAGTTTTGGACTTTAAAAAAATTTCTTAAGTCATTCATTATTTTAATGCTATTGCAAATGAAATGGTTTTCTTGATTTTATTTTGAATTGTTTATTGCAAGTGTGTAGAAATGGAATTAGTTTTTGCATGTTGGTCTTGTATCCTGTGGCCTTGCTATGCTAATGTATTAATTCTAAAAATTTTCAGTCAGTTCCTTAGGATTTTCTATATACATGAATATGTCACCTGTGTGTCCAGATAGTTTTAATTCTTTCTTTCCCATCTGGATTTCTTTTATTTCCTTTATTTCATGCTTGACTAGAACTTCCACTGCAATGTCGAATAGAGATAATAAGAGTGGGCCTCTTTATCTTATTCCTGATCTTGAAGGAAAGTTTCAGTCTTTCACTATTGAGTATGAAATTGGTTTTGTAGATGGCCTTTACCAGGTTGAGAAAGATCCCTTCTATTTCTAGTGTGTTGAATGTTTTTATCTCAAAGAGCTGTTAGATTTTTGCCAAATTCTTTTTCCACATCCATTGAGATGATCATGTAGTTTTATTTTTTATGCTATTTATATAATGTTTTGCATTGATTTTTGTTTTTTATTATTATTCATTTATTTATTTATTTTGAGATGGAGTTTCACTGTGTCCCCCAGGCTGAAGTGCAGTGGCGTGATCTTGGCTCACTGCAACCTCTGCCTCCCAGGTTCAAGCGATTCTTGTGCCTCAGCTTCTGGAGTAGCTGAGATTACAGGCATGTGCCATGACGCCCAGCTAATTTTTTGTATTTTTAGTAGAGATGGGGTTTCACCATGTTGGCCAGGCTGGTCTTGAACTCCTGACCTCAAGCAATCCACCCACTTTGGCCTCCCGAAAGTGCTAGGATTACAGGTGTGAGCCACTGTGCCCAGCCTAATTTTTGGATATTAAATCAATCTTAGACTCCTTAGACTTAATTTTGGATATTAAATCAATCAATTATACACCTACTTGATTATGGTGTATAATTTTTTTAATATGTTGCTGCATTTGGTTTGCTAGTATTTTGTTTAGGATTTTTGCATCAGTATTCAAAAGAAATAGACCGGGCATAGTGGCTTATTCCTGTAATCCTAGCACTTTGGGAGGCCGAGGCGAGTGGATCACCTGAGGTCAGGAGTTTGAGACCAATCTGGCCAACATGGCGAAACCCTGCCTCTACTAAAAATACAAAAATTAGCCGGGCATGGTGGCACATGCCTATACTCCCAGCTACTCAGGAGTCTGAAGCAGGAGAATCACTTGAACCCGGGAGGTGGAGGTTGCAGTGAGCTGAGATCCATGCCATTGCACTCCAGCCTGGGTGACAGAGTGAGACTCTGTCTCAAAAAATATATATATATTTATTTATTATTTATGTATATAAATTTATATATTATATATACTTATATAATTATATATTATATATTATATAAATTTTATATATTATATAAATTTTATATTATATAAATTTTATATTATATAAATTATATATTATATAGATATATAAATATATTATATAGATATTATATAAATATATAATATATAAATTTATATCTATCTATCTACCTTTTTCCTTTTATTGTGCCCTTTTTCCTTTTTTTATGCCCTTTGTCTTGTTTTGGTATCAGGATAATACTATAGATCTATAGAATTAGTTGGGGCATGTTCATTCATAGTTCTTGTATCTTTGTGAGGTTGCCCAGGATACTTAACTATGATATGGATGTTCATTAATTTAACCATTCTTCCTATTGTAAGACATAGGTTGTTGCTAATTATTTGCTAGCACAACTGCTTTATACACCATATTTTCATTGTAGTATTTAAATTGTAAATATTTTATAGGTACTGCCAAGTTCTGGAGAATTTTTAAATTTAAATATTGTCAGCTAATTTGCAATAATCTTATTCTCACTGCTAACATATACTATATTTTTCCTCTCCTGTGGTACTATACAAAGAGCTCTACATAGATAAACTTTCATCCTATGAGGTAGGACTATTATTTTCCCCCATTCTATAGGTGAGAAAACTGAAGCACAGAGGTTACATAGCTTGCCCAAAGCCACACAGCTAGTAGGTGGTAAAACTTTGTTTCAAACTTTGTTCAGCCGTGATTTAAACTGGGAGAAGTGGTGGGTAGCCTCCAAGATAGTCAAAATTCTAGTGAAAACTGAGATAAAACCTATGGCCCCGGTTCAGTATTTCTTTTTGTCATCAGTGGATGTTTTTGTGTTTTATTTGATGTTACTGATGAATATATTTTGCAGGCTATTGCTTTGAAGAAACAGGGCTGCCAGGTTGTATACTAAGGAAGACGTCTGGGGGTCCCACGCTTGGTTTGAATGGTGTCTTTCTTCCCTGCTTATCTCCTTAGAACCACACCCAGCACTCATCCCATATCAAATGTAAACCTCAGTTTGGTTCAGTCAGAATTTATTGAGTTCTTACTATTGGCCCAACCTGACTGCAGGAGTTCTTAAGCCGGGCCCATGAATAGAATTCAGAGCATCTGTAAATGTAGATGATAAAATAATTCCATCTTTATATTTACTGGCATCCAACTAACCCCTGAGGGACTAACCTTGAGCATGTCTTCCAATGATGAATGATGAATGTAGGTAACAACCCTGACATAGGATGAGCAGGGCCTGTAGCTTTGGCACCAGTGAAATCACGGATCCATTCCCTCCACCTGATAGTCAGGGCAGATCCCTTATCCTTCACCCTCACCACTACCTTAAAATCATGGTGGTTATTAGCCTTAATTTTATTATTTCATTTCATATATATATATATATATATATATTTTTTTTTTTTAATTGAGATAGGGTCTCACTATGTTGCCTAGGCTGGTCTCAAACTCCTGGGCTCAAGCAATCTGCCTGCCTCAGCCTTTCAAAGTGCTGGGATTACAGGCAAGAGCCACTCGCCCAGGCCATTATTTCGTGGTTTAATAACAAAGCACATTTAATGTGTCGCACATTTATTTCATTGTTTAGTAACTGTGTTTTAATACAGCTGCTTTCGTAATTTTATACATTTTATTTCATTCATTAAAAATAAATTATTCTAAGAAGGGACCAATACACTTCCCCAGACTGCCAAAGGCTCCGGGTAGCAGAAAACAGGAATTGAGAACCAGACCAAGGTTAGGCTAGTTTTGAATGAAGAGAAAAAGGGAACCTGCCACTGCCTCCATCCCCGCTTCTCATGATAGAGCATTCATCCACTTGTAGTTGTTTGAAAACGGACTTGCAACACTCTTGTTGCTCAATCACTGTGCATAATCTCAGCTCTTTGTGATGATTCAGAAGCCATTTCAGGATGTTGCCAGGTGCTGAGGGTCATCATTGGCAGCATAATTTACCACAGTCCCTTAGAGCAGTGGGGGAAGAAGCAAGCATTTGGAAATGTCCTATTTATAGAGTACCCTTTGTACAGTGTAGGGGAGTTTGTTCAGAGTTCCTGCCCTGCTCCCTTGTCTCTGCCTTCTCAGCTAGTGATGATGTCCTTCTGGTGCTTAGCCCACCACCTACCCTGTGGTTTCAGCATGCCATGTATACTTGGCTGTAAATGCTGATTTTGGAATATATAATATTGCTTCTTGGTGATTCAGTGCTACTTCTTGCTTAAGTTTATTTATTTATTTATTTTTATTTTTTAATTTTTGAGACCGAGTCTCACTCTATCACCCAGGCTGGAGTGCAGTGGTGTGATCTCAGCTCACTGCAACCTCCGCCTCCTGGGTTTAAGAGGTTCTTACACCTCAACCTCCCGGGTAACTGGGATTACAGGTGTGTGCCACCATGCCTGGCTAATTTTTGTATTTGTAGTAGAGACAGGGTTTCACCATGTTGCCCAGGCTGGCTTCTTGCTTAAGTTTAAATTAGAAATTGCCACTGGCCTTGGACCAAAGGCAACATGCTTTATTAGGTCCACAGATGTTGATGAGTTGGTAAATGTTTAACAACAAGCTTAAAAAAAAAAAAAAAAAGAAAGAAAGAAAGCTCTGATTCATAGCATTTGCCTGTTTCTGTGGTGTAAATATTCCCACAATGGCTGATTTCAAGCCACAAAAGTGAAGTCCCCGAAGGCAGAAGGCAGAATAGAGAAGAGTTGTGCACAGTCAGCTCTCAGGCGCCTTTCCCAGCCAGCTCCACCTCACTGCTGTGGACCTCAGAGTGCTTGAGAAAACCTGAATTCACTGTCAACTTTTTAACATCAGATTTCCCAGTTGAAATATAGATTTCTGATTTCTCTTGGGAAAATGGAAAATCTGGCAATGTCAGGCCCACATTCCTCTGTGCCAGCCATTCACTGAAGAGGAGCTACAGATGATCCCTTTGGGGAGTGATATGGTTTGGCTCTGACCCCACCCAAATCTCATCTTGAATTGTAACTCCCACAATTACCACGTGTCATGGGAGGAACCTGATGGGAGGTTATTGAATTATGGGGTTGAGTCTTTCCTGCGCTATTCTCATGATAGAGAATGAGTCTCATGAGATCTGATGGTTTCAGAAACAGGAGTTTCCCTGCATGAGCTCTTTGCTTGCCACCATCCATGTAAGACTTGACTTGCTCCTCCTTGTCTTCTGCCATGATTGTAAGGCCCCCCAGCCATGTGGAACGTAAGTCCATTAAACCTTTTGTTCTTCCCAGTCTCGGATATGTCTTTATCAGCAGCATGACAACAGACTAATAGAGTAAATTGATACCAGTAGAGTGGGGCATTGCTGAAAAGATACTTGAAGATGTGGAAACAACCTTGGAATTGGGTAACAGGCAGAGACTGGAACAGTTTGGAGGGCTCAGAAAAAGACAGGAAAATGTGGTAAAGTTTGGAACTTCCTAGAGACTTGTTGAATAGCTTGGACAAAAATGCTGATAGTGATATGAACAATAAGGTTCAGGCTGAGGTGGTCTCAGACAGAGCTGAAGAACTTGTTGGGAACTGGAGCAAAGATGACTCTGGTTATGTTCAGCAAAGAGACTCAAGGCATTTTGCCCCTGCCCTAGAGATTTGTGAAACTTTGAACTTGAGAGAGATGATGTAGGGTGTTTGGCAGAAGAAATCTCTAAGCAGCAAGGCATTCAAGAGGTGCTATTAAAGGTGCTGTTAAAGGCATTCAGTTTTATAAGGGAAATAGAGCATAAAGTTTGGAAAATTTGCAGCCTGACAATATGATAGAAAAGAAAATCCCATCTTCCGAGGAGGAATTCAAGCTGGCTGCAGAAATTTGCATAAGTAACGAGGAGCCAAATGTTAATCCCGAAGACAATGGGGAAAATATCTCCAGGGCATGTCAGAGGTTTTCACAGTAGCCCCTCCCATCACAGGCCCGGAGGCCTAGGAAAATAATGGCTTTGTGGGCCAGGCCCAGGGTCCCCGTGCTGTGTGTAGTCTAGGGATGTGGTGTCCTGTGTCCCAGACAATCCAGCCATGACTAAAAGGGGCCAAGGTACAGCTCAGGCTGTGGCTTCAGAGGGTGCAAGCCCCAAGCCTTGGTAGCTTCCATGTGGTTTTGAGCCTGCAGGTGCACAGAAGTCAAGAATTGAGGTTTGGGAACTTCTGCCTAGATTTCCGAGGATGGTGGAAATGCCTGGATGTCCAGGCAGAAGTTTGCTTGAAGGGGCGGGGCTCTCATGGAGAACCTCTGCTAGGGCAGTGTGGAAGTGTGGGGTTGTAGCCCCAAAAAGAGTCCCTACTGGGGCACCACATAGCAGAGCTGTAAGAGGAAAGCCATTATCCTCCAGACCCCAGAATGGTCAATCCACCGACCGCTTGCACCGTGTGCCTGGAGAAGCCAGACAATACCAGCCATGAAAGCAGCCGGGAGGGAGGCTGTGTCCTGCAAAGCCACAGGGGCAGAGCTGCCCAAGACCATGGGAACCCACCTCTTGCATCAGCATGACCTGGATGTGAGACATGGAGTCAAAGGAGATAATTTTGGAGCTCTAAGATTGGACTGCCCTGCTGGGTTTCACACTTGCATGGGGCCTGTAGCCCCTTTATTTTGGCCAGTTTCTCCCATTTGGAGTGGGTATACCCAATGCCTGAACCCCCATTGTATTTAGGAAGTAACTAACTTGCTTTTGATTTTACAGGCTTATAGGCAGAAGGGCCTTGCCTTGTCTCCGATGAGATGTTGGACTGTAGACTTTTGAGTTAATGCCGAAATGAGTTAAGATTTTGGGGGACTGTTGGCAAGGCATGATTGGTTTTGAAATGTGAGGACATGATATTTGAGAGGGGCCAGGGCAGAATGATATGGTTTGGCTGTGTCCTCACCCAAATCTCATCTCGAATTGTAACTCTCACAATTCCCACGTGTCATGGGAGGAACCCAGTGGGAGGTAATTGAATCATGGAGGTGGGTTTTCCCATGCTATTCTCGTGATAGTCAATGTGTCTCATGAGATCTGGTGGTTTTAAAAACAGGAGTTTCCCTTCACAAGCTCTCTTTGCCTGCCGCCATCCATGTAAGGCGTGACTTGCTCCTCCTTGCCCTCTGCCATGATTGTGAGGCCTTCCCAACCATGTGGAACTATAAGTCCATTAAACCTCTTTTTTGCCAGTCTCGGGTACATCCTTATCAGCAGCATGAAAACAGAATAATACAGGGAGCTCAGTGCTTCTTCTGGTCCCACCTGCCTAGGCTGAGTGTCACCTGCCATTCATCTCTATGTTTGACCTCTTTCCTGTCCCTTGGCTTAAGTGCCGAGGTTCCTCTTGTCTCTGAGATATGTGAACCAAGTGATCTTATCACCTATATTTTTAATCAGAATCTCAAGAAAGAGTTAGAGGGCCCCACATGATATTATTTTTTTAAATTGCATCCAGTTTGATCATGGAGCAGTCAAGGTTTTCCTGATGGGGTGCATGGAGATTTTATTCCATTCTTGTTGATTTCCCTCTGGGTGTCCCAATCAGTAGGCGCAAGAGCTTTTCCACTTAGGATATTTAATTAATGAGAATCGAACCAGTAAAGAATGAACTCTATGGCTGGCTAAAGGTTTTCCTATGGGAAATTAAGACCCACTAACTGGAAATGGTGAAAAGTGACAAGTTCAGAGGAAACTCAGTACAGTCATTAAAAATGTATCAAGTCCTATACAGTAGCCAGTTGACACAGCACAGTCAAAGAAAAATAGCATCTCTAAGGTCTTGTTGGATACCATCCATGTTGATTTTGGATAATGCCCAAAAGCCTGTTTCTGGGGGAAAGACTGCTCTTAAACCTGGAATGCAGAACACTGGGCATGCCAAATGCCTCATTATTTATGAGTTCCATGCAGACAGTGATGCATGAAGGGTAAAAGACATGCCAATACCCTCTTCTCGGTCGGGTAGAGTGCTCCTGAAGATGATTTAGGAAGTGAGGTTTGAAACAGAGTCTATGGGGAGAGTCCTGGAGTTACCAATGCTGGCAGGGGAGAAGGAGAAGACCATCAGAAAAGCAGTGGTAGCTATGTTAAGAATTGCATTATTATGTACTTACCTAAACGTTGGCAAGAATGCTGTTATTTAAGAATAAAATCAATTTCATTTTGGGAAAGAGAACTCCTTTTTTTTTTTGAGACAGAGTCTCACTCTGTCCCCCAGGCTGGAGTGCAGCGGCACGATCTCAGCTCACTGCAAGCTCTGCCTCCAAGGTTCACGCCATTCTCCTGCCTTAGCCTCCCGAGTAGCTGGGACTACAGGTGCCCGCCACCACACCTGGCTAATTTTTTGTATTTTTTAGTAGAGATGGGGTTTCACCATGTTAGCCAGGATGGTCTCGATCTCCTGACCTCGTGATCTGCCCGCCTTGGCCTCCCAAAGTGCTGGGATTATAGGCGTGAGCCACCGCACCCAGCCGGGAGCTCCATTCTTAAAGACACTTTTTGCAAACATTTACCTTGCAAAACATTTGTAGTGACTCCTCTGTGAACAACTCTATGTTGATTGGGAGGTAGAGAGAAACCCACTGCTAAACTACATCCATCTGTGCAGGTTTTTCTTTCTAATAATTGATATTCCATGAAAAGAGGAGAGGCTTTGTCATGGGGAAAATGTAGGTTATGAAACAGATGCAGTAAGGGCACACTTAAAAAGAAAGAACAACACTGAGGTTTGCAGGCAAGACATAAGGAAACATGGAGGACAGAGGTCAAAGGGAGCATTTTGGAGGAGCAGGAAAGCCCTCTAGTGATTAAGAGGATGGATGGGATCAAAAGATACAGAAGACCAGCTTTTCAGAATTGAGTGTTTTCATTTCTCTGCCTTTAAAGAAGCATCACAAGGCCAGGCTTGGTGGCTCATGCCTATAATCCCAACACTTTGGGAGGCCAAGGAGGGAGGAGTTTGAGACCAGCCTGGGCAACATAGCAAGATCCCATCTCTGCAAAAACTAAAAAATTAGCTGGGCCTGATGGTGCATGCCTGTAGTCCCTCTACTCCTACTCAGGAGGCTGAAGTGGGAGGTTTGCTTGAGCCCAGGAGGTCGAGGCTGCAGTGAGCCATGATCATGCCACTGCACTCTAGCCTGGATGACAGAGTGAGACCCTGTCTCCAAAAAAAAAAAAAAAAAAAAAAAAGCATCACGATACTCAGAAACAGGCGAGGGAGACTAAACACCCACCATTTCTTAGGCCCTTAATTTGCGCTGGGTGCTAAGCTTCCTCTGGGTATGGGGTGGACACTCCAAATAGGGGCCCCAATTCCAGTAATTAAATGTGTTGAGCCAGGCACTGCACTAAGTGCTAGTGTAAGTGCATCATCTCATTGGATCCTCACAACAACACTCCATGCAAGATGAGGAAACTGAGACAGGAAATTTGCTCCTCACTGCACAGCCAGCAGAAAGAGAGGCAGATCCGCTTGGCTCCAGGGACCACGCTTCTTCTAGATGTCTGTGTCACCCTCAAAGCCTCAGATTGTATTGTGAACTAATTAACTAGTTGAGCAGAACGTTCCCCAAACACATGGTGTAGAATTGCTATTGTTCTCCCAGCATTGATGAAGAAAATTAACTCGCAATAATATCAGTTGGAGATGGAGTCAGTCCCATTTCCACTTGATTTTATTCTTCCTTGATAGTTTTCTGAATAACAGCCTGTTACTATTGCCCTGATTTCTCTTTGCCACCTCTACATTTTAAACAAATCTAGGGCAAGTCAGGAAGCAGGATGGATGCTTTTGATGCTGTATTCCGAGGCACCCCTGGTCCTCCCCAGCGTGCCCAGCCTAAATTAGATGAAGTGGAAATGTTGCAAAAGGGCTGAAGGGGCCCCCATGGAGAGCAGATGGTGGTTGGGGTTATTTGAGGTTTCCTGTGGAGATTCTCTGTCTCCCATTCACTTGCAGAGAACATTATGGGCTGTCTCAGTTCCATAGGGTGGCATCCCTCCCAGCCATCCTCCCAGAGCATTCTAAAGTTTCCTTGTTCATGGGTGGAGATTTATGTCAAATCCTCATTCCTGGAACTCTGGAATACAGTCTGAAGTCTTGATATTTGGATTGCCTTGAATGTGCTTATTCTGTAACTGAATAAGTGCCTAGCATTTGGTAATACCAATTTAT
The DNA here is from genome assembly GCF_028858775.2 of Pan troglodytes. Classification (NCBI taxonomy): domain Eukaryota; kingdom Metazoa; phylum Chordata; class Mammalia; order Primates; family Hominidae; genus Pan; species Pan troglodytes. Next base: position 88,098,617 of record NC_072413.2, read on the forward strand.
TATATAATTGACTTGACATATTGGGATTTGTTTTAATGGGATTTGCAGGGGATGCCATTTTCCACCTCTGGCCTCTTTCTCTCATGACAGCAGATCTCTTCTGCTTGAGCTTTCACTCCATGGAGAAGGGTGAGACAGACATCTCTGAGGTCATGCTGTCTGCATGGAACCAGGAGCTCCTTGTCTGTCTCTATCTCATTCCCCTGTGTGTGCCTGCACCTTGCACAGGGCTGGCATGCCATAGGCCTCAGTAAATATTTCCTGAGTAGATGAATCAATGGAAACTACATCCCATCTGCTTTGACTATAATGTCCTTGCATTGTCTCCACTGAATGAGAACCAGGTATTCACATGACCTCCCAAAGTAATTGTTTCTTCTGACAGCCCCAAGTACTATGAGCCAGCCATAACACTTGTCTAGTGTTTGCTCAATTGAATTTTCACCAGTGAGGCAAATACGAAGGGCTTGATTTTCATAATGAAACAGATTCTATTTCTTGTAATCTATGAGTCAACATCAGAGTATGGAGTACTTGCTTAACTTGTTTCCTCTTCCTGTGGCTAAACCAGATCAAGTCCTAGCTCACATCAAGTCCTAGCTCCAGTCAACTGGAAGGAGACAAGACTCAGTCCACATGTCAGGGGCAGCACAGCACCACTGGGTTTATTTGGCACCTGGAGGATGATGGTCTTCATTATCAGGGACTTTTCTTTTTTTTCTTTTTTTTTTTCTTTTGAGATGGAGTCTCACTGTCGCCCAGGCTGGAGTGCAGTGGCGCGATCTCAGCTCACTGCAAGCTCCGCCTCCCGGGTTCACGCCATTCTCCTGCCTCAGCCTCCCGAGTAGCTGGGACCACAGGCGCCCACCACCACGCCCGGCTAATTTTTTGTATTATTAGTAGAGACGGGGTTTCACCGTGTCAGCCAGGATGGTCTCGATCTCCTGACCTCGTGATCCTCCTGGCTCGGCCTCCCAAAATGCTGGGATTACAGGCGTGAGCCACCGTGCCTAGCCTATCAGGGACTTTTCTAAGAATTAAAGTTTTGTCTAGAATTGTGTTTGTCCCAAATTGTTTTTATCTTAACCATTTTGGTGAAAGCATTTAAAATAAATGGATTACGTGTTATCCCACCTCTTCAAAAAATGTGTGCCAAATATAATTTAAGCCCTTTTGGATGTTTGAAGTTCATCTTTATGGGCAGAGAATCACAGCGTCTCTGTCAAAAAAGGCAACACCATCAAGGAACCACTGCGGCTAGCTTTATTTGTCCCTACATTAATCTGTGATATCTAGAGTCCTCTCTTTTCTCAGATGTCCTTTTGTGCTGAGATCAAGTGGCTCTTTCTAACAGCGGTGCATGGTACAATCTCCTAGGAAACTAAAAAAAATGTATAACTGCCATGAAGACTTGACTGGGCTTTTGATTCAGTAGCTCTGAGATAGAGCCTTCGTAGCGCCATTTGAAACAAACACCAAAACTTCCTAAGGCGATTCTGATTTTTGCTCTTCCTTGAGAGTCAGTGTTATAGTCAACATATCTTCTGCTGCTTCTAATCAGCTATCTTATTTTTTTTCAGATGTGTTTGGGTGAAGACCCCAGAAGGGCCTCTTTTTTCTTTTTCCCTAGTAAGTTAGAGCAGTTATTCTCAAACTTGTTCAGATGGTCTAAGAGTGGAAAAACTTAAGCTGTTTTTTTTTCTATTCTCTCACTCAACAACGATCAACACAGAAGGCTTCTGTGACCAGAAGTGTGAGGGTATTATCCTATATATCAAGCAAGCCGGCGTCCTCTGCAGCAAACACCAGCTGGATGTCTTCTAATTCAGTTCAATTCTGACACTATCTATCTGGAGATAGAGTCAGATCTCACAGGTCGAGGGCTCAGTCCCTAACCTGCCCCCCACCTTCAGGTGTCAACTGCAGGCTCTATGTTTGACCTGTGCTTCTGACTGACTGGCAATAAATCGGGTCCCACAGCTCCCTCCTTGGGTTTGCTTACTTTGCTAGAGTGGCTCACAGAACTCAGGGAAACACTTAGGTTTACTGGTTTACTATAAAGGATATTACAAAGGATACAGATGAAGAGATGCATAGGATAACACCTATAGGAAGAGGTGTGGAGCTTCCAAACCCTCTCCAGGGTGAACCACCCTCCAGGAACATCCATGTGTTCAGCTATCTGGAAGCTCTCCAAACCTTGTCCTTTGGGGTTTTTATAGAGACTTTATTATATAGACATGATTGATTAAACCATTGGCCATTGGTGATCAACTCAGCCTTCAGCTCCTCTCCCCTCCCTGGAGGTTGCAGTGTGGGGCTTTAAGTCCCAACTCTCTAATCATGCCTTGGTCTTTCTGGTGACCAGCCCCATTCTGAAACTACCTAGGGGCTGCCAGTCAACAGTCAACTCATTAACATACAAAAAGACATCACATTAGAGATTCTACAGATTTTAAGAGTTATACATCAGGAACCAGGGACAAAGACCAAATATGTATTTTACAATATCACAGGTGGTGAGATGCCTGAATTCTTAGTCCTCTTTGCAAAATACAATAAAACATAATAAATTATTCTCTTGTAAAAACTAGGAACAATTTTATTAGCAGTATATATGACCGTGTTTTCTGTATTATCTTAGTCAAGACCCTTTTGCTTGCAAATATTAGGAACTCACCTGAATCAGCTCAAGACAAATTGTTGATTGTATTGTAAGGATACATACAGGGGTAGTTCATGGAACTGCAGAGCAGGAAGCAAATTTGAGACTCACAACAGTGCTAGGCCAGAAAGTGGAGAATCAGCAAGAATTGGCAGCCATTTTCTTGGGCTCTTGCCTTTGCTTCTCTCTTTCTTTTGCTTTTGACTTCTGCTTTCTGCTTCTTCTCATTCTTGGCTGCTGATCGCCACCCCTCAGCCCTGAGTTTTTGTCCCCTCAGTTGAAACAACTAACGATGACTGCCTACTGTTTCTTAATCCCAAGTTACATTCCTGAGAGAATCTGATTGGCCAAATATGGGGGTCAGGTGTTTATCCCTTGTCCACTGAGGTGCATCTTCGGGGCTTGGATCCAGCAGCACAAACATGGCTGCCACACGAAGTACTCAGGGAAGGGGAGTGGGAGATGAAACTCAAACCTTGTTTTCTATATTTTGTTCTACCTCTTACCATAAACCCTCCTTCCTATACACCCAGAAATGCCTCTGCCCAATAGAACCAGCTATCTTAGTTCATCCTGTGTTGCTATAACAGAAGTGAGACTGGGTAATTTATAAAGAAAAGAGGTTTCTTTAGTTTATAGTTTTGGAGGCTGGAAGTTCAAGGGCATGACCCTGGCTTCTGGCAAGGGCTTCTGTGGTGCATCTTAACATGGTGAAGGTCAAAGGGGAAGCAGACAGGCATGAACCCCAGGGGCATTCTGGCTTTATAACAACCCACTGTCAAGGGAACTGATCCATTCCCATGGAAACTAATCCAGTCTCACCAAAGCGAGAACTCACTCAATGCCACAAGAATGACATCAAGCCATTCATGAGGGATCTGCCCCCCTGTGACCCAAACACCTCCCTCTAGGCCCCACCTTCCACCACCACCACATTGGGGATCAAATTTCAGCATGAATTTTGTTGGGGACATATTCAAACCATAGCCAAACAATAGCACCAGCCATCTCATTGACTGCCACAAACTGTATTCCCCATCCCTGATGGGAGAATATTCAAAGTCCTGTTGAGCTGCAGCACGCAGAGGCTCACGCTCCCCAGATATGAATGCTCACCAGCTGCCATTTGTGGACTAAGCAATCAGATTAAACCATGCACAACACGCCCAGTATACAATACTGGAAGAAAAACAAGACAATGGCAATGAACCATTCCTCTTTAGAAAAAGAAATAGGGTATAGGAACCCCCATGTATCTCTCATCCAGTTATTAGCCATTAGTAATGAGTATATAATGAGGGGCAGAGGAAGGGGAAATGGGACTGTTTAAATCCAGACCTGCTCAAACTAACATAAGCAAACAAGGAGAATTCATCACAAGGATCCAGGTCTCTCTCTCTCTCTCAGTGTTCCAGGGCAGAAACTTCCCTCCTGGGGCGGGGATGACTCTGTCTATCTCTAGGCCTGCATCTCATGCATCTGCCTCATGTGTCTGTCTATATGCTCCATGTGCCACACACTCACCTGTGGGTTCCTCATAGACTTTAAAATGTGAATTCAGAAAACCTGGATGTTCCCAAGTACCACGGGGGCCACACATCATTTCCAGTAACACATGGAAGACAGTGTATTTTATTAATAACTATTTAATTGGCATTTATTATTTATTTCCATTTTTGTTTATTTATTTAAGTGGCACACAAAAATACTCTGATTTCTTGGCTCTCATTGCTTAGGGTGAAGTTAAGTTAAAGTTTTGAAGTGCTATAATTTATATAACAATATTAAGCACATGACCACCCAGGCTGAAGGTCAATGTGGTCACATCACAGAGAAAGTCCTTCTGGAGACCATGAAAACCCCATCTACGGCTGGGCATAGTGGCTCACGCCTGTAATCCCAGCACTTTGGGAGGCCGAGGTGGGCGGATCACCTGAGGTCAGGAGTTCGAGACCGGGAGTCCTGAGACCAGGAGTTATAACCCGGGAGGTGGAGGTTGCAGTGAGGCGAGATCATGCCACTGCACTCCATCCTGGGCGACAAAGTGAGACTCAGTCTCCAAAAAAAAAAAAAAAGAAAACACATTGCACTGGGGATGGAATTGTCCCCCTTAATTGATTTCTCTCTCATTACCAAGGAGTACTAGGATTCTACTGCGAATCTTTAGAAAATAATTTTATATTTACCGTTGAAATTAAAGAACAAGGCCAGGCGCGGTGGCTCACGCCTGTAATCCTGGCACTTTGAGGGGGCCGAGGCAGGTGGATCATGAGATCAGGAGTTCAAGACCAGCCTGGCCAAGATGGTGAAACCCCATCTCTACTAAAAATACAAAAATTAGCCGGGCGTGATGGCAGGTGCCTGTATTCCCAGCTGCTTGGGAGGCTAAGGCAGAGAATTGCTTGAACCCAGGAGGCAGAGTTTGCAGTGAGCCGAGAGTGCGCCTGCACTCCAGCCTGGGTGGCAGAGTGAGACTCTGTCTCTATAAAAAATTTTTTAAAAATTAAAAAAAAAAATCACCTATTCAGAGTGACCACTTACGTTTTTGTGCGATTCTTCCCAAACACTGTGTGTATGATTGTAACATAGTTGAGATGAGATATTTTTAAATATGTTAGTCCACTCTGCTTTCTCAGTCAGTCGAGTTTTCTCAGCGCAGTTGAACTTTCACGTGAGGAATGTTCAGGACTGTGCATTGCCTCTGACATTGTTAGGAGTAACGGCCGGTGTAGAGGCTGTCAGACATGGAACTCTTCACCCTTATTCAAGATACCCCTTGGTGGCTTTGTCAATGTCCTAAATAAACTCTGCTGCATCTTGTTTCTTGTTAATGACCTCTTTTTCCTACAAGTTGAGTATATGAAAAATTCCAAGAAAAATAGAATGCTCATGGATTTGGCTCCAGGAGATTGAGGATTGATTTATCCCTAGAGTGAGTTATTAGAAAGGTGTTTCTGGCTCAACAATTGGCCGTATATATAGCATCAAGTTTCCCATTTGGGACAACTAGGGAGAAAAGTGCTGATTGTTTAGGCAAATGTTGAGGACTCTAGATGGAAGTCATTGCAATTGCACAGCTAAGTAAACCCTGCGTAATTGAAGCAGCAAGCCAACAGCTGTGACAACCTGACCACACAGCAGATAAACAGACGGACAATAGGTGGGTGAGGTGTTTACAGAATTCTTCACGAGGATCGGGGACCTCTGCTCAAGGGGGAGGGTCCCAAAGCCACATCCTTTCTCATACCAAACCAACATAATTTTTCCTTCCAGGGGAGGTAAAAAGCAGGGCAGACTGTCCCGAATTTGTGCTTATTTGGTTTTGACATACACACAAAACTCACATCTCCTTCCCTGATGGAGACTAAGAACCCAACTAACCACGCAGCTCTGGACTCTTCTGAAGCTGCTGTTCTGTTTGCACATTACCTAAGGCTCAGCTTGCTCCTGCCCTTCCCATCGCAAGCCAATATTAAATTAATTTGTATGTTCTGTGTTAGGAAGTACCGAGGGGCCAGAATAAAGTTTTTTGGAGTCGATCCCACTTTGGAGTTAATAGCATAGATAATCTACACTTGGATAATTAGGGTTTGGCCAGAGTAAAAAATAACTCAATGAAACTAAAAATATCTTCATTTAAGAACCTTGATGTAAACACGTGAGTCCATGTTTCCACCCAAGAAACTCTATAATAGGTGCCGTGGCTGCATTTTGGTGACCTGTTTATCACTGGCCAAGTCTCAAACCTCAGCAATGCTGGCCCTAATGACATCTAAACTGGAGCTGATTCTGCATGAAATTACGTTCAACAAGCTACTTTTTGGCTGGTACTAGTGACCTCGGGGACATAAGGCCTACTTCTGTTTGCTGGAGAGAACATTGCCTACCTAATAGAAGAGGAAGGCCTAATCAGTCCCAAGGATGTTAGGGAGGCCGCAAAGTGTGAAGCAGTGGATTGAACAAAGGAAAGCAGTAATTTCATCAGATTAGTAGTGGCTATTTTTATAACTTTGATTTGTCCATGTGAAACAGAGGAATGACTTTGAAAAATAGTCTGAAGACCTGCAACTTTTAAAATTGTATTTGCATCTCAGCACTAGGTTGGTTGGTTTGTTTTTCTTGGGACGGGGCCTTGCTTTGTCGCCCAGGCTGGAGTGCAGCGGTATGATCACATCTTACTGCAGCCTCCAACTCTTGGGCTCAAGTGATCCTCCCACCTCAGCCTCTCGAGCAGCTGGGACCACAGGTGTGTGCCCACCATGCCTGGCCAATTGTTTTATTTATTTGTAGAGACAGAGTTTCACTATGTTGCCCAGGCTGGTCTTGAACTCTAGGGCTCAAGCAATCCTCCCACCTCAGCCTCCCAAAGTGCTGGAGTTACAGGTGTGAGCCACCGTGCCTGGCCAGCACGAGATATTTGAGTCAAGCAGATGCTTCCACATGCTTTAAAACTAAGGAGGTTGCAGTATATGATGGAATTATGTCATTCGAGGTGCTTCAGTCCCCTGTTCAGTTTCTCAGTCTGTAACATGGGGTGATAATAATCACACCTCAGAGTTGTTCTGAGGAGTAGACCAGGTGACATAGGCAGGGTGTTTGGAACCATGTCTGCTTCACAGTGAGCACAAAATACATTTTTGCCCTTGTTGTTCAGTCTGTCTCTGAAATCGCTTCTGGCACCAAATGGGCAGGAGATTTGATTTCTCTGAAATCTTGATCTGAAGTCCCAGCACGTCTCCACTCATATCTTGTCCCGGACCAGTGTGTTGTCCTCGTATGGCAAAACCAATACTTAGACGAGGGGGCAGGGGCATCACATTCAGAAATTCTCCCATGGGGTGCGACGCAGGAGAGGGATACAAGACTACAAATTGGGTTCAGGGTATACTGCTCTGGTGATGGGTGCACCAAAATCTCACCAGTTGGCCGGGTGTGGTGGTACAATCCCAGCACTTTGGGAGGCCCAGGCAGATGGATTGCCTGAGCTCAGGAGTTTGAAACCACCCTGTGCAACATGGTGAAACCCCATCTCTACTAAAATACAAAAAAATTAGCTAGGTGTGGTGGCGTGCTCCTATAATCCCAGCTACTCGGGAGGCTGAGGCAGGAGAACTGCTTGAACCCAGGAGGCGGAGGTTGCAATGAGCTAAGATCGTACCACTGCACTCCAGCCTGGGCAACAGAGTGAGACTCCGTCTCCAAAAAACAAAACAAAACAAAAAAAAAACCTCACAAGTCACCACTAAAGAACTTCCTCATGTAACCAAATACCACCTGTTCCCCCGAAAACCTATGGAAATATTTTCTTTTTTTTTGAAACGGAGTTTTGCTCTCGTTGCCCAGGTTGGAGTGCAATGGCGCGATCTTGGCTCACTGCAACCTCTGCCTCCCAGGTTCAAGCGATTCTCCTGCCTCAGCCTCCCAAGTAGCTGGGATTACAGGCATGTGCTACCACACCCGGCTAATTTTATATTTTTAGTAGAGATGTGATTTCTCCATGTTGGCCAGGCTGGTCTCGAGCTCCCGACCTCAGGTGATCCACCTACCTTGGCCTCCCAAAGTGCTGGGATTATGGGCATGAGCCAACGTGCCTAGCCAGAAATAAAAAATTTTTAAAAAGAAATCCCCCCATTGAAATGGACTCCTTCAGATCTATACGGGCTCCAGGAATTCCCTTTAAGGCAGAATGTACAGCTGTGATGTAGAGCTGGTAACAACACCAGCCAGCATACAGAAAGCTCACTGGCTGCAGATTCGGTTCATAACTCTCCCATCAACTATAGTATCTTCATTAATTGATGTAAAATTGAAGCTTAGAAGAATCAAGTAAGAATCTTGCCTGTGCTGCAATGCTGGGTGGCAAAGGCAGGATTTGATCCCAGATGATTGGACTCTAGCACCCATCATCTCAATCCCTACCCTATGCAGCCACCTTCAGGATGTTGTCTTCTCTCCTGTTGCCTTCCTGGTTATTGGGAGTCAATGACACGGAGAGTAGAGTCTCTCCCATGACCCCCTATGAAATTCCTCCCATTATTCCTCATAGCCTTTGGGAAGTGCTTTTCCCCAGAGCTTCTCAGTCAGTATGGCTGTGCTGTCTCAGATGTTAACACTGACTTTCTGTCTCCCTGTGGGTTGCTGTCTTCCAGTTGAGTTGCCAAGCTTTCATCTGAGATATTAGACATTAGATTTGGGGGAATTTTAGTTCTGTTAACATTCTGGGATTTTTTTCCCCCAACTTTTATTTTAGATACAGGAGGTACATGTGCAGGTTTGTTACATGGGTGTATTGTACTCAGGTAATAAGCATTATACCCAGTAGGTAGTTTTTCAACCCATGCCTCCCTCCCTCCCTGCTCTAGTAGTCTGCAGTATTTGTTATTCCCATGTTTATGTCTGTGGACGCTCAATGTTTAGCTCCCACTTATAAGTGAGAACATGCAGTATTTGGCTTTCTGTTCCTGTGTTATACACTTAGGATTATGACTGCCAGCTCCATCCACATTGCTGCAAAGGACATAATTTTGTCCTTTTTTAAGGCTGCATAATATTCCATGGTGTATATGTATAATACCACATTGTCTTAATCCAATCCACTGTTGATGGGCACCTAGGTTGATTCTATGTCTTTGTTATTGTGACTAGCAAGGTGAGGAACATACCAGTGCATTTATCTCTTTTGAAAAATGATCTATTTTCCTTTGATATATACCTAGGAATAGGATTTCTGGATCAAATGGTAACTCTAAGTTCTTTGAGAAATCTCCAAACTGCTTTCCACAGTGGCCAAAATTACTTACATTCCCACCAATAGTGTACAAGTGTTCCCGTTTCTCTGCAGCCTCGCCAGCATCTGTGGGATTTTAAGGGCAATCTGAGTTATTTTATCCAGGACCTTTTCCCATGAAAAATAATGCAGGTATTTTTGGAGATTCAAACACACATAAAACTAGAGCATCCTGTCCACCCCAGGGAGACAGACAGGTTTTCTTTTCTTGGGGAACGGAGTTTCGCTCTTGTCGGCTGTAATGCAATGGCGTGATCTTAGCTCACTGCAACCTCCACCTCCCGAGTTCAAGCGATTCTCCTGCCTCAGCCTCCCGAGTAGCTGGGATTATAGGCTCCCACTACCTTCCCCGGCTAATTTTTGTATTTTTAGTAGAGACGGGGTTTCACCATGTTAACCAGGCTGGTCTCAAACCCGGGACCTTAGGTGATCTGCCTGCCTTGGCCTCCCAAAGTGCTGGGATTACAGGCGTGAGTCACTGCACCAGGCCCAGACAGTTTTTTGTTGTTGTTGTTTCTCTCTCTCTCCTGGACCAGAGAGATCTCTAAGTGTATCTTCTACCTCTAAAGACTTTGCCCTTTCAGCTTCCATTCTCAGCAGCTCAGTGAGACATGGGCCATACCCAGATGTATAAGATCAGTCTCTAGGCTTCCTGAAGACCCTGTCTTTCCTCTTCACATTCCTGTTGGGCAGGAGTCAACTTCTCTTGTCTCTTTTTCTCTCCTGATCTTACCCTTTTCTGAAAACTCACTCATCTCGCTCCTCTACTCAATTTTCCTTTGACATGAATTTTTCTCTTCTCAGCCGAGCCTCCTAATCTTGTTCTTCCTCAAGGACACCTTGGAATAAAAGCCTGGCATGTCCCTGAGTGCCTCCTCCTCCTGTGAATGCCTTTTGGCCCCTCCCTGCATTCTTGTTGGGTGTCAGGAACTGCGTGGTTTCTGGGCCTTCTCTCCAGACCCCTTTTCCCCTCTTAAAACAGTAACATCTTTGAAATCTATGATCATATAGGCCATTCTTTGATGAGTTTCTGGAAACCTCACTGAAAACACATTGTCTGGAGACCGTTTTCTCTCTTGGCACAGCAGCACCCAGAAGGCAATAAGACACCTTGTCCCTGTCACACATACATTCCTATCTTTGGGGACTCTTGGGATTTGCTTGATAATAGTATCTTTTTTATGTCTTTGAAGGCTTTGTGTGATCACTTGATGAATCCTGCCAGAATTGTCTCACAAAGGTGATGTGCATTCTGTTTCTTTCCTGGGCCACATATCCTCCTGGGATGGTCAGATTAAGCCCAAGGGAGACGCCATCCTACCCAGGTTGGGCAAGGAAGGTGGAAGAGTCTTGGGGGTCCCTTTCCATATGAGGTGTCACTGTCTTGAACTTGGGGATCAGCTACTTTCTTTTCTTTTCTTTTTTTTTTTTTTTTTTTTTTTTTTTTTGAGAGAGTCTCACACTGTCACCCAGGCTGGAGTGCAGTGGCACGATCTTGGCTCACTGCAACCTCTACCTCCCAGGTTCAAGCAATTCTCCTGCCTCAGCATCCTGAGTAGCTGGGATTACAGGCATGCACCACCATGCCTGGCTAATTTTTGTTTTTCAGTAGAGATGGGGTTTCACCATGTTGGCCAGGCTGGTCTCAAACTCCTGACCTCCAGTGATCTTCACGCCTCAACCTCCCAAAATGCTAGGATTACAGGCATGAGCCACCAGCCAGGATCAGCTACTTTCCAACTCCATTTTGCTACATTAGGTAAATGGGTTACATAAATAGGGTGAGGTTGGGTCCATCCATCCATCCAAGGCACTCAGCAGCACCGTGTCTCTCATTCACGCTGATCTCCTGTCTCCTGATTGTCCAAGCTTGTTTCTGCTTTAGGCCCTTTTCTTCTCTCAGCCCTTTTTTCTCTCAGCTTTTTATAAAACTGGGTCCCCATCTTCAGCCTCACCTGAAGACATGAGATCTTCTCTCACCCCCTTGGTGAAGTAGTCCTCACCTCATTTATTCCCTCTAGAGTCCTCGCCTGAAATCACAGATGTTAGAGGAAAAAGGGGTCCCTTGACTTTAATATACAGGATAAATCAAGTGACAGAACAACCAACACTGGAGCAACACAAGTTTTTATACAGTTGATGGGGACATTCTGTGTATGCAAACTAAGTACCACCCACCCTGTGGCCCTGGATTGTGGTCGTTGAGGGTACTAGGGTACTCATTGAGTCCCAAGTTTGAGTCTTTAACTACAAAATCCATTGTCTCCCCAAATCAAGGAAGTTGTTTTTTTTTTCCTTTTGGCCATTTTTCTTGAAGACCCTTGAATCCAACTCTAAACAGACAAGGACAGGCAGCAATTTGTGTCCAAAGAGAGCCAGGCACAAGGGATCTGTTTATTTTATAGCTGTGATTTCTGCATACGAAAGAAAAGGTCCTAGGTTAAAAATGATAATAACAGTCCGACAAAGGTTTTGTGCTTCCTAGTAAGACGGCATGATGTTCCAAATCATTGTCCAGGCCTTGGCAAAAGCAGGGGCATAGAAGGAGGTTTTCTATGGAGACAAGGAGCCCTCCAGAGACCTGGGCAGGCTGAGCTGGCAGTGCTGGTGGCAGGAGGCCAAGTCCTGGTTGGGTCTGAATTCATGGGTGTCTGGTTCTTCTGACACTAGTTATCCCTGTGACCTTGGGCATTCCATCTCCTTGGGTTTCAAGGCCTTTGAAAAATGAGGTGATTCAATCAGAATAGTTCTGCTCAACTCCTATAATACCTGCCAACTCCCTATTTATGTCAAAAATAATTTAGGAGCTGGGTGCCGTAAGGCCCCACAGTAAACACAGAACTTCTAAAGAGATCTCATTTTGACATACTCTACCATCTGAAATGTTTTCCACATCACATACTAATATGCAAAATAAGAAAGGTGCTGGGCGCAGTGGCTCACACATGTAATACCAGCACTTTGGGGGGCTGAGGCAGGTGGATCACCTGAGGTCAGGAGTTCGAGACCAGCCTGGCCAACATGGTGAAACCCTGTCTCTACTAAAAATACAAAAATTAGCCAGGCATGGTGGCTCATGCCTGTAATTCCAGCTACTCGGGAGGCTGAGGCATGAGAATCATTTGAACTCAGGAAGCAGAGCTTGCAGTGAGCCGAGATCTCGCCACTGCATTCCACCCTGGGTGACAGAGTGAGACTATGTCTTCAAAAAAAAAAAAAAATTATGATACTATCATGAAATTTTATAAATATTTATTATCCTGAAATGAAATTTTATAGATAAAATAAACTATACATATATTTTAGAAAGACATTATACTTCCCTAATTATAAAAGAATAAACAACAGAAAACATTTATAGTAAAATAATATAGGCTGGGTGCAGTGGCTCATACCTGTAATCCAAGCAATTTGGGAGGCCAAGGCGCATGGATTGTTTGAGGCCAGGAGTTCCAGATCAGCCTGGCCAACATGGCGAAACCCCGTCTCTACTAAAAATACAAAAATTAGCTGGGAGTAGTGGTGCACACCTGTAGTCCAAGCTACTCCGGGAGGCTGAGGCAGGAGAATCGCTTGAATCCAGGAGGCAGAGGTTGCAGTGAGCTGAGATCGCACCACTGCACTGCAGCCTGGGAGACAGACTGAGACTCCATCTCAAAAAAAAAAAAAAAAAATATATATATATATATATATATAAATGCTAGGGTCTGGCTATAATGAAGCGCTCAGGTGTTTTTACCTATAAGTAGGCTGACACAGGTGCTCTGTACTGCACACCACCGCTTTACTGTCCATGATGAGATTGCCTGAGATGGTGCACGTTTGGTTACTCTTAAAGTACATGTTGGCCGGGCATGGTGGCTCATGCCTGTAATCCCAGCACTTCGGGAGGCCAAGGTGGGCAGATCACGAGGTCAGGAGATTGAGACCATCCTGGCTAACATGGTGAAACCCTGTCTCTACTAAAATAGAAAAAATTAGCCGGGCATGGTGGCGGGCGCCTGTAGTCCCAGCTACTTGGGAGGCTGAGGCAGGAGAATGGCGTGAACCTGGGAGGCAGAACTTACGGTGAGCCGAGATGGCACCACTGCCCTCCAGCCTGGGTGACAGTGTGAGACTCCATCTCAAAAAAATATATATATACATATTGAGCCTTCCCTCAACTTATAGGGCAGTTGCCTGCCTGGAAATTTCAGTAAACATTACAATTGTGCAAAAACAAAGAGTGTGTTTATTTGTAAAACAAGAATTAGGTTCGGCTCAATACCCATGCAATACCTACAACTGAGGATTCTTCCCAGGGAGACCGCAGCCTGTCGGCATGGCTCAAGAGTGTGTGAACTACAAAATCCAGCCTGGGAAGGTGGTTGTGTTCATCAAGCCCACCTTCCCATTCTGCAGGAGGACCCAAGAGATCCTCAGTCAACTGCCCATCAAACAAGGGCTTCTGGAATTTGTCGAGATCACAGCCACCAACCACACTAACAAGATTCAAGATTATTTGGAACAGCTCACGGGAGCAAGAATGGGGCCTTGAGTCTTTATCGGTAAAGACTGTATAGGCAGATGCAGTGATCTAGTCACTATGCAATAGAGTGGGGAACTGCTGACGCGGCTAAAGCAGATTAGAGTTTTGCAGTAACCACAGAGCAGGCCACACGCTGACTTTCCTCCTCAAGAGCTGGATGGCATTGCACGTGATGACAGCACTTCCTGGTGGATGAATTTGGGGGACACAAACAGCTTTTGTCTTCTTTTGCCTCAGTATTTAAAAGTGGATCAACTTGCTCTTGACCACAGGGCCAAGAAGGTTGATGGGCCATCTTGGTTTTCTTCTTGATGTGCTCTTTGGTTTTCAGAAGACTGTGACAAGTTCTGGCCTAGGATTCGCTCACTCACCCTCAATTGTTCTTTCTCTTTGGCACGCATTTCTTACTGTTCTCCACGTGTCAGCATGCCTCTGCCTCTAAGCCAGTGTTTTTCAACTATGTTTCTACAGACTCCTTCTCCACAATGATGAATCCTTGGTTGGTTTTCTGCTACTGCCCATTAGCTGAAATCATTTTTCCGCTTGACTTTATGGAGTTGGTGTTATGAAATCAGTGGGTATTTTGAATGTGTTCTTTCAAAGTACTGCATCTCTCCGGAGACTCAATCCCACCCCATCCCATCCCACCTTGAGAATCACTGCTCTGAACCAGTGTTGTCCACCTTGTCCTCTCACAGATCTCATAGGAAATGTTCAACAGTTCTGTGTAAGGTCTCAGGACTCAACTGGAGAAATCATATGAAAAGTTAAGCATAGTTGGTCTTGCTGTCATATGGATCAGAGGCACAAGTGCAGAGGCTGTGGTCGTGTAGAACACTCTGTTATTTAAGATGGCCATCCAGATAATCCTGAACACTGTGTATTTATTTGATTTAGAGTACCAGCAAAAATTAAAGCACAAAATGTAAAACATCTGAGAAAACTTACAGCCCCCTACCCTAAGAGTGTATCTGTGAAAGAGCCCCCAATGCTTTGAAAACTTAAGAATCCCTTGGGCCAGGCGCGGTGGCTGACGCCTGTAATCCCAGCACTTTGGGAGGCCCAGGCAGGCAGATCACGAGGTCAGGAGATCGAGACCATCCTGGCTAACACGGTGAAACCCTGTCTGTACTAAAAATACAAAAATATTAGCCGGGCATGGTGGCAGGTGCCTGTAGTCCCAGCTACTCGGGAGGCTGAGGCAGGAGCATGGCGTGAACCCGGAGGCGGAGCTTGCAGTGAGCCGAGATTGCGCCACTGCTCTCCACCCTGGGCGACAGAGCAAGACTCCGTCTCAAAAAAAAAAAAAAAAAAAGAATCCCTTATGAAGTTTGCCTCCTTCTAGACTTGTAAGATTATTAATTTCGTTCTTCAGTCTCTAGTGAGAATGTTTAATTTCTTTTCTAATAAAAAAATACCTATAGATGAAAAAAAAGAATTAGGTTCTAGGCTCAGATAAATGCAGACATGTATACATAAATATCCAGTGAGACATTTGGAAGTTGTACACGATGCAGGACTTCCTTTTCTTAACTTTTTTTTTTTTTTTTTTTTGAGGCGGAGTCTTGCTCTGACGCCCAGGCTGGAGTGCAGTGGTGTGATCTCGGCTCACTGCAAGCTCCACCTCCCAGGTTCACGCCATTCTCCTGCCTCAGCCTCCCGAGTAGCTGGGACTACAGGCGCCCGCCACCACGCCCGGCTAATTTTTTTGTATTTTTTAGTAGAGACGGGGTTTCACCGTGTTAGCCAGGATGGTCTCGATCTCCTGACCTCGTGATCCGCCTGCTTCAGCCTCCCAAAGTGCTGGGATTACAGGCGTGAGCCACAGTGCCTGGCCCTTTATTTTTTTTTTTTGAGAAAGGACTTGCTCTGTCACCCAGGCTGGAGTGCAGTGGTGCAATCACGGCTCACTGTAGCCTCAACCTCCCGGGCTCAGGTGATCCTCCCATTCAACCTCCCGAGCAGCTGAGACCACAGGCATGCACTACCACAACAAGCTAATTTTTGTATTTTTTGTAGAGACAGGATTTCGCCATTTTCCCAGGCTGGTCTCGAAATCCAAGACTCAAGTGATCCATCTGCCTCAGCCTCCCAAAGTGCTGGGATTATAGGCATGAACCACCTCACCTGGCCAGGATATTTATTTAATGTGCTGGACATGTAACAGCCCTACCCCCTCCACACTAAATGCCAATCATTGTGACAGCCAAACTACCTGCCCAACTCAAATTTCCTGAATGCCCTGTAGGGGCAGCGTTGCCCCTGTTGAGAACTGTCTTTAAGGAACCCAGAGGTGTGCTACTACAGCTTTAATGTGCGTGCAGATTACCAGCAAGACCGTATAAAAATGCACCTGAGCCGGTGCGGTGGCTCATGTCTGTAATCCCAGCACTTTGGGAGGCCAAGACGGGTGGATGACTTGAGGTCAGAAGTTCAAGACCAGCCTTGCCAACATGGTAAAACCCCGTCTCTACTAAAAATACAAAAATTAGCAAGACGTGGTGGCAGGCACCTGTAATCCCAGCTACTCGGGAGGCAGAAGTTGCAGTGAGTCGACATCATGCCACAGCACTCCAGCCTGGGCGACGGAGTGAGTCTTCGTCTCAAAAAAAAAAAAAAAAAAAGCATCTGATTCAGGAGCTCTGGAATGGGACCCAGGATTTTGCATTCCAGGTGATGCCACTACTGCTAGTCTGGAGCCACACTTTGAGTAGCAAGGACATAAGGAGTCTCATAGTGCCTCCTGAGCTAAGTGTCTGTGGATTCAGGGCATGTCTTTCTAAAGTGGCATGTCTTTGAGAACCACATACTATTGAATCTTCTGGGGTACTTACCAGATATGCATATCCCTGGCCAAGTGCGGTGGCTCACACCTGTAATCCCAGCACTTTGGGAGGCCGAGGTGGGCAGATCACCTGAGGTCAGGAGTTTGAGACCAGCCTGGCCAACATGGTGAAACCCCGTCTCTACTAAAAATACAAAAATTAGCTGGACGTGGTGGCAGGTGCCTGTAATCCCAGCTACTCAGGAGGCTGAGGCAGGAGAATTGCTTGAACTCGGGAGGCAGAGTTTGCAGTGAGCTGAGATGGCGCCATTGCACTCCAGCCTGGACGACAAGAGCAGGACTTTTGTCTCAAAAAAAAAAAAAAAAAAAATCCCTGAGTCTCTGAGTCTCACTCTGAACCCCCTGATCAGGAACTCCCTGCGTTAGCCTATTAATACATAATTCCCTGAATGTTGCCTTAAAGCCACTAAGTTGAGAACCCCAACTTCATTTCTAGACATCTCCAGATCTTGCGGATCTTTGCAAAACAAAGCTCTAGTTCTCCGTCCAAATCTCAGATTCTGTGCAAGTCAAGAAACTGCCCTGGGGTGTCAGATAGAGGATGGAGAGTTGGCCACCCACTGAGGTTCTGGAAATTTTCTATTTCTTGACTGGGTATTAGTTACAAAGATGCTCAAGCCACTTATACATTCATTCACTTTTTTCCCCGAATGTGTTACATTTCACATATACACAGAGAAGAGGACCTCTCCTTATTGGCTCTAGGAGATGTGGTTGATTAGCTCAGGGAAAGAATGAGGGGAATTGTTAGTTGTTACTCAAGCCCAATTATTGCCCAGCTGTGCCCTTTTGCTGTGAATTTCATTGATTCTAGTCTGGCAGTGGGAGAGGACAGTATGGAAGACAGTGAAATGTTCGCATTTGTTGTCCTGAGACCAAGCAGAAAGATGTTGACCTGCACGTCTTTGGAGAAGGTTATCTGGGGCATCTGGAGAAGGGGCTGAGCCCTTTCGTCTCTAGATGCAGAATGTCCCTCTCTGTGACAATACTGCCCCAGATGGCTTGGCCACAACAATAAGGCCACTTTCCCTCTGTGCAGGCAGTTGCTTACCATAGAGTATTACAGCTAAACCTTCTCTTGTGACTATTTTTTACCTAAATAAATAAGGTGACTGATTTCTTCAGGTGAATCGACTTCTCTAGTAATATTCTGGCCCCACCCCTTCCACGCATCCCTCACAGGTGGGTCACTGGGCCACACTCCAGGCTCTTAAGAGAGAATCCACTCCTCCCAGGGAGTCTAAGGATCCTAGGCTAGTTGTTCAGCAGAAAATCAACCTTGGGGCTGGCCCCACCCTGAACTTATATCCCAATTCTGGGAGCTGGGACGTCTTCTCTTAGATCAAGGCTCTGCCTCAACACCATGTCTGGTCCCTGTGTCTTTGCCTGGAATTCAGCCAAACATCCTGCTCTGCTCGTTCTCCTTGGCCCTTCTTACCTTTTTCTCACATTCCTGCACCGTCCTGCGTATCTCTAGCGATGCCATTTACGTTGTGTTCCGTGGGTAAGGCGGTGCTGCTGATATGCAGGGACTCCCACCCACCAAGGGAAGCTTTTAAAAAGTTTTTTTAAATGAAGCAGATCATTTCACTCACTTGACTCATCATCTATTCTTGCTCTGCTGGTTCATGTGTGAACACAAACATCCAGAAGAACTGGATGAGCAATACAGTTGATTCATGCCGGCCAGTAGAGCATCTCTAGAGTGTCTGAGAAGAGCCATTCAGTTCTTCCATGGCTCAACTAAAAACAATGCAAATCATCAATCTTGTAGTCGTCGCTGCAAATATCATTGGTAGAAAAAACACAAAAGGAAATATAATAGTTAAAATTGCAAGTCATAAAAAAAATTGTTGCAAATGAGAAACTACAGAAAGTAAACATGGTAAAGTTGAAAAGTACAACAACTGAACTGCAAAAAATTAAATGTGATAGAAAACTCAAATGAAGTAAAAGCAACAGAAGGAAAAATGCACATGGTAAAATTGTTTTTTTTAATCAATAGAAGGATCACATCTTGGCAAATCTGGATATGCACAATTTGACTCAGGAAAATTGATCTTGGTGGAAATGTGATCATCCAAGGAAACTCAGATTGTCAAAAACCATGAGGGACAGCATTCATATAGACAAAAAGTAATTGATGAACCAAATATTTTTGGTAAAATTTATTGTAAAAAAAAATCTGTTGAAAAGATTTTTTTTTTTTTTTTTTTTTTTGAGACAGGGTCTTGCTCTGTCGCCCAGGGTGGAGGGCAGTGGTGTCATCACAGCTCATTGCAGCTTCATCGTTTTGGGCTCAAGCAATCCTTTCACCCCAACCTCCTGAGTAGTTGGGACCACAGATGTGTGCCACCATGCCCTGCTAATTTTTTATATTTTTTGTAGAGACAGGGTTTTGCCATATTGCCCAGGCGAGGCTTGTCTTTAACTCCTGAGCTCAAGCAATCTTCTCTCCCCAGCCTCCTAAAGTGCTAGGATTACAGGCATGAGCCATTGCACCTGGTTGAAAAGTTTTTTTTTTTTTAAATGGAAAAACATGGTACTGGTTTACCTGCATGGAAAAATTGTTGAAAGAATTAAAGTAGCTTGTAATGGAATTCACTGAGGAAAAGACTGTCTCAATAAAATTTCTTCAGTGGTAAAATTTGGACGAAAATATATATTCATAAAGACAAAACAAAAATGTTTTTAAGTTTAAAGCACCAATTGAATCAAATAGAGTGTCTGAAAATGGTGGGGTACAAATGAAACCTGATGACTGAATCAATGCACCATCTTCAATTGGATCCTGGAGCAGAAAAAGGACGTTGATGAAAAATAGGTGAAATCCAAATGAACTCTGGAGTTTAGTGGGTAGTAACGTACTAATGGTGGTGTTTTGAGTTTTGACCCATGTGCCATGGTAAGGTAAGATCTTAATATTAGAAGAAACTGAGAGGGGCCAGGCACGGTGGCTCATGCCTGTAATCCCAGCACTTTGGGAGGCCAAGCTGGGAGGATCATCTGAGGTCAGGCATTCCAGACCAGCCTGACCAACATGGTGAAACCCCGTCTCTACTAAAAATACAAAAATTAGCCAAGCATGGTGGCATGTGCCTGTAGTCCCAGCTACTTGGGAGGCTGAGGCAGGAGAATCTCTTGAACCCAGGAGGCGGAGTTTGCAGTGAGCCAAGATTGCGCCACTGAACTCCAGCCTGGAGGACAGAGTGAGACTCTGTCTCAAAAGAAGACGAAGAAAAAAAAAAAGAACGAAAGAAAAAGAAACCTAGAGGGATGTACAAGAACTTTCTGTACTAGCTTTGCAACTTTTCTGTAAGTCTAAAATTATTTCCTAAAGTATGATGGGGTCAAAATGCCCTAGACCAAAGAAAAAGCAAACTCAAATTTTCATTGCAGCTCTTCCTTGAGTACCTTGGCTCACTTCCCAGTGGATCCCCTTAGCTGTGCCAATTTATTTCCAATTTCTATCTAGAGCATCATAGTTGTTGCCGCCCTTCATGGACTTGTGTGTACTTCAAGCCATCTGCCCCTCCCCACGTATCTATACTCAGGCTCCAGACAGCTTCCTGTTGTTTCTCTCTGCACCCAGACCCCCTTGGACTTCTCTGGGTGTAGACCAGGGTGCTCAAACTTGGCTGCACATTGGAATCACCTGAGGAGCTTTAACAACTACTGACGTCTCTTTGACCCTCGCAGAGATTCTGATTTAAGTGGTCTGGGGCATGACCTCAGCTTCGAGATTTTAAAACCTCTGCAGGTGATTCTAAGGGGCAGCCAAGTTTGAGAAAATGGTGTCAACCTAACTAGAAATTCCTTCGTTCCTGGGAAAGCCCGGTTAAGCCTGGCCTTAATTACAGCAGACCTTCCCCATTCTCAGGACCACGGACGGAGGTCACCTGCGTTCTAAGGTAGATGCTTGCACATGTATATTGCTCCCAATCTTTTTTCATGTATGTTAATTACAGCCTCTGGGCAGGGATTTTGTTCCATGCATCTTTGTGTCTCCACCACCAGGAGGTGTACGCTCCTGATTCTCTGGGTGTTCCTGTGCATCATCCTTGAGAGTGAGACCTAGGTTGTTGGTTTCTCTCCTGGAAAGAGATGGCAGTGGCTGTCCTGAGGGATTTCATTGCTAGTTGAGCATCACCGGTGCTCACCAGGTAGCAGCCTCGCAGCGTGGGTTTCCCCTTCTGCTAGGTGGCCCCTCTTTCTGCATGCAGGTGCAGGTTCACCTCTCTTTCTTTGCAGAGCAGAGACTTTGGAGTGCCCTCCAACTGTGGCCTGGGCAAAACTAGCTCTCTTGTTGCATTTAAATCCAAAGTCCGATCCAAATCACTTCTACCAACCCAGTGCAGATTCTGGCAACCAGGAGGAATTGCACCTTCAAAATTTTGGGACTGGGACCTGGTCTCGTTTCAGCTCCTGATTGTAAGTGGTCCCAAACACAGAGAGGAGTTTTGGGGTTTCGTTGTTTTGGGGTTTTGTTGGTTGGTTTGTTTATAACAGCAGTAGATGGACCCTTCCCCAGAGCGACTGAGTGTGAACCTCTGAAGGGTAATTACTGGGGATCTGAGTGGTAAACGTTCCTCACATGATTCTGGAAGAGCCAGCCCGCTCCTGCTGGTCACTGGGCTCCACTGGGAACTGCATCACCACAAAGCACCAAGGGCCCTAATTCAGAACTGGGGGATCCCCAAAAAAAATCTCCTGTGAAACTTACAAAGAAGTCCTGCCCAAGCCTCATCCTGGAGAGTTGGAGTCAGAAGGTTCCAGGTGGTGCTGAACATCTTGTGTTTTATAAACTCCACATTCAATTCAGATGTCTGACCCAGGGGCCCTTTCTGTAAAGGGCCAGCCAGCAAATATTTCAGGCTTGCCGACTATATGGTCTCTGTTGCAACTGCTCAACTTTGCGACTGTAGCCTGAAAGCAGCCATGAGTTTACATAAATGAACATGCATGGGTGGGTTCCAATAACGTGTTATTAAAAAAAAGAAAACAAAAAACAGGCAACAGGCCGATCTAGGTTGTGGGCCATGGTTTGTCCACCCTGATAAAACCACCTGGGGAGCTATAATGTGTTCTTTTATGCCCAGGCAATTAAATCAGAATCTCTGTGGGTGGTGCCCAGGCATTGGTATTTATTAAAAGCTCTTCAGGTGATTTTCAATCAGCCAGGATTAAGAACCACTGCTGTAATGCATGGTCATTGCACTACTCATTCTAAGGAGCAGCTCTTGCTCTGATACAGTGTTTAAACTGCTCCAGAAGGTTCTGTGTTTCTTTGTGTGTTTGTTTGCTTGCTTTGTTTTCATTAAATGGAATGATTCCAAGCATATTTTTCTATGCCTGCCTGCCAAAAAAAATTTTATTGAGATATGACCCATATACAGTCAAGGATATAAATCTTAAGTATACAACTTGATGAATTTTTACATTTATTGTTTGCACTCTTCTTCACATATATCGTAGCCACATAACCACACAGGTAGAAACATAAGAACACTCAAAGGAGTCCTTTTTTCCCTTCCCAGGCAATAGTCTCCTGAAGATGTTTGAAGCCTGCCTTTAAATCTGTCTTCTGTCTGAATGGCTGTCACTAAGTCACCAAGTATTTGGCAATTTGCTCATAAATATTCTCGGCATTATGGGGGCAAAAACAAGCATGGCTGTGGTTGAGATTTTCTATTGCACAGTTTAGTTATAAACTATTGCACAGTTACAGCAATTTTCAGTTGCTATGGCAGACCGCATCCCTGAAAAGGAAGTTCCGTGTGCCCTGTTGGCTCATGTATATCAGGGGACAATGAGGGCTGTCAAGCAGCAAGCAGCCTGTAAGCAGCAGGCCCCGGCTAGGTCAGCTCATCAAACCTCCATGGATGCTTTGGGAAAGGAGACAAGCCCAAGTGGATTTAGACCGCTCATTACAACATAGCAGGCAGCGTGAGCTTCGGGTTTGCAAAGGTTCCCCTTGCCCCACAATTCCCAGGAGGCCATGCACAGCAGGCAAGGTGAATGCAGCATACCCCACGGGTCTGTGTCACAACTGCTCAGGAAATCCCCAGTCTTACAAGGGGTTGCAAGCAAATGCACTCATCTTTTCTCCTACTGGGAGATATTACCCTTATTTTTTTAATTGAGGGGAAATGTGCATACATAAATTAACCACGTCAAAATACAGTAATTCCTCCCTTATCTTTAGAGAATCTATTTCAAGACCCCAGGCGGATGGTTCAAGCCTCAGATACTACTGAACCCTATATGATACTGTGTTTCCTGTACATACGTATCTATAATAACGTTTAATTTATAAGGCACAGTAAGAGATTAACAACAATAACTAAGAATAAAATATAACAATTATAACAATAGCCAGCATCACTACTGTCATGCTTCTGAGCCATTGTTAAGAAAAAGAAGGGTGACTTGATACAAGCACTGCAGCAGTGGATCTGATAGCCTAGATGGTTACTCATTGACTCAGGGGCAGCAGTGTATACAGCTGGACAAAGGGATGAACATGTCTGAAGTGAGACAGAGTGGGACAGTGAGAGGTCTCATCATGCTCCTTAGAACGGCACTCAATTTAAAACTTAGGAATTGGGCTGGGTGCAGTGGCTCACACCTGTAATCCCAGCACTTTGGGAGGCTGAGGAAGGGGGATCACCTGAGGTCAGGAGTTTGAGACCAGCCTGGCCAACATGATGAAACCCCATCTCTACTCAAAATACAAAAATTAGCCAGGCGTGGTGGCGTGCGCCTGTAGTCCCAGCTACTCGGGAGGCCGAGGCAAGAGAATCGCTTGAACCCAGGAGGTGGAGGCTGCAGTGAACCGAGATTGCACCATTGCACTCCAGCCTGGGCAAGACAGAGCGAGACTCTGTCTCAAAAAAAAAAAATTAGGAATTGTTTATTTCTGGAATTTTTCATTTAATATTTTGGACCATAGTTGACCACAGGTAACTGAAACCTCAGAAAGCAAAACCTTACGTAAGGGGGGACCACTTGTATACAATGAAGTGGTACTTAGTACATTCACAGTGTTGTGCACCCATTACCTCTATCTAGTTCCAAAGCATTTTTATTGCCCCCAGTGAAAACCTCATACCACTTGAATGGTTGCTCCTCATTTACTCTTCCCTTCAGCCCCTGGCAACTACCAACTTGTTTTCTGTCTGTATAGATTTATCTATCCTAGACAGTTCTCATTAAATGGAATCCTTCAATATGTGACCTTTGTGTCTGGCTCCGTTTCTTACCCACACAACAGGTGGGTTCGATTGCTTGGCCAGTGACAGCTCAATGACTACAACCAAGGAGGACTTAACAAAGAGATTTTATTACTTGCAGCAAGTAAGAAGAACATTGGGATAGTTCCCAAAGCAGTGCCTCCCCAAATAATGGTGAAAACAGGGCTTTTATTGGGCTGGTAGCTGAGTCATTGTACGTAAAGGTAGAGTAAATGCAATGAAGGCACCGTCACCGATCATGCTTCTACATATGTGTATAGGAAATGGTGAATAAACAAGCTCTTCCCTGGGAGGAGAGTTTAGTATGGTAATGAGGGGAGTTGGGCAAAGTTCATCTCCAACCCAGGCATCTCTGGATCCAACCCATGTTTGTTTTCTAGGGCTGAGTTTCTTCCTGGAACTTTTTTGAAACATCAAGAACTTAAGATGCAACAGTTACAAGTATGTTCTTTTTCACAGTGCATACCCAAAATTCCAGGATTCTGGGTTACACTTTCACTTAGCTCAATGTTTTCAAGGTTTATCCACATTGTAGCATGATTCAGTGCTTTATAGTTTATGGACATGTGAGTTTCCACCTTTTGGCTTTTATGAATAGTGCTGCTATGGACATTCGTGTACATGTATTTGTTTGAGTACTTGTTTTCAATATTTTTGGATATTTAAGAGTAGAATTGCTGGGTTATATGATAATCCTGTTTAACTTTTTGAGGAACTGCCATACCGTTTTCCACAACAACTGCAACATCTTACATCCCCACAGGAATGCACGAGAGTTCCAGTTTCCCTGCATCCTGGCCAACACTTGTTATTTTCATTTTTAAAAATAACCAAAATCAGACCTGAACTGAAGGAAAGTAGAGGCATGAAAAACCATTCAAAAGATCAACAAATCCAGGAGTTGGTTTTTTGAAAAAATTACCAAGATAGATAGTCCACTAGCTAGACTAATAAAGAAGAAAAGAGAGAAGATCCAAATAAACACAACTAGAAATGGCAAAGAGGATGTTACCACTGACCCCACAGAAATAAAAATAACAATCAGAAACTGCTTTGAACACCTGTATGCACACAAACTAGGAAACCTAAAGAAGATGGATACTTTCCTGGACACATACATCCTCCTAAGACTAAACCAGGAAGAAACTGATTCCCTGTACAGACCAATAACAAGCTCCAAAATTGAATCAGTAATAAATAGCCTACCAACCAAAAAAAAGCACAGGACCAGATGGATTCACAGCTGAATTCTACCAGATGTACAAAGAAGAGCTGGTAACATTCCTACTGAAACTATTCCAAAATATTGAGGAGGAAGGACTCCTCCCCAATTCATTCTATGAGGCCAGGGTCATTCTGATACCAAAACCTGGCAGAGATGCAACAAAAAAAGAAAACTTCAGGTTAATATCCTTGATTAACATTGATGCAAAAATCCTCAATAAAATACCTGTAAACTGAATCCAGCAGCACATCAAAAACTAATCCACCACGATCAAGTAGGCTTCATTTCTGGGATGCAAGGTTGGTTCAACATATGCAAATCAATAAATAATCATCACATAAACAGAACTAGTTACTAGAAAAATGCAAATTAAAACCACAGAGATATACCAGTTCATACCCACTAGGATGGCTGTCATTTTCTGTTTATTTATTTATTTAGAGACCAAGTCTCACCCTGTTGCCCAGGCTGGAGTGCAGTGGCATGATCTTGGCTCACTGCAAGCTCCGCCTCCCAGGTTCAAGCAATTCTCCTGCCTCAGCCTCCCAGGTAGCTAGGATTACAGGCACCCAACACCATGCCTGGCTAATATTTGTATTTTTAGTAGAGAGAAGGTTTCACCATGTTGGCCAGGCTGGTCTTGAACTCCTGACCTCAAGTGATCTGCCCACCTTGGCATCGCAAAGTGCTGGAATTATAGGTGTGGAGCACTGCACCTGGCCTTCTGTTTATTTTTTAACTTAAAAAAAAATTTAGGTTCAGGGGTACATGTGCAGGTTTGTTATATAAGTAAATTTGTGTCACAGGAGTTTTTTGTACAAATTATTTCATCACCCAGGTACTAAGACTGGTACTCAATAGTTATTTTTTTCTGCTCCTCTCCCTCCTCCCACTCTGCACCCTCAAGTAGGCCCCAGTGTCTGTTGTTCCCCTGTCTGTGTCCATGTGTTCTCATCATTTAGCTCCCACTTATAAGTGACAACATGCAGCATTTGGTTTTCTGTTGCTGTGTTAATTTGCTAAGGATAATGGCCTCCAGCTCCATCTATGTTCCCACAAAAGATGTGATCTTATTCTTTTTATGACTGCATAGTATTCCATATGTGATGTGTGTGTGTCTGTGCACTATTCCAGTGAGGATGACCAAGTCTCCCCACAAGAGTTTACTTTGAGTTTTATCTACTGTGTTAGTCCGTTCTTACGCTGCTATAAAGAACTGCCTGAGATTGGGTAACTTATAAAGAAAGGAGGTTTAATTGGCTCACAGTTCTAAGTGGCTGGGGAGGCCTCAGGAAACTTACACTCATGGTGGAAGGGGAAGCAAACACGTCCTTCTTCACATGGTGGCAGGACAGAGAAGTGAGTGCCAGCAGGGAAAATGTCAGACGCTTATAAAACCATCAGATCTTGTGAGAACTCACTCACTATCATGAGAACGGCATGGGGGCAACTGCCCCGCATGATTCATTTACCTCCCACTGGGTGCCTCCCACGATCTATGGGATTATGGGATTAAAATTTACGATGAGATTTGGGTGGGGACACAAAGCCAAATCACATCATTCTGCCCCTGGCCCCTCCCAAATCTCATGTCCTCACATTTCAAAACACAATCATGCCCTTTCAACAGGCCCTCAAAGTCTTAACTCATTCCAGCATTAGCCCAAAAGTCCAAGTCCAAAATTTCATCTGAGACAAGGCAAGTCTCTTCTGCCTATGAGCCCATAAAATCAAAAGCAAGTTAGTTACTTCCTAGATACAAGGGGGGTACAGAATTGGATAAATACACCCATTGCAGTCTGTAGCTTGGGAGGTTATTGCAGTTGTTGAGGGAGAGATGGTGGTGGCATTGGCTATAGGAGAAATGGACTGACTGGAGGATGATTTGGAGTCCATTGTCACTAGGACTTGAAGGACTGAACATGACAATGAGGGTGAGGGAGGCAACCAGCCGACGTCTAGGTTTCTGGCTCACTACCGAGGTAGGAACTGCTATGGAGAGCATGCTGCAAAGAATAAGAATAATATTTGTGCCTTATCAGAATTGCCCGTTTATGTAAATATTGACTTTCATCGACAGGTTTCTGTTAAATTAATTAAGAAGAATGTTTTGTAACAGGGATAGAAGAGAAGTTGCTGAAGCAGCACTTGGCAGCCTCTGTCCTCTGCCTCCCTGTAAGCACCGTGGCTTCCTTAGGATGTGTTTTACACCCACATCAGGAAAACCTTCTGGGGAGGGATGTTGTTACGCCGCGGCAATGTCATTAGCTAAATGGTGTTTGATCATTCCCAAGCATTGTAATGGGATAGCTGAATCCTTAAGCAAAATAGGTCTCCTGGGTCCTGTTTCTGTTCTTTATTGTTGGCTGTTTTATATTAACTCTATTTTCTCCCATGATAAATGTAGTATATGCTCATTATAGAAAAAAGTCAGGAGCCCAGAGCAGCAAAGGTCAGAAGGGAAATCACTCATCGCCCACCGTTAAGGCACCCACTTTATTAGTACCTTGTTGGATTGCCTTTGAGCCTTACCTTTATGCTTTTTATTTTATTTTATTTTTTTTGAGACAGTCTCGCTCTGTCGCCAAGGCTGAAGTACAGTGGCACAATCTCAGCTCACTGCAACCTCTGCCTCCCAGGTTCAAGTGATTTTCCTGCCTCAGCCTCCTGAGTAGCTGGAATTACAGGCGTGCAACACCACGCCTGGCTAATATTTGTATTTTTAGTAGAGATGGAGTTTCACCATGTTGGCTAGGCTGATCTCGAACCGCTGACCTCAAGTGATCTGCCTGCCTCTGCCTCCCAAAGTGCTGAGATTACAGGTGTGAGCCACCATGCCCAGCAGATGCATTTTTAACCCGTATATTTTATATCTTTTCCTTAAGAAACTGCCATCATGTAAACGTTTTCCACAATTTTAATAGCTCCATCATAGTCTATGATGGGCATGTACTATATTTTATTTGTCCCCCCTTACTGGACATTTAGATTTTCACTGTTTTTTTCAGTTATATATAATGCTATAAGTAATCTACTTATGGATAAAACTATTTCTGTATTTAGCAGCTTTTCCTCAGAAGTGAGTAACAGAAGTGAATTTTCTGGATAATAGGGCATGAATATTTTAAAGACTTTTCACCCATAATTTTTTTTTTTTTTTTTTTAGACAGAGTCTTACTCTGTCACCCAGGCTGGAGTGTAGTGGCGCAATCTGAGCTCACTGCCACCTCCACCTCCCGGGTTCAAGCGATTCTCCTGCCTCAGCCTCAGCCTCAGGCTGAGAATTCCCAGCCTGTAGCTGGGAATACAGGTGCCTGTCACCACACCCGGCTAAATTTTTTTTTTGTATTTTTAGTAGACAGGGTTTCACCATGTTGGCCAGGGTAGCCTCAAACTCCTGACCTCAGTTCACCCATAATTTGACATTGCTTTGCAAAAGGGTTGTACTCACTTACTGTTTAAGGATGGAGTGTGAAATTGTTGAGTTTTGTTTGCGACATGATATTCACAAACTGGCCCGAGGCACTCAATGAACATGAAAAAAAAGGGAGAAACTAACTTGGAGGAGACCAAAGGTATTATAAAACTAATTTTTAAAATATAGCTGAGCTGATAGAAGAAAAGGTTTGCATGGTTTGCTCTGTGACATTGTTCATTCATTCAGTACGTACCTAATAAGCCTTCATATCCAAATCAAAATCAGGCAGGCTGTGGAAAGATCTGGGTAGATTTCCCAGCACGGTTCCGTCACACACTATCTCAGCACTCTCATGGAGTGGCATTTTTCAGATGAAGACTCCGAAGCTTGTTAACTTAGCCAAGATCACATGGCCAATTAGTGGCAGAGCTGGGACATAAGCCCAGGGTTACAGCTGCTTTAATTGTATTTATTGAACTATAGCTATATTCAAACAGCCTGATAAGCATCCGGGAAATGAAGGTGAGAAAGCAAGTCCCACCCCTAGGAACTTGCACTCACTGAGGAAGCTCAAAGGCACCTGGTACTTCAAATCTGTATCAGTCGGCTAGGGCAGCCATAACCAAGCCACTGGGTGGCTTAAACAGCAGAAATTTATTTTCCTACAGTTCTGAAGGCTGGAAGTTTGAGATCAAGGTATCAGCAGGATTGGTCTCATCTGAGACCTCTCTCCTTGGCTTGCAGGTGACTGCCTTCTGCCTCTGTCTCCATGTGGTCTTCCCTCCGTGTGTGTCTGGGTCCTGATCTCCTTTTCTTATAAGGACACCAGCCAGATTGGATTAGGGCCCACACTAAGGATCTTGTTTTCATTTAAGTACCTCCTTAAAGACCCTGTCTCCAAATACAGTCACATTCTGAGGTACTGTCAGGTTAGGACTTTGACACAGAAATTTGGGGTGGACACAATTTAGTCCATAACAGAAGGCAATAGAATGAGAAAAGTTGCCAGTCCTCGTTTGTGAGATATGGCTATTATTATTAGTAGTAGTATTTTTGAGACAGAGTCTCATTCTGTTGCTCAGACTGGAGTGCAGTGGCATGATCATGGCTCACTGCAGCCTCAAACTCCTGAGCTCAAATGTTCCTCCTGACTCAGCCTCCCATGTAGCTGGGACGATAGCCATGCACCACCACACCTGGCTAATTAAAAGAAAAATTTCTGTAGAGATGGGGTCTCACTGTGTTGCCCAGGCTGAGACAGGGCTAATTCTAAGCCAGTGACTCAACCCCAGCTGCCCTTTCAAATCACCTGGGTGGTTTTTAACAGATAGCAATGCCTCCAGAGATTCTGACTTAATTGGTCTCTGAGGGGCCTTGGCATAGATATTTTGTAAAAGCTCCTTGCTGATTCTAATATGTACCCAGGACCAAGAACCTTGTTTCACTGAAATGCCAAAGAGAAATCTGAGCTGCTTTCATTATCCTACACTGTCATGCTTTCTGCCCAGCAAACAATTAGTTTTTCATGGATAGGATACTTTCTAATCAGCAAAATATCAGCACCGCAGCAGAACTGTGCGTCTCCGGTTAATGTGCACTCAGCTCTCAGTGTTCTTTAGCTCTTTCATTCATTAAAGTCATTAGTCTTTTGTTGAATGCCTGTGATATGTAGACACTGTGCTGATGGAATAGGCCAAATAATGGCCCCTGCCCCAAGACAGGTTCCATTCCCTGGAACCTGTGAATAGGGAGATTATCCTGCATTCTCCAGGTACACTCAACTTAATCACATGAGGTCTTAAAAGCAGAGAATCTTTCCTAGCAGAGGTCAGAGAAATATAATAAAGGCAGAAGAGATTCAAAGCATGAAATGGATCACACCCACCATTGCTGCCTTTTAGATAGAGAAAGAGGATCCCCAGCTAGGGAATGTGGGCAGCTTCAATAAGCCAGGAACTGGAGCTGGCAATAGCCTTCAGCTGATAGCCCACAAGGAAACGGGGACCTTGGTCCTGCAACCACAAGGAATTGAATTCTGTGGGCAACCTGAATGAGCAAGGAAGTTATTCTCGCCTAAGATCTCTGGGAAGAAGGCAGCCCTGCGGACAGCTTGGTTTTAGCTTGCTGAGACCCAGGTCAGACTTCTGACCTGTAGGAGTGTGAGATTATAAGTGTGTGTTGTTTTAAGCCACTAAAGTTGTGGTCATTTGTTGCAGCAGCAATAGAAAATGAATACAGCTAAACTCTGAAAAATACAGTAAGAAGACAATCTCTCTGTTGTCATGGAGCTTAGCAACTCAAATTTGCAAAATTTGTAAAAGTAGAAACAAGTGAAGTTTGTAGTAACTCAAGTGTTAGGCTGAAGAAGTTATTGAATGGAGGGTCCCTGGGTGTTAGGTGCTATGTGAGACCCAAGCTCCACGCTTTTTGATGGAAGTTCCAGCTAAAAGGAGAATGAAGAATTTTTTACTGTAGATGGAAGGAAAAGGGACGTTTTTGTAATAAAAATATAGAAAGAAATGATCATTTAGGAAGGATAGGCTTTTTTCAAAATAATAGTAATGATAGCTCCTCAGACTTCAAAGGAGTTCTTATCCTTCCCCATCCCCAACCCCCAGATCTACTTAATTTTTTTTTTTTTTCTTTTTGAGATGGAGTCTCACTCTGTCGCCGAGGCTGGAGTGCAGTGGCGTGATCTCGGCTCACTGCAAGCTCTGCCTCCTGGGTTCACACCATTCTCCTGCCTCAGCCTCCCAAGTAGCTGGGACTACAGGCGCCCGCCACCACACCCCGCTAATTTTTTGTATTTTTAGTAGAGATGGGGTTTCACCATGTTAGCCAGGATGGTCTCAATCTTCTGACCTCGTGAATTGCCTGCCTCGGCCTCCCAAAGTTCTGGGATTACAGGTGTGAGCCACCTTGCCCAGCCGATCTACTTAATTTTAATATGAAAGCTCATGGTAAAATCATATGTACCAAATAAGGAAGTGCGTAAACACACACACGCACACACACACACACACACGCACACACAAATGATGGAGTATGTCAAAGAGACACAGGACTCAATTGAAAGCACTCTCAGTGGCCAAAGCTGGAATGATTTGAACAACAGAATAAGTAAATTAAAGTTGGGTCAGGCACAGGAGTTCACACCTGTAATCCCAGCATTTTGGGAGGCCGAGGCAAGTGGATGGCTTGAGCCCAGGAGTTCAAAACCATCCTAGGCAACATGGTGAAACCTCATCTCTAGAGAAAAATACAAAAATTAGCTGGGCGTGGTGGAATGCACCTATAGTCCCAGCTACTCAGGATGCTGAGATGGGAGGATCACCTGAGCCTGGGGAGGTTGAGGTTGCAGTGAGCCATGATCATGCCACTGCACTCCAGCCTGGGCAACATAGTGAGACGCTATTTTAAAAAAAAAAAGTGGAATTGGAGTTGGAAAATAACTCCAATTATTGGAAAATACTTAATTGGAAAGTTGGAAAATACTTAAATATAAAGTAAATATCCCTAAGTCCACACTGATTTAAGTAAATGATTCAATAAATAAATGGAATAGAAACAAATCTCCTCTGAAGAAGAATTTAGTATAATTTTTATAAATTATTTCACCCTCAAGGAAGTGGGCCATGAACTCCCCACTCCTAAGTGTGGGCTGTGCATAGTGACTTCCTTCCAAAAAGCACAATATGGAAACAGCACGGGCCGAGGAATGTCTAACTTTGCAGTGGAAAAACCTGCCCAACGCTAGCTCACCTAGGAGCTCAAGGTTTTAGCCTCATCGGTGATAAGTTATGTTGATAGTGTATCCCCTTGATGTGACGTGACGTGACGTGACATGACGTGATGTGATGAGAATAGCACTTCCCCTCTCTGGCCTTCTTTCCCAAAACCCATGACTCTATTCTTGTTGTTGTTGTTGTTGTTATTTTCTGAGATGGAGTCTCGCTCTGTCACCCAGGCTAGAGTGCAGTGGTGCAATCTCGGTTCACTGCAATCTCCGCCTCCTGGGTTCAAGCGATTCTCCTGCCTCAGCCTCTGAAGTAGCTAGGACTACAGGCACACGCCACCATCCCTGGCTAATTTTTATATTTTTAGTAGAGACTGGGTTTCGCCATTTTACCAGGCTGGTCTCGAACTCCTGACCTCAAGTGATCTGCCCACCTTAGCCTCCCAAAGTGCTAGGATTACAGGTGTAAGCCACGGTGCCCCGCCTCCAGTCTAATCATGAGAAAATATCAGGCAAATTCCAGTTGAGGGACATTCTACAAAATACCTAACCAGTACCTCAAGACTGTCAAGGTTATCAAAACCAAGGAAAGTCTAAGAAAGTGTCAGACCAGCAAAGCCTAAGGAGACATGACTAGTAAATGTAATGTGGTATCCTGGGTAGGATCCTAGAAGAGAGAAAAGACATTAGGGAAAAATAAAGGAAGTCTGAGTAAAGTATGGAATTTAATTAATAATATATCAATGTTAATTAGTTGCAATGAATGTACCATATTCATGGAAGATGTTAATAACAGGGCAAACTGAGTGCAGGGTATGATATGGGAACTCTGTATTATCGTCATGACTTTTCTATGAATCTGAAACTATTCTAAAAATAAAAGTTTATTTTTAAAAAATGAAAAAAAAATGTATGCACCTTAAAATGTTTTCTCCATGCCTGGCACCCTATATGTTTTGTAGTGTGAAAACAGCCTTTCTGTATTTTCTGCAGGGAATGAAACCTATGTGTATGGATCTGAGCCAGCCCCCAGAGCAGTCCTGTTTTGGGGACAGGACATTTGTTCTTTGGGTAATTTAAAGGTAAAAGTGCTCACCATACTTTATTTTTTTTTGTACACTGGTTTCTCTGCCTCACATACAACTCACTCATCATAGTATATTAAAGCTATTTATGGCCAGACGTGATGGCTCATGCCTGTAATCCCCACACTTTGGGAGGCTGACGCAGGAGGATTGCTTGAATCCAGGAGTTTGAGACCAGCCTGGGCAACATCTCAAGACCCCCAACTCTAAAAAAAAAAAAAGAAAAAATGAGTGAGGGGCAGTAATGTGCTCCTGTAGTCCCAACTACTCATAAGGCTGAGGCGGGAGGATCCCTTGAGTCCAGGAGTTCGAGGCTGCAGTGAGCCATGATGGCACCACTGCAGTCCAGCCTGGTAGACAAAGCAAGATGCTATCCAAAAAAAAAAGAAAAGAAAAAAAAGGCTATTTAATGTTTCAAGAGTATGTTTCATCTAACAGAGTACATTCTGTGACCATTCTGAGTGTACTTTCGGTAAATAAGGAAGAATATATATTGTAGAAAACAGATGGAGCTTTGGTAGTTGCCCAGGTTGAAGGCAAACCTGGCTTGACCCCAGACCTATGGGAATCCAATTCTTGTCCCCCGTGTTAAATAAGACCATTTAGAATAGCTTTCCACAATAGGATTGGAGGCAATTTTAAATCAGTCTGCCCATGGAAATAAAAAATATGGACCCTCTGGCCTATGGAGGAAGAACAGGAATTGTGTATCTCGTCTTTAACACTGGATCGATGGTGCAAACATTTAAGTACTTTGTGTAGCAGTTATGTACTCCGTCTTCAGTTGAAATGTATTCTTTCATTCCGGGAAAGATTTACAATTTTCTAAGCGGCAATTTATTTCCAGTCCCAGCGAGGATTCAATTGGTGGTTAAAACAAACAAACAAACAAACAAAACAAAATTTTTTAGTAGTAAAAACACCTGTATGTATTTAGGCATTTTTTTCAGGGGCCTCTTTATCCTCTTTTACCCCTTGGCCAGCTGCTCCCTTTCATTCCTGTCCTCACTTCCCTTCAGCTCATTCCCTGCACTGACTTCTCACTGTGCGGCACGTGTGGGCTCTCAAGTGATGGGTGAATGCATATCCCAAACAAACATAGCGGCAGAAATAAAGGGCCAGCCCTCAGCACCTTACCATCCTGGAGATGGAGGTACACACGGAGGTAAGATAAGGAATCCTCTGTGCGTTTCAGCTTCCTTCATGGCTCGCCTGTTCCTCTGAGGCCACAAACCCTTCCAAGCTGGCTCCACTCGAGAATTTTCTCGAACATTCTATCTCTCACCGAATACTTTTCCTGAGCATCATTCTCCAAATTGAGCAAGAGATAGTGTGATACTTGGCAGAATTCATCCCTATTCCCCTTTTTAAAAAATCTGATATTTGATACATACAGAAGAATACGTGTAACATAAATGTAAGGCATGCATCCTGCTAATAAAATGGACACCTTGAGCCGCCCCCCACCGCCAACCTGAGGACGGAGGCATTATCAGTACTCTCCTGTTCTGCGTCTTCCCCCCCGCCCCCCCAAGAGGGACCACTATCCTGAACTGGGTAATTATCGTTCTTTTGTTTTTTCAAAATTTGTACTTTTATCACATAAGTAGGTAACTCTAAGCAATATATTGCTTCACTTTTGACTTTGAGATTACAAAAGAAGCAGCGTGCCACATGTGGTCAACTGCAACCTTCTTTTTAGTCTCAATCTTAGGTTTCCAAGATTCATCTACATTGTGTCTAAACTAGAACCTATTTATTTTTGCTTCTATATAATATGCTATCATATGAATATTCCACAGTTTACTTATTCCTTCTCCTGGTTTGGGGGCACTGGGGCTTTTTTCCAGGTTTTTGCCATTGTGATGAATGGCATAGTGAACACTCTTGGCAGATGTCTCCTAGAGGCACATGTGTGAGCGTTCCCTAGTGCAATTGTTCACAAGTGTGAGGTGGCATCAGAATTGCTCGGGAAGAACACATATTACTGCGCCCCATCCCCAGAACTTCTGATTCAGTGGGTCTAGGGTGGAGCCAGAGATGTTGCATTTTTCATAAGCTTCCAAGTGAGGCTGAAGCTGCTGCTCCAGACTCCACTTTGGGAACCACAGTCTAAGGTCTAGGAGTGGGATGGCTGGGCTGTAGGGTGTGTGTGCCTGCTTCACATTATAAAATAATGCCCAATCGTTTTACTGTGTTGCTGTGACACTTTATTTTCCTATGACAGTATGAAAAGTTCCACTGAACCACATTTTCACCAGCTCTTAGTATTATTCATCCCCCTTCTCTGCATTCAATGTGACTGAAACTTAGACACTGAGACTAGTATGTTTGGCAGTTTATTTAAAGAAGATAGGGGACTTTATGTCATTTGGGTGTGTTTTTCCTTGGGCTTAACAAGCAGAAGAATGGGCTCTAACAGGTTTTCCAAGGAAAGTAAACAGTGAACAATTCAAATAACTTTAACAGGTTGTCTTTAGCAGAATCAGGGAGAGCCCGATGGTGTAGTCATTTAGGTCCATTTTAAGTAGCCATTACAAAAGCGGAGATGGTTCCTAACATGTTAGCCGAGACCATCCACGGACATGTTTTGTCTGTTCTTTCATTGGAATATAATGTTGTTTAATCAAAAGGCACTTCATTTTGAAAAGACTCAGAGGAGATGTGACTGAAATTGCTTGTGACAGATAAGATGATCATGGATTAATTTATCACATGCTAGAACTGGAAGAAGATGGAGAAGGACATTTATTTATTTATTTATTTATTTATTTATTTATTTATTTATTTATTTTTCAGACAGGGTTTCACTCTCTCGCCCAGACTGGAGTGCAATGGTGCAATCTCAGCTCACTGCAGCCTCCGCCTCCCAGGCTCAAGCGATTCTCCTGCCTCAGCCTCCTGAGTAGCTGGGATTACAGGCACGCACCACCACGCCCGGCTAATTTTTGTATTTTTAGTAGAGATGGGGTTTCGCCATGTTGGCCAGCCTGGTCTCGAACTCCTATCTCAAATAATCTGCCCGCCTCGGCCTCCCGAAGTGTTGGGATTACAGGCATGAACCACCACACCCAGCTAGAGAAGGACATTTAAATAAATAGGAGTGTTGGCCGGGCACAGTCGCCCATGCCTGTAATCTCAGCACTTTGGGAGGCCGAGGTGGGCAGATCACCTGAGGTCAGGAGTTTCAGACGAGCCTGGCCAAAGTGGCAAAACCCCATCTCTACTAACAATACAAAAAATTAGCCAGGTGTGGTGGCGGGCATCTGTAAGCCCAGCTACTTGGGAGGCTGAGGCAGGAGAATCACTTGAACCCGGGAAACAGAGGTTGTGGTGAGCCGAGATCGCACCACTGCACTCCAGCCTGGGCAACAAGAGCGAAACTCCATCTCAAAAATTAAATAAATATATAGGAATGCAGATTTCTTTGTGCAGTAAATGGTACAATTACTTGGCTCATGAGGTAGCAAAGTCGAGTATGGTGGGAACCGTATCAGCTTTCGTCAGTGAGACCCAAGTTTGATTCCAGCTCCTCTAGAGAAGCCCGAGTGTGAGAGCGGGCACAAGGTGCTTGGTCTCTCCTTAGCTTCAGCTTCCTCATCTATGAATTTGGATCACTCCTGTGTGCCTCGCAGGGCTGCTGAGTTTCCATGAGAACTTATGGAAAGCACCTGGCACATAGTAGGGCACTCAGTAAGTGTCATGTCTCCTCTTTTTCCATTCAAACACATTTTATAAGAACAGTAACTATTCTTCTTCACACCCATTAGGATGGCTGTTATTGTTATTATGTATTTATTTATTTATTTATTCATTATCATTATGTTTTTTGAGACAGAGTCTCACTCTGTCACCCAGGCTGGAGTGTAGTGGCGTGATCTCGGCTCACTGCAACCTCTGCCTCCTGGGTTCAAGTGATTCTCCTGCCTCAGCCTCCCGAGTAGCTGGGACTACAGGCACGTGCCACCACACCCAGCTAATTTTTGTATTTTTATTAGAGACGGGGTTTCACCATGTTGGCCAAGATGGTCTCAGTCTCTTGACCTCGTGATCTGCCTGCCTCAGCCTCCCAAAGTGCTGGGATTACAGGTGTGAGCCACCATGCCCGGCCATATTATTTATTTTTTCAGAAAGAGTGTCACTCTGTCATCCAGGCAGGAATACAGTGGCATGATCGTAGTTCACTGCAGCCTTGACCTCCTAGGCTCAGATGATCCTCCCACCTCAGCCTCCCAAGCAGCTAGGACTATAGGCGTAAGCCATCACACCCAGCAAATGTTTTGTAGATTTTGTAGAGGCAGGGTATTGCCCAGGCTGAGGATAGCTATTATTGAAAACAACAGCAACCACAAAAAGGAAAATAGCAAATGTCAGTGAGGAGATAGAGAAACTGGAACCCTTGTGCATTGCTTGTGGGAATGTAAAATGGTGCAACGGCTACGGAAAACAGTATGGTGGGTGCCCTCAAAATGAAACAAGAGTTACCGTAGGATCCAGCAATCCCACTTCTGGGTATACCCCAAAGAATCGAAAGTAGGACCTTGAAGAGATATTTATACATTCATGTTCACAGCAGCATTGTTCAGAATAGCCAAGACGTGGAAGCAACCCAACTGTCCGTTGATAGGCAATTGGAAAAACAAAATGTGGTCTATACATACGATGGAATATCATTTAGCCTTAAAAAGAAGGGAAACTCAGGCACATGCTATCAACATTGAATGAACTTTGAGGACATTATGCTAAGTGAAATAAGCCAGTCACGAAAGGACAAAGAGTGTGTAATTCCATTAATATGATGTAACAAGAGGAGTCAAATCCATAGAGACAGAAAGTAGAATGGAGGCTGGGTGCAGTGGCTCAAGCCTGTAATCCCAGCACTTTGGGAGGCCAAGGCGGGAGGATCACCTGATGTCAGGAGTTTGAGACCAGCCTGGCCAACATGGCGAAACCCCGTCTCTACTAAAAATACAAAAAATTAGCCGGTGTGGTGACATATGCCTGTAATCCCAGCTACTCAGGAGGCTGAGGCAGAATAATCACTTGAACCTAGGAGGCAGAGGTTGCAGTGAGCCAAGATCTTGTCACTGCACTCCAGCCTGGGCAACAAAGTGAGACTCTGTCTCAAAAAAAAAAAAAAAAAAGAAAGAAAGTAGAATGGAGTTTACCTGGGATTGGGAGGAGGAGGGAATAGGGAATTATTTAGTGGGCCTATAGTTTTCATTTTGCAAGATGGATGAAATGAGGTCTGCAGATGGTGGTGGTGGTTGTACAATGTGAATGTACTTAATGCCACTGAACTGTGCACCTAAAAGTAGATAAGATGGTAAGTTTCATGTTATGTATATTTTACCACAATAAAAACAAAAAGAAGAGTAACTATCGCCATTTGTACCTCAGTTCACTGTTTACAAAGCCCTGTCCCACATCTAATTCTCATAACACCCTGAGAGACACTATTTCCATGATCCTCATTTCCTGCCACTTCACCTTTCCTGCCTTGCCTCGCTGGTATTTGTACTGATACTCTGCCTTTCCCACTGTACACCATTTTCACGTTGGAACAGCTGTGTGCATGAGTCACGGCTTCATAGCTTATCTAACGTTTGGACGACAGGATCATTGTAGACAGGAGACATTTGACCTGTCCTCTTCCTTGGCTCCGCAAAGAGATGTCAGCAGGAAGAGATCTCACATTAATGAGAACTTACTATGGGCCAGATGTTTGACAAGCTTGATCTCATTTAAACTTCACCAAACAAATCTACCTCTGAGGTAGATTCAATTACTAGTCTCATTTTATACGTGACAGATCAGACACAGACCTCAAAAACATTATGCTGAGTGAAAGAAACCAGTTGCAAAAGACCATATACTGTGTGATCCCATCTATACGAAATGTCCACAACAGATAAATCTCTAGAGACAGAAGGTAGATTAGTGGTTGCCTATGGGATGGGAGTTTAAGAGGAAACGGGGAGTGACTGCTGGTGAGTATGAGGTTTCTTTTAGGGGTGATGCAAACGTTCACGGTGGAGACTGTAGAGATGGTTGCACAACTCTGAATATCTGAGAAGACATTGAATTGTGCACTTTAAATACATAAACTGTACAGTGTGTGAATTATATCTCAATAAAGCTGGGTTTTCAAATCTTATTTAGAACAAAAACAAAACAGGCAAAAAAAAAAAAAAAAAAACAGTTAAGAAATTGCCCAATGTTACAGAGCTAGCAAGTAACAGAGCTGGGATTTGAACCAGGCAAGTTGAGTTCAGAGCCCACACTTCTGGCTTTCACTCTTCCCTTTGTCTGCCTGAGAAACTCTTCCTGCTCCTTTGAGACACAGCTCAACTCTAATCTTCTGTAAGACTTCCCAGCTTTCCAGGCAGCCTCCATGATCCCTCTCCTGGGGCCTCGCTATCCAAAAAACAGCTCCTCTAGAGAGCTTTTCACAGTGCACTGTGAGGCAGTCTACCCATTTGCTTTCTCAGTATAACTCCATGGGTGCTTCTAGAGAAAAGAAAATGGATTCTTCCCATCTATATTCCCAGGGCCTACCTCGGGTCGGGCACCAATTATGTGTATCAAGTCCCGACAATGTGGCTGAAACCCTGGGACATAGGCCAGATACTTCTACCAAGCATCCTTTGGCACTAGAATCAAATAAGACTCCTGCTTGTGGTCCCAGTTACTCGGGAGGCTGAAATAGGAGGATCTCTTGAGCCCAGGAGTTCGAGGCTACAGTGAGCTGTGCGTGCCTCTGCACTCCAGCCTGAGCAACAGAGTGAGACCCCATCTCTATTTTGTGTAGCCTGTGCGGTTGGTAAGATGGGAGACTAGGTCAGAATGTATAGAATTTGGGGAAATGCATTGTTGCCTCTAGAAAAACATCTGCAAGTTCATGTCCAAGTGGTAGAAATAAACACTATTTCCTTGTACGTAGAGGTAACACTTCTCAACTTTTCTTATTGTTTGACTGTCTTTCTTCCTGTTGTAGTTTATGGAACATAGCCTTAGAAGATTAGTCAGAACTGAGCTGAAATTGGACATAGGTAGGAATTTTAAGAAAAATTAACTCTCCATAAGCAAGATCCAACGTTTATGAAATGTTGATGTTTGTAGACACACACACACACACAAAGACTGAATGGAAACACGTCAAGGTGTTCACAATAATAGCAGCTTACGTTATTTAACTCTTATGTGCTAAGTGCTTTACATTAGTATAGGATAATTGTATGATAGATACATTATAATCTCATTTAATCCTTGTACTATTCTTCATCTCCCACTTTACTAACAGAGAAACTGAACTGCAGAGAGACGTGTGTGATCCCTTTTCTGAACGGTGGGATTATGAATGGTGTTTTGCATTTTCTGAATTTCCTACAATGAAGATATATTGTGGTGAATAATAAATATGAAATGTTATTATAATCAAACATTGTTAGAAACAAACCATAAGAAACAGGAACTGCTGAGAAGAAAACACTTTCCTAGATGATAAGCCTCCCCTGAATTGGGAATTGTGGAGCTCACAGTAGCCTGCTCATCGTAGACATGACTGATTTGAGAGTTTTTACCCTGCTTCCAAGGTTTACTCAATTCATCTTACTTTCAGAATCATCAATAGATACCTTACATTGCACGTTGTTAAATCGCAGAGAACTGGGCCTAGTGGCCCATTTGGGGAACTCACACCTCCACACTGCTGACCCAGGTCTTCTAATAAAAACACACACATCTCTACTGAATCCTGCAATTGGGACTCATTCGAAAAGAAAACAAAGATAAGGTTGAAGTGGGTTTCATGAAAGAAAACTCTTTATGTGCTTGATGACTTTTTGGCAAAGGAAAGAGGGGAAGTGTGCTGCCGTCAAGCGTCTCCTTGGGCCGCCTCAGGGTCCAGCCAGCCCGACATGGCATGAGGTCAACATTTGTCTCACTGAGGACCAAGGGAAGGGAGGTGCTGAGGTTCACCGACATCTCAAACTGTTGCAAGGCTGATAAAGGATGCTGCATAAATGATTTTTCAGATTTCTAAAACATAAAGATGTTGAGGTTCCATTGTTTTCTATTTGATGGCCACTACCCGATGCCAGGTCTCGAGAGGACCTTTTCTGCCTTCCTCGCCATATGGCAGATGATTTCCACAGGCCCGTGGACAGACGTTAGAGAGAAGATGGCCTGTAATGTCACTGGCAGGATGTGGCTCCCACATCAGGGTTGGGCATGAGAAGTGTCTGGCCTTGTTGGAGAGAGGTTGGAGGGTCTTCGGCTTGCTTTCAAGCTTTAAGCCATGCTGGTGCCCTCTTCAAGAAAAGGACTCTTTTTTGTTCTGTGTTTAAGTTTTCATTTCTGGTTGAGTGTAGGGATCTGGCATTGTTTGTAGAGTATTAAAGAAGTTTCCCAAAGGGCTTGACCTATCAGAAGAGTTCACCTTCGTGGTGACAGCCAGGATGTCGATAAGCTGCTTTTTTCCCTTCAACAGATGAGAACATGCATTCAGCTGTCATCACTTCTCGGGCATAAAGAAAACTTACTTCACAGGTGCTGGGAGCACCAGGGCACACCCAGCATCACAACACAATGTCTGCAACACACACACACACCTGGCCTGGGCAGCAGTATGGTGGACAAGACCAAGGGATGGCATCCAGAAATAGAGACGTGCCACCAAGAAGGAGATTGGGCTGGGAGTCATGAAAAGTGGCCAGAATGTGGATGACAGCAGATGGGACAAGCAGAAGGCTGAACGTCAAGGAAGTTCATGCATATTGAGCTCACATTTCATGCCTCTGGCCTGCTGTTTCTGCATTTCCTGCAGATTAAATGGATGGAGTAGATGGTCCCTGGTCTATTTTGCAGGTCTCCCATGTCCATCATGGTCCCTTCTAAGTGGGGACAGGTAGATGGAAGCAGGTGGCTGCTGACTGAGGTCCGGTGCCTGGGGATGAGGAATCTGGAGACTCTTGGCAAATAAATCCTGAGTCCAAGTGAGAAGAGAGACTCCTTTAATAAGGACCCCAAGGAAGGCAGAGCAGAAGTCTCTGCCTCAGAGCAGGGACACAAGTGAATTGATTTAAGGAGGAGGGAATTAAAAAAAAAAATCTTAGCAAAACCTGAACTACCTAAGGTTTTATTGAAAGCAAAATAATCAATACCCATGATAGTTATTATTACAAGACAGCACACAGCATTGTGTAGTAAAATAGTTATTTACTGGCTTTCTTGCCAACTGAGTTTTGAGCTATTTGAGAGCAAGGAGTCCTTCATCTCTGTCCTGTTGTCTGGCTGGAATAGACATTGAATGAAGCTCCAGGACCCAGGGAATGGAGAAAGCCTGGCGAGAGAGGGAAAGTGCTCCATTCCTTCCGCCCCTCATTCCAGGTTGAACCGAGAGGGTCAAATACAGACCCAGTATTTGAAATAGCACTTTGGATGGCAAAAGGTTACCCCCACGAAGGTCTTTAAAGTCTCAAGGTGATGTTCATTAGCATCGTCATGTGTATTTCTCTGGCCAAGACAGATAATGA
This sequence comes from Pan troglodytes, assembly GCF_028858775.2. Lineage (NCBI taxonomy): Eukaryota > Metazoa > Chordata > Mammalia > Primates > Hominidae > Pan > Pan troglodytes. The sequence goes on from NC_072413.2 coordinate 88,141,695, forward strand.
AAGAAATGAAAGGAAGAACAAAGCAAGGGTCACTCAATCGCAAAACAGGCAGTGAGAGTGTAGTTTCTAGAAGGAATTACCCACAGGTCATGGAGCAGTTCACCAAGTTGTTCTGATTCATGTTTCTTCATGTTTGTGCTCATTTAAAAACAGCCAAAGTCAACACAGAAAAGTGGTAAACCTTCTGCCTTCGTGGCCTTTGATTTCCTTTCTTTAAAGGGGCCACTGCCTACTGCACCCCACTGCATTTCCCGCTAGTAACAAGGTACCCAGTGAATTTGGCAGCCTTTTTCTTTTTTCAACTTTTCTGCCTTTGGCCGGTGTTTCTACTCTTGATTTATTTTATATTTTATTATTTATTATTTATTTATTTTTATTTATGTATTTTTTTGAGATGGAATCTTGCTCTGTTGCCCAGGCTGGAGAGCAGTGGCATGATCTCGGCTCACTTCAACTTCTGCCTGCCAGGTTCAAGCGATTCTCCCACTTCAGCCTCCCGAGTAGCTGGGATTACAGGCGCCCGCCAACACGGCAGCCCAATTTTTGTATTTTTCATAGAGAAGGGGTTTCACCATGTTGGCCAGACTGGTCTCAAACTCCTGACTTCAGGTGATCCACCCACCTCGGCCTCGCAAAGTGCTAGGATTATAGGTGTGAGCCACCGTACCTGGCCCCACTCTTGTTTTAAAATGACACGTTGAGAACAAATGAAAGAAGGCTATTAGTTGTAAAGTTATTTCTAAAAATGGAGGAAATAAATGAGATGTAAAATTGTGAACAATGTAATCGACTCCCAGCTGTGTGTTCATCACATTAGAACTGCAAATGTCAGAATTTATTTTCCTACTCAGTGGTTTGACAAAATGGTAATAAGTTGCTTACACACACGATTGTGTGTTTAAAAAGCCTGTAGCTTCTTATAATTAGAGATTGATTCCACTGTTAGCCTGGCAAGTGGTCCAGCTTTTAGCGTGAAGACAGGATCGGTTCTCGATGAGGAGTTGCTGTTATCTATGGTGGAGTGGGGAGATATTCTAGGGCTGATTATTCACCCGTTGGCATCCTCTGACTTGAGTCATTTTGGTCATTTCCCTGCTTATCAGTACCCATAACAGAGAAAAAAATGTAGGGTCAAGAACCTGAAAGTCAAAGCAATTAATTTGACTTTTTACTTAACAGCTTTTTATTTCCACACTATTTTTTTCAAAATGTAAATAGCTTTATTATTATTTTCTGTTTGTAGAAGTAATATGTGCTCATTTTAAAAAAAATGTATATAAACAATTCAGAAATATATCAAGCATAAAGTCCTATTTGCAAATTCTACTCCCCCAAAATAACTACTATTAGGAGTTTTATCTCTATCCATACAGGTCTTTCTGTCCATGACTGAAACATGTACTACCATTTTGGTTTCCTAATGGGATCATATTACTTACGGAATTCTGTAACTTTTCTTTCTCCCAATGTGCTGATGTCATATGGTTGATAAAATGTGACAGTGTGCTTAAAGTGTTTAGCCCAGCACCTGTCACACAGTTAGGACTCAGTAAGTAGTGACATTTATTCAAGGGAGATTTGGAGGTTGTCTTTGGCTTTCATATCAGCATTCCCTATTTACCGTGGATGATTGAGAATTTATATAAAATGTCAGAGAAGGGAGACTTACAGAAAGGAATCTAAAAATCCATTCTATGGGGCTTGACATGGGATCTCTGAGATCTCAAAGATGCCATGTACAGCTGTGTGATGCGTGCACTGCACAAAGGCCCCCAGCTGAGGGGTAAGCCCACCCTGCCTCCACTCCATAGCTTCACCCGTGGGGCCTTTTTCTTCTCAGAGGGGAGTTTCTTTCCAATTTGCACAGATTGGTGCTATGCCACTAGTGACATCTCTTTGGCTGCTGGTGAGAGGTTGCTTCTGGGGTTAATTTTCTGTTATATGGCCCAGAAGAAATGGCCAGGGGAAGAGTACGGCCAGAAAAAAACACATCGAGGCAGGTAGTGTCTAGAAGGCAACAGTGAGGCTCCGGGGAAGTCAGCAAGGTCAGCAAGGCACAAAGTGTTTTGTTCCGTTAATCAGGCACAGTGGGGCTCAGAAGGCTCTAGAAGGATAGAATCACATGGGACCAGTGTGGTTCAGACGTCCAGTTAGCACTGGAGATGCTAACTGGTGAGGTCCATCCTCTCACAGAGCTTTCACTTTATCATAAAGTGCATAAATACATGAGAGGTTATTTGAGATGGGGCAAGTGATGTTGAAAGCAAACAAACACAGACTGTGATGATTGAATGCAGCTGGGGAGTGGGGCAGGCTACTCTTCAGGTGGCCAAGGGTCTGGGGAAGTGATATTGAAGCTGAGACCTGCATCCAGCAGTGTGAATGAGGAACCGGGGAAGAGCATTCCAGGCAGAGAGAATAGCAGATGCAAAGGCCCTGTGGTGGGCCAGCATAGCTAAGGCACAGTGAGCAAGGGGGAGAGTGTGATGAAATGAGGCTGGGGGTGAGGCAAGACTTCGAGCATGCGGGGCCCTGTAAGGCAGTGAGGAGGTGGAGTTCTTTCCTTTTGTACAGCGCCGTGCCGTTGAAGGATTCTAAGCAAGGGAGTGATGAGATCCAATTTATATTTTTAAACGATCACTCTCATAATGAAACATTAACGATTTACTCTGACGCTGGGAGGAAACAGTGTTGTACGTGAGCAAGAAAAGAAGCAGAAACATCCGCTAGGGGCTGGGTGCGGTGTCTCATACCTGTAATCCCAGCACTTTGGGAGGCCGAGGCAGGTGGATCGCTTGAGCCCAGGAGTTCAAGACCAGCTTGGGCAACATGGCAAAACCCCAGCTCCACTAAAAATACAAAAATTAGCCAGGCGTCATGGCACACGCCTGTAGTCCCACCTACTCGGGAGGCTGAACCATGAGAATCGCTTGAACCTGGGAGCTGGAGGTTGCAGTGACCCGAGATCACACCACTGCCCTCCAGCCTGGGTGACAGAGCGAGAGTACATCTCAAAAAAAAAAAAAAAAAAAAAAAAATTCTGCTAGGAACGTGCACAGTGGTCCAGACCAGCAGTGAGGTCTTCGACTGTGGGGTGACTGTGCAGCTGGCAGGTAGTCAGATTTGAGATGTTGGGATGCAGGACCCACCATTTCAGGGGAACCAGGCAAATTATCATGAAAGAGACTGGAGACGTAAGGGTTAAAACAAGCCCCTTGGCTTTGGGGTTCGAGGTTGGAGTGTGGTTACAAGAATAGGGAGAAAAACCACACCTCAGAGCCTCTGAGCCATCATGCAAGGCTCCTTAAATTCAAGAGGTGGATTCTTCCAGTGCCTGTTCTCACCTATAAAAGATGTAAGAGACTTGTTCATTTCTTCTGGTTCTTGAAGTCCTACCACGCATCAAAAACATTCTGGTTCTTGAAGACCCATTGAGAAGCAATGAACATGAACATTTTAACGTACCATACTACAAAGCAGTAATTTGATACTGGGGGAAGAGGGAACAAAGGAATGGTGCTATTAACTGTTCAACATTGGTGCAGGGCTGGAGACTGTGAGTCATCATCCCTTCCAGACGAGTCCCCTCTCTCTAAAGAGAGAAATCTGGTACTAAAACTGGACAAGCACGGAAATAAATTGAAACCCATTTCATTTTAATGTCACGCCCTTGAAAATCCCACAGGATTCCCTGTAAGATCCTGCTGTACCCTCTGAATTATCTGAGGAAGATTAGTCATGCCCAGTAGAGTTTGCGGGTTAAGGATTTGGATGGGAACTGCGGATAAATGTGCCTGTGATTTCTGTAAGTTTTAAGTTCCTCGATGAGAAATAAATCAGTAAAGGTCATTGTCTCCCCGGGGCAGTGGATGTTTTAATGATCATTCCTCTGGCTACTTTTGGCAGAATTCAGATTAAGGAAGTAAATGATGGCAACTTAAAGGCAGCATGTGGCAGAGGGGACTTGAGCCTCCCACAGCTCTCAGCCACCCGCTCTCACATTAGGGGAAGTTACGTTATTTCTCAGCTGACCAATTTAAGTTCCTACCCATAGCGAATGAGAAGGAAGGGCGTCACTCCGCCACCTGCCACCCCATCCCCTGGAAATGGGGGGTCCTCCTGGACACTGTAGCTTCCCCAGGTCAAAACCAAGAGAGCTGGACCCTGCTAGCAGGGACCCTTCCTCCTCCATTACTTACCTGTCCCTCAGGAAGTGACTCAAAGGTTGACTGCATTCCCAGGAGGGTTTGCCTTCAATGCAAACACACACAAGAAAGTGGCGTCACACTTTGAGGCTTGATAGTATAACCAGAGCTATTTGTTTTAAACCATAGCTCTTATTTCTTGCAGCTTTCTTGAACTATAATTGACATACAATAGTCTGCACATACTTGACAATTTAATGAGTACACAAATGCATACAAATACATGCATTCCTGAAACCATCTAAGCGATTTAGGTAAGGAACAGATGCATTACGCCCAAGCATCCTTATGCCCTCTTGGGTTTTTTTGTTTTGCTTTGTTTTGTTTCTGAGATAGAGTTTCGCTCTCGTTGCCCAGGCTGGAGGGAAATAGCACGATCTTGGCTCACTGCAACCTCTGCCTCCAGGGTTCAAGCGATCCTCCTGCCTCAGCCTCCCAAGTAGCTGGGATTATAGGTGTGCGCCACCACACCTGGCTAATTTTGGTATTTTTAGTAGAGACGAGATTTCACCATGTTGGTCAGGCTGGTCTCGAACTCCTGACCTCAAGTGATCTGCCGGGCTCAGCCTCCCAAAGCGCTGGGATTACAGGTGTGAGCCACCACGCCCAGCCTTATGCCCTCTTGGGTTTTTGTTTTGTTTTGTTTTGTTTTTTGGGGGGGGATGGAGCCTTGCTCTGTCACCCAGGTGGAGTGCAGTGGCACAATCTTGGCTCACTGCAAGCTCCGCCTCCTGGGTTCACACCATTCTCCTGCCTCAGCCTCCCAAGTAGCTGGGACTACAGGTGCCTGCCACCATGCCTGGCTAATTTTTTTTGTATTTTTTTAGTAGAGATGAGGTTTCACTGTGTTAGCCAGGTTGGTTTTGATCTCCTGACCTCATGATCCATCCGCCTCAGCCTCCTAAAGTGCTGGGATTACAGGCATGAGCCACCGTGCCCAGCCTTATGCCCTCTTGTAGCTCACCCCTCCCTTCCCTGTCCCCAGGTAACTAGCGATCTGCTCTCTGTCACTACAAATTACTTTGCATTTTCTAGAATTGTACGGAATTGGAATTGCACAATATATGTTCTTTTTTGATTGGCTTCTTTCACTCAGCATAATCATTTTGAGATTTATTTATATTGTTACATGCATCAATAATGTGTTTTCTTGTTTTGGCTGTCCAATTCTTTTTTTTTTTTTTTTTTTTTGAGACGGAGTCTCGGTCTGTCACCCAGACTGGAGTGCAGTGGCATGATCTCGGCTCACTGCAAGCTCCGCCTCCCAGGTTCATGCCATTCTCGTGCCTCAGCCTCCCAAGTAGCTGGGACTGCAGGTGCCCGCCACCATGCCCAGCTAATTTTTTTTATTTTTAGTAGAGATGGGGTTTCACCGTGTTAGCCAGGATAGTCTTGATCTCCTGACCTCGTAATCCACCCGCCTCGGCCTCCCAAAGTGCTGGGATTACAGGCATGAGCCATTCTGCTCAGCCTTGGCTGTCCAATTCTTTAAGCATCATTTGTTAAAAACATGTTTCATTTCCAAGTGAATTGCTTTGGCACTGTAAGGGAGGAAAAATATGTTTTCCCTGTATCCTCCTAGGTTCTTAAGTTGGTCCTGTAAATTAAGCTGACAAAAGACGGATTAAACAAACAGGTTTATTAACATGTGCTTATGTATGGGAGCATTCACTGGTAACAAGGTTGGTTAGGACTTGGGCTTACATAGCACCTTAACAAAAGATCAATATATTTTTAAAGAAGTGACAAGACACAGGAAAAGGACTATACGTTTCTAGGGGAGCAAATTGTGGGAAGGTAAATGTATGGGGGAACTAGTGGAAGATAAGGGCTAAAGGGCTAGTTAATAAGGTTTGTTACGTAGATTCCTCTGGTGCCAATTGCTGGGCTGATGAACATCTAGAGTTATCTCCTGTGAGTAAAGTTTGTCCTTCCTGGTAAGGAAAAAAGGTAGGGACACCTTTACAAATTTATGTCCCTATTTTAGGAGAAGAGCAGAAACTTCTTTCTTTCTTTCTTTCTTTCTTTTTTTTGAGACAGGGTCTTGCTCTGTCTCCAGAGCTGAAATGCGGTGGCGTGATCTCGGCTGGCTGCAACCTCTGCCTCCTGGGCTCATGCCATCCTCCCTCCTCAGCCTCCCAAAGTGCTGGGATTCGCAGCTTTTCATACATCTGCTGCTTCTCAGTTGTCTTCAACTCAGAATAATCCTTATGCCAGAGCAGCACATTTGGGAGTGGCATATTCTGCTACCCTTCAGCATCTTTGTAAAGAATCAGTTGACCACGTATGTGTGGGTTTATTTCTAGGCTCTCTATTGCGTTCCACTGATGTACATGTCTGTCTTTACGCCCTCACATTATCTAGATTATTGCAGCTGTATAATAAGTCTTGAAATCAAGTAGTGTAAGTCTTGTTAAAAGAAAAACTTTAGGCAAATTAAACTTAGTAGAGTTTAATTGCGCAAAGAACGATTCATGAATCAAGCAGATCCTAGAACTAGGACAAATTCAATGAGACTCTGGGGCTGCTATGTGCATGGATAACATTTCTAACAGAAAAAGGGAAGAGATGTGCAGAAAACAGAAGCGAGGCAGAGAAAAAGAGCCCAGTTGGCTCCAGCATGGCGTTTGCCTTATTGAACATAATTTTGACAGTTGGCCGCCTGCAACCGACTGACACTAGACTGAGACTCAGCTATTTGTCACAAAGGCAAATTCCTATTTGCTTTTCAATTTGTTTGTGTACTAAGTTAGGTTGCAGTTTGCTAGGTAGGACTAATTTAGTTTAACAGTCTCTAACATTGTTCTTTTTCAAAGTTGCTTTGGCATTCCAGGTTCTTTGTATTTCCATGTGCATTTTATAATTGTCATTTGCTACAAAAATGCTGCTGGAATTTTGATTAGAATTGCATTGAATCAATCTGGGGAGAACTGACATCCTAACAAAATATTGTCTTCCGAGCCATAAACATGGCATATCTCCCTACTTATTTAGGTCTTTTTAAGTTTCTCTCAGTAATGTTTTGTAGTTTTCAGTGTACTGGTCTTGTACATCTTTTGTCAAATTTCCCTAAGTATTTTATATTTTTGATACTATTGTACATGATATCTTAGTTCCATTTTTTATTGTCCATCGCTAATAGATAGAAATAGAATTATTATATTTTGTGTCCTGCAACTTTAATAAACTTAGTTATTAGTCTTGCTTCTCTGCTAGATTCCATTGAATTGTTTACATAGACAATCATGTCTACTGAGAATGAAGGCTGTTTTACTTTCTCTTTTTTGTGTGTGTGTGAGATAGAGTCTCACTCTGTCACCCAGGCTGGAGTGTGGTGGGACAATCTCAGCTCATTGCAACCTCTGCCTCCCAGGTTCAAGCCTCCCAAGTAGCTGGGATTACAGGAGCCCACCACCATGTCCTAGAGATGGGGTTTCTCCATGTTGGCCTGGCTGGTCTCAAACTCCTGACCTCAAGTAATCTACCCGCCTCAGCCTCACAAAGTGCTGGGATTATAGGCTTGAACCACCATGCCTGGCCTCTGTTTTACTTTCTTTACAATGCTTTTTATCTCTTTTTCTTGCCTGATTGCACTAAAACCTCCAGCACAATGTTGAATAGAAATGGTGAGAGTGGATATCCTACACTTGTTCCTGATTATAGGGGGAAAGCATTGTCTCTCATCATTAAATATAATGTTAATATTAGCGGTAGGGTTTTTGTATTTACCTTTTATGACACTGATGAATTTCCTATCCATTCCTAGTTTGCTAAGAGTTATCACCATGAATGGATGTTGGATTTTGCAATGATTGTTCTGCATCTACTGAGTGATTACATGGGGTTTTTTTTTAGTCTATTGATATGGTAAATTACACTGATTTTCAAATATTAAACAAATAGAAAAGTGGGGCACAGTGGCTCATGCCTGTAATCCCAGCACTTTGGGACGCTGAGGCTGAAAGATCTTTTGAGTTCAGGAGCTTGAGACCAGCCTGGGCAATATGGCAAAAAATACAAAAAATTAGCCAGGTGTGGTGGTGCGTGCCTGTAGTCCCAGCTACTTGGGAGGCTGAGGTGGGAGGATCACCTGAGCCCAGGAAATTGAGGCTGCAGTGAGCTGAGATCACTCCACTGTACCCCAGTCTGGGTGACAGAGCAAGACCCTGTCTCAAAAAATTTAAAAAGAAAACAAAACCCAGAATAGTCCTGGGATAAATTCTCCTTAATTATGATGTATTATCATTTTTATACATTGTTGGATTCAAACATGCTGAAATTATGTAAGAATTATTGTGTCTGTGTTCATGAGAAATACTAGTATATACTTTTCTTTTGTCTTTTTTTTCTTTATGTTGGAGTAATGCTGAACTCATAGAATGAATTGGAAAGCACTTCCTCTTCTTCTATTTTCTTTAAGTTTGGATAGAATTGGTATTATTGATTCCTTATTGATCCTTACCGATTTTCTTTCTATTTGTTATGTCATTTATTGAGAGATGGTTGGCCAGGTGTGGTGGCTCACACTTGTAATCCCAGCACTTTGGGAGGCCAAAGCTGGAGGACTGCTCGAGCCAAAGATCCAAGACCAGCCTTGGCAACATGACGAAACCCCATCTCTACAAAAAATTTAAAAATTAGCCAGGTGTGGTGGTGCATACTAGTAGTCCCAAATACTGGGGGGGTGGGGAGGTGCCGAGGTGGGAGGATCACTTGAGCTCAGGAGGCCAAGGCTGCAGTGAGCCGTGATCACGCCACTGTATTTCAGCCTGGGTAACAGAAAAAGACCCTGTCTCAAAACAAAACAAAACAAAAACAAATACGAAAGTGAGAGAGAGAGATAGTTGTTGAAATCCTCAGCCCTAATTTTCAGTTATAATTGCAAATTTGTCTATTTCTACATACAGTTCTAGCAATTTTTGCTTCAAGTATTTTGAATCTCTGTTATTAGGTGCATAAACATTTAGAATTTTTATGTTCTCTTGATGATTTTGTCTCTTTATCCATTATAGAAGATCTTCTTAGAATTGATCCTCTTTACCATGGTAATATTCTTTGCCCTAACCTATATATTTCTTTTGTGACTACCACTCCAGTTTTATTTTGGGTTAATGTGGAATATCTTTTTTAGTGGAGGGGGGCAATCTCGCTCTGTCACCCAGGCTGGAGTGCAGTGGTACAATCTTGGCTCACTGCAACTTTCGCCTCCTGGGTTCAAACGATTCTCCTGTCTCAGCCTCCCAAGTAGCTGGGATTACAGGTGTGCATCACCATGCCTGGCTAATTTTTGTATTTTTAGTAGAGATGGGGTTTCACCATGTTGGCCAGGCTGGTCTCGAACTCCTGACCCCAGGTGATCCACCCACCTCAGCCTCCCAAAGTGCTAGGATTACAGGCATGAGCCACCTTACCCATCCTGGAATATCTTTTTTTATTCCTTTTGTATCTAACCCTTTGTGTCTTTATACTTAAAAATGGGTTTCTTGTAGGCAGCATATAGTTGAATTTGATTTTTTTTTTCCCAATCTGACAATCAGTGCTTTCAAATTTGGTGTTCAAAGGTTTACATTTAATGTTTATTGGTACAATTGTGTTTAAATATACCATTTTTTATTTTATCTTTTTCTATCTATTATTTGTTCTCTTTTTCCTCATTTTCTGCCTTTTTAAATAATTGAGTATTTTTATAATTCCATTTTGTCTTCTTTGTCGGCTTATTAGCTAAAATTATTCAGTGTGTTATTTTAATGGTTATTCAGTAACCATTAAAGGTTTATAAGGTTATAACCATTAAAGGCTTAAGGTTTATAATATACATGTTAACCTATCACAATCTACCTTCAAGTATTATTATGCCACTTCACATATAATACAAGTATCTTAAGATAATGTGTTTGCATTTCTATGTGCTGCCTGCTGTCTGTGTCTGCAAACTCTTATTTCATATGTTTGTACATTGTTTTAGTTGTTTAAGAAAGGAGGGTATATCTAGTTCCTGTTATTCTATCATAGTCAGATGTGGAAGTCCTAAGAGATTTTCAGGCATATTTTTCTAATTTTTTCTTTTTCTAGAGACAGGGTCTCACTCTGTCACCCAGGCTGGAATGCAGTGGCACAATCATAGCTCATTGCAACCCTAAACTCCTGGGCTCAAGCGATCCCCCCTCAGCCTCCTGAGTAGCTAGGACTGCAGACATGCTACCACACCTGGCTTGTTTTTTTGGTTGGGATAGGATCTCCTTCTTTCTTTCCCTCCTGGTTTGTGATGTTTTTATCAGTTTGTGTACACTTAATGTTTGAAAAATATTAACATTTTAATTATGGCAGACATCTTTTCTTAGATTTCTTAGATTGTCATTTGCCTTTTCTAATGTATAAGATATTATGAAATTGATATATAGTCAAAGTTATTACAATATTTTCCTTTGAGATTTCTTCTGTTGTGTTGGGGCTTATGTCTCTCATCTCTGTCCATGAGATATTTATGTTTAATTATCCTAGTATTTTTAGAGGTCAGTATTCTTACATTTAATGATTTTATATACCTGTGATTTAATTAATTATATGCTGTGAGGTTAGGTTATACTTTTTAAAAATATCGAATGTTCCTGGCCTCACTGACTGCATAGGTCTTTCTTTCTCTCCTGTTTTGTGATGCTGCTTTTACCACTCATAAGTCTTATGTTTACAGGGGCCGGGCATGGTGGCTCAGGCCTGTAATCCCAGCACTTTGGGAGGCTGAGATGGGCAGATCACCTGAGGTCAGGAGGTCAAGACCAGCCTGGTGAAACCCTGTCTACTAAAAATACAAAAAATATTAGCCGAGCGTGGTGGTGCATGCCTGTAGTACCAGCTATTCGGGAGGCTGAGGCATGAGGATGGCTTGAGCTCAGGAGGTGCAGGTTGCAGTAAGCCAAGAGCACAGCACTGCACTATGGCTTGGGTGACAGAGTGTGACTCCATCTCAAAACATAATAATAATAATAGCAAGTCTTAGGTTTACAGGGGTCCCTTTTGGAGCTTTTATTCTCTTTTATAATGTGCCTGCCCATTCTTGCCCTAGCACCACACCATTAATCCTATAAAACATAAATCTTATAAAGCACAATTATTCAGTCAGAAGTCCTTTCTAGGGCACCTCCCATGTTATACATGCCACGATGAGATCCTCTCCCTGCCTTCAAGGGCCTTACTGGCCCATGATGGCCCAGAAGGGGAGAATAACCTGCAAACAGATCATTTCATATGGATAATAAATGCTGCCACAGATAAGAAAGGAGCATTAACTCTGCCAGGATAAGCTGAGCAAGGTTACACAGAGAAAGTGGCCATTGAACTAGGCCTTGAATGGGAAGAAGAGGGGCACGGTAGGCAAACGATGTACAGGGGCAGCACTCCAGAGGTGCAGAGTGACAAGGTGCCTTTGGAATAGCAGAAGCTCTGCTGCGCAGTGGGAGGGATCAGAAGGTGGCGGGGAAAGTTCAGATTCTGGCAGTCCCTTGGGACCCTGCTAAGGAACGCATATTTTATCCTATGAGCAGCAGGGTGCTAATAGAGAACTTTAGGAAAGAATGTAATAAATCATATTCGCTCTGCTAATCATCACTCAACTTGTGAGATGCTGGACAGACACAAATGAGTAACAACACACTGTTCTTGCTATCCAGCAGCTCCCAGTCAAATACCGGAGGTCAATATTTTGCACTGAATTACAAATACACTGTAAAAGTGCTATTGTGATGGTAAAATCCAGTTGTGCCTCCCTGAAAGATGAATGAGGTCAGGAAAGGTTTATATGTTGCATGGTGTATTAGTCCATTTTCATACTGCTATGAAGAAATACCTAAGACTGGGTAATTTATAAAGAAAAAGACGTTTGCCCAGGCACGGTGGCTCACACCTATAATCCCAGCACTTTGGGAAGCCGAGGCGGGGTGGATCACGGGGTCAGGGGTTCAAGACCAGCCTGACCAATATGGTGAAACCCCATCTCTACTCAGAATACAAAAATTAGCCAGGCGTGGTGGTGCATGCCTGTAGTCCTAGCTACTCGGGAGGCTGAGGCAGGAGAATCCCTTGAACCTGGAAGGCAGAGGTTGCAGTAAGCTGAGATCACACCACTGCACTTGAACCTGGGCTACAGAGCAAGACTCTGTCTCAAAAAAAAAAAAAGAAAGAAAGAAAGAAAAAGAGGTTTAATGGACTCACAGTTCCCCATAGCTTGGGAGGCCTCACAATCATGGTAGAAGGCAAAGGAGGTGCAAAGGCACATCTTACATGGCGGCAGGCAAGAGGGCGCATGCAGGGGAACTGCCCTTTATAAAACCATCAGATCTCGTGAGATTCACTATCACAAGAATAGCACAGGAGAAGTATGCCCCCATGATTCAATTACCTCCCACCAAGTCCCTCCCACAACATGTGGGGATTATGGTAGTTACAATTCAAGATGAAATTTGGGTGGGGACACAGCCAAACCGTATCACAGGGTTTGCCTGTTGCTGTGGCTGGGGACAAGCCATGAGGTCATCACAGCAGGCATGGTGAGTTGTGAAGAAGGTTTAAACCAAGGTGCTAGGGTCATGGTGATGGAAAGAAGAATTCAGAAGGCATTTTTAAGAAGCAACTTGAGTACACACTGAATTCAGAGACATGGGAGAGGGCAAAAGATGATTGAGGTTTCTAACTTAATTCCACAAATGCAAATAGAGCACTTACTATGTCCAGGCATCGTGCTAGGCACTGGAGACATAACAGCGATCATGTAATCCACAGCCCTCCAACTGTTTAGCATCTAGTAGGTGAGACAGTAAAGTGAACCAGCAATTACAATACAGAGCTATGGCTACCAGAGGGGTGTGTACATGTTGCTCACATAAAGATACATAAGCACTCAGAAGAGGGACCCATAACCTAGTCTTCAGAGATTTCGTGGAACTGTAATGTTTAAACCAACTTGAAGTACGCTGTAGAATTCCCAGCCAAAGAAGGGAGTGGAAAACTGAAAGAGCATTTCATGCTGGAGAGGATGTGGCTTGTTTGGGGATGATAGTTAAGTACGGCTGGTTTTGAACCTGGGAAGTCTGGTTATACAGCCCATGTGCTTAACTACTATGCTCTCCTGTTAAAGGTAATATCTGGGCCAGGTGTACTGGCTCACACCTGTAATCCCAGCGTTTGGGGAGGCTAAGGCGAAGGACTGTTTGCGGCCAGGAGTTCAAGACAAGCCTGGGCAACATAGCGAGACCCTGTCCAGACAAAAAGTAAAAATAATAAATGAAATAATGGTAAAATTCTCAATCTGCCTCTCAAAGGTCTTCATGAGTGAGACACTCCAACCTGCAAAATCCAGAGACATATTTGATGAGGGAAAAAACAGCCACATCAGAGAAGGTCTGTCTGATGCACAGGAAGGCAGGTTTCCAGTTTCAGGTGTACATGCTAACAGGAACTTCTTCATGGAAGCCCATGGTTAGCAGAGTGATATGGTTTGAATTTGTGTCTCTGCCCAAATCTCATGTCAAATTATAATCCCCAGTGTTGGAGGTGGGGCCTGGTGGGAGGTGATTGGATCATGGGGGCTTTGGTGCTGTTCTTGTGATAGAGATGAGATCTGGTTGCTTAAAAGTGTGTGGCATGAGCCAGATGTGGTGGTGCATTCCTGTAGTCCCAGCTACTGGGGAGGCTGATGCGGGAGGATCACTTGAGCCCAGGAGGCAGAGGTTGCAGTGAGCCAAGATTGCGCCACTATACTCCAGCCTGGGTGATAGAGCAAGACCTTGTCTCAAAAAGAAAAAAAAAGTGTGTGGTACCTCCTCCCTTCTTCCTCCTGTTCACACTTTATGATGTGCCTGCTTCCCCTTCACCTCCCTGATTGTAAGTTTCCTGAGGCCTCCCCAGAAGCCAAGCAAATGCCTGCATACTTCCTGTACAGCTGTGGAACAATGAACCAATTAAACCTCTTTTCTTTATAAATTACCCAGTCTCAGGTATTTCTTTCTAGCAATGCAAGAATAGCCTAATACACAGAGCCTCAAAAGTAACCTATTTTATTTTTTTACATTCCCACCAACAGTGTACAAGAGTTCTCTTTTACCACATCAACGACACTTACCTTTTGGCAGGAATAGCCATCCTAACAGGTGTGAGGTAATATCTCACTGTTGTTTTAATTTGCATTTCCCTGATGCTTAGTGATGTTGAGCATTTTTTCATGTAACTCTTGGCAATTTCTATGTCTGCTTTTGAGAAATGTCTGTTCAGGTCCTTTGCCCATTATTAAATTATCTGTTTTCTTGCTATTGAGTTGTTTGAGTTCCTTATATATTTTGGATATTGGCCCCATATCAGATGTATGGAATAGAAATATTTTCTCTCATTGTACAGGTCATCTTTTTACTCTGATTATTTTCTTTGCTGTGCAAAAACTTTTAGTTTGATGCAATCCCATTTGTCTATTTTTGCTTTTTGTCGCCTGTGTTTTTGGAGTCATATCCAAAAAATCATTGCCAAAACCAATGTCAAGAAACTCTTCTGTGTTTTCTTCTAGTAGTTTTATAGTTTCAGGTCTTAATGTTTAAGTCTTTAACCCATTTTGAGTTGATTTTTATGTATGGTATAAGGGTCCAGTTTCATTCTTCTGAATATCAATATCCAGTTTTCCTAACATCATTTATTGAAGAGACTGTCCTTTTCCCATTGTGCATTCTTGGCACTTTCGTCAAAGATCAATTGACTGTAAATGTGTGGATTTATTTCTGAGCTCTCTATTCTATTCCATTGGCCTATATATCTGTTTTTATGTCAATACTGTACTGTTTTGGTTACAGTAGCTGATATGGTTTGGCTGTGTCTCCACCCAAATTTCATGTTGAATTGTAACACCCATAATCCTCACATGTTGTGGGAGGGACCAAATGGGAGGTAATTGAATCATGGGGGCGGGTTTTTCCCATGCTGTTCTCATGATAGTGAATGAGTCTCACGAGATCTGATGGTTTTATAAAGGGCAGTTTCCCTGCACACATTCTCTTGCCCGCTACCATGTAAGACATGCCTTTGCGGCTGGTGCAGTGGCTCACGCCTGTAATCCCAGCACTTTGGGAGGCTGAGGCAGGCGGATCACCTGAGGTCGGGAGTTCCAGACCAGCCTGACCAACATGGTAAAACCCCATCTCTACTAAAAATACAAAATTAGTTGGGCGTGGTGGCGCACGCCTGTAATCCCAGCTACTCAGAAGGCTGAGGCAGGAGAATCGCTTGAACCCGGGAGGTGGAGGTTGTGGTGACCCGAGATCGCGCCATTGCACTGCAGCCTGGGCAATAAGAGCAAAACTCCATCTCAAAAAAAAAAAAGAAAGGCATGCCTTTGCTCCTCCTTTGCCTTCTGCCATGATTGTGAGGCCTCTCCAGCCATGTGGAACTGTGAGTCCATTAAACCTCTTTTTCTTTATAAATTACCCAGTCTCCGGTATGTTATTAGCAGTGTGAGAATACTCTAATACAGTAGCCTCATAGTCTATTTTAAAATCAGGTAGTGTGATACCTCCAGGTTTATTCTTTTTGCTCAAGATTGCTTTGACTATTTGGAGTCTTTAATGGTCCCATATGAATTTTAGGATTGTCTTATAAGTAACCTATTTTAATTGACATAGAGTCTCCCCATTCAAGGAGGTTTCATTCCGTGGGTTTCTGAGGCCTAGGAGATCTGTAGCACAGGATCATGCTGGACTGCACTGTAGTAAGGGCCTGGTCTGGGCCTTGACATTTCCCCAGCTTTGCCCCTCTGACACTCAACTCTGCCCATCCCCATTGCCACCCTGCTGACACTTGCCTGAGCACACCATGCTCTTCCTATGCACTAGAAGTTCCCTGAGCCTGCATTGTTTCTCCTGCAACCCTACCTAGACCACATGTACTGATTCTTCTGGCCTCAGCTCAGACATCCCCTGCCTCCCAGGGGAAGCCTTCTCTGACCTCCCTGACTCTCCTTCCCCTGGCCTTCCCAGACCCTAGTCAGAATTAGGTATTCCTCCCACTGTACTCCCTAAAGCCCCAAGAATAAGTAGGGCTTAGTGATTAAGGCACTTTCTTTGGAGTCAGAAAGACTGTAGTTCTCATACTGGCTCTGCTTCTTCCTAGCTGTGTGACCATGAGCAATTTCTTTTACCTCTATAAGTCTCTGTAAAATAGAAACTTAATACCAGTACTACCTATCTCACAGTTTCCTGAATAAAATGATCCGTGTAAAAGTGTATAGCACAGAGCCTGGAACCCGGTACATGCTGGATAAATACTAACTGTTGCTGTTATTATCATCACCATAGTTTACTTATCCTTATTTATGAGTCTATTTTCACTATTGCACTTGCAGGCAGGAACTATGTTTACTTTTTTGTCATGATCTAAGCATATAGCACATAACCTGGCATGCAGTGAATATGCAGTGAATATTGTAGTATGGATGAAGTTTCCATTTATGGAAAGCCCTTGATCGAATGTCATCAGGAGTACTGAAAAGAGATCATGAGAAGAAACATGGGCTGCAGTCTGAAGGCCTCTGAATTGTGAAGATCAGCTTAGATCTCTCTTGACTTAGAGGCAGGGAGCTGTCTTCAGGCATGGCAGCCACAGCTCTATGTCCTGTGTGCCCAGCCTTTCTCCCAAGAGTGGTGACACCTGGCAGCCCTCATCTGCCTACCAAAGAATGTGCTTAGAGCAGGCCACTTAGCCTCTGTCCTGGCATCACCAGGTGGTGGTGGGCAGGTCTTGGCATGGATCTTGCCCCCTGATGTGGTTAGTTCCAGTTGGACTCAGCCTCTTATCTGGTCTGCATCTCTGATTGGCCCTATGCTCTGACTTCAGTCAGGATTTTATCCTTTGCTTCTGCCTGACCCTAATTAGGCAGCATGTGTTCTGTTTGGTTTGCTCTGAAACCATGAGAATGTTCTGCCCTTGCCAACAGTCCTGAATGATCTCTACCAACACCTAATGTGGGCTTTCCTACAACAGCACCACTTCTACTACCCACAATGCTGTGCTTTCCTACCCATAATGCCTGCTCTTCTACCCACAATGCCTGCTCTTCTACCCACAATGCTGTGCTCTCCTACCCACAATACCTGCTCTCCTACCCACAATGCCATGCTCTCCCACCCATAATGCCTGCTCTCTTACACACAATACCTGCTCTCCTAGCCATAATGCCTGCTCTTCTACCTACAGTGCCATGGTCTTCCACCCATAATACCTGCTTCTCTACCCACAATGCCTGCTCTACTACCCACAATGCTTGCTCTCTTACCCACAATGCTATGCTCTCTACCAAGCATGTGCTCTACTAGCCTAGCCCATCCTGCAGTCTGTTTCCTGGTCAGCCTGTCCAGCTGCCATTGCGTGATTGGTTACAATGACACAAGAGGATAAACAGGACCATTCAGACATACTCAGAACTATCAGAGGTATCAATAAGAATGGTTATAAAAAACTAATCAGTTTGTTTACATAAATGGTTACTTGTAGGTTAAGGACATTTGTAAATCACTTATTCTCTAGATAATTTCAAAATTTTCCCTTGGACACTTGCTTACCCTATTAATTTTATTAATTTAATTAGCTAGCCCTTCCCATATGAGATATTGCATTGGCAAATTTAGGTGGGAATAATTGCAAAAGCTGTACAGGAAGAGGTGAAGTTAATCTGACTATGTACTGTATGTACAAATGAAAATAATATTTGTTGAGCCCTTACTATGTTTCAGGCATCATCCTAGGCTCTGAGGATACAGCAGTGAACAAGACAGACAAAAATCTCTGTCCTAGTGGAACACACATTCTAATAGGAGAGACAATAAATAATATATATAATATATGGTATATCATACTGGTGATATGTGCTGTAGAAAAATTACAGTAAAGCAGGAAAGAGGGATGGGAGTTTTGAGTTTTCTTTAGGGTGGTTGGGGAAGGCTTCACTGAGAAGGTGGCATTTGAGCAAACACATGAAGAGGTGAAAGGATGAGGCTTGCAGCTATCTGGGGGAAATGCAGAGGAAGCAAGAGGTGCAGCGGGGGCCTGGGATGGAGGAGGAGCAGCAAGGAGGCCATGGAGCCAAAGAGACTGAGTGAACAGTGGAGGGGCTGGAGAAGAAGTTAGAGGTAGGATTGGGGAGGGGAAGATTGGGGCAACTTTGTGGGCTCTTGGAAAGACTTTGGTTTTCGCACCAGGTGAATGGGGGCCAATGGAGAGTTTGGGGCTACGGGGTGCGTGATCTGACTTGTTTCCGAAGGATGGCTCTGGCTGCTGCAGACTAGGGAAGGATAGCTGCAGAGGGACCATTCAGGAGACTCCTACAAGAATTCAGGGAAAACAGAATATTTCGGACTGGAGAGGTAGCAGGAAAGGTGATGAGAAATGGTTGAGTTCTGAATATATTTTGGTAGGTAGAACAAACGGGATCTCTTGATGGATCGGATGTGTCAGAGAAAGAGAGGAGTACAAGATGACTATTTTATTTTAGTCCTCAACCACTGGAAGGGGAAAGTTGCTATTTTTTGAAAAAAGAAAAACTGTGGGTGGATCAGATTGGAGGGGAAATAAAGGAATTCCATTTTGGACCTGTTAATTTGAGAATCAGTATTACATAGCCAAGTGGAAAAGTAAAACAGGCAGCTGGATACACGAGTATGGAGTTCAGCAGAATGAGTTCAAACTAGAGATAAAATCTGGAAGACAGGCCAGGCGTGGTGGCTCACACCTGTAATCTCAGCACTTTGGGAGGCCGAGGCAGGCAGATCACTTGAGGTCAGGAGTTCGAGACGAGCCTGGGCAACATGGCTAAACCCCATCTCTACAAAAAATATGAAAATTACCCAGGCATGGTAGCACACACTTGTAGTCACAGCTACTTGGGGGGCTTGAGGCGGGAGGATCACTTGAGCCCGGTAGGTCGAGGCTGCAGTGAGCCACGTTCGTGCCACTGCCCTCCAGCCTAGGTGACAAAGTGAGAGTCTGGCCAAAAAAAAAAAAACCTAAAAGACGTCAGCATAGAGATGGTATTTAAAATCATGACACCAAATGATATCATCAAGGGAATGAACAGAGAGAGTGGAGAAGAGGCCCCAGGACTGAGGGATGGGGTGCCCCAATACTTAAAAGACAGAAATATGAAGAAGAGCTAGCAAAGGAGACTGAGAATGAGAAGACAGTGACTTAGGAAGAAAACCAGAGGAGACTTGTGTCTTGGAAACCAAATGAAAAAAATAATTTAGTATGCCAAAGGAGAAAGTTCGAGAATTGAGATGCCAGGCCAGGGTTTTGCAAGGGAGCAATTGATTCTCTGTGAATACTGAAGCCACATAGAATTGTGACAGGAATAGTGTTGAAGAGAAGGACAACTGTGAGCCAGGGACTGAAATATTCAAGGAATGGGGGCCAAAACAAGGAGGAGCAGGAGGCACATTATATACTCCATTTCACTGAATCTGACCCCCAGTCCTGTGGGGTATTATGATCATCCCATTTCACAGATGAGGCATAGGGGAGGTTAAATACCATATCCAAGGTCCTCGTGTGCATGAGTGGCAAAAGCAAGATGTGAGTCCCTGCTTTTCCCCATGGTGCTCTTCTGCCTCACATGCAGGAGGCCACCTGCTCTCCTTCTGCAAGCTGGAGCCTTCTAGCCCTGACAATGTATGTCTCGAGGGTATCTTTCCAGTTGGCTGTATTGGGGTCCAGTCCAGTGGTTATACTTTCTCATGTTGCATAAATGCATAGGTTTGGATTCTGAATAAACCAGAGTTTATTCTAGGTACAAGTAAACATAGAAAGTGCACTTACTGGAATTCAAGCAGCAAGGAATTTCATATAATCAGACACTCCCATCAATGCTATTTCAAATTAATTTGTGCTTATTTTGATAATTTTGATGTACTGCAAGAATCTGAAATGCCATCTGGACCATCAAAGATAGTTTTAAATATAATCTGGTAAATTTGTGTGATGAGCACATTCTAACATACTTTGATAATTGCACATTTGTATCTACTATCTATTGTAATCCTCAGTTAACCAGAATATTAATTGAACCAAAATTCATTCTGGATAAAAATCCGCTGTACTCGTGCAGGCCCTTTTCATCCCATTAGAGTCATCCTGTCTTAGTAGTCAAGCACATTGTAACCACGAAAAAAAAGTGTCGGCATTTATTTAGTTTTTAATCTTTTAGAGATGGAGTCTCACTGTGTCACCCAGGCTGGAGTGCAGTGGTGCAGTCATAGCTCACTGCAGCCTTAAACTCCTGGGCTCAAGAAATCCTCTCGCTCCAGCCTCCCGAGTAGCTGAGACTGCAGGCATGTGGCACCACACCCAGCTAAGTTTTTTAATTTTTTGTAGAGACAGGGTCTTGCTATATTGTCCAGGCTGGTCTCGAACTCCTGGACTCAAGTGATCCTGCCTTGGCCTCCTAAAATGCTGGGATTACAGGCATGGGCCACCATACCTGGCTTGGCTTTCCTTTTTTTTTTTTTTTTTTTTTAGACAGAGTCTTGCTCTGTCACCCAGGCTGGAGTGCAATGGCCTGATATCGGCTCACTGCAACCTCTGCCTCCCAGTTCAAGCAATTCTCCTGCCTCAGCCTCCCGAGTAGCTGGGACTACAGGCATGTGCCACCACGCCCGGCTAATTTTTGTATTTTTAGTAGAGATGGGGTTTTGCCATGTTGGCCAGGCTGGTCTCGAGCTCCTGATCTCAAGTGATCCATCCACCTCAGCCTCCCAGAGTGCTGGGGTTACAGATGTGAGCCACTGCGCCTGGCTAGCATTTATTTTTTCAAAGGATCAGATGGCAATGGCAATGAACCCCCGACCTTGGGAACTCCTGCTGGTGGTGCTTGGTCCCATGCCCTGGACTGAGCTGAACAAACCTTCAGGCTGATTGCAGGTTAGAAGGGAGGCGACCACAGCAGGAGCAGACCTGTCAATGGTCCAGAGCCATGGTTGCCCAGAGCTCCAGGGCCTCCTGTGAGAAGCTGGTGAAGATACCAGGGCTGGCCTGGTGTTCCATCTACCGTGACAAGACATGGCCCCAGGGACCACAGATAGACTGTGGGAAATGTCCCCGCACCCATGCCCTCCCAGCTGGTGTCCATCAGGGAAAGAGGTGGAAGAACAAAGATTATTCGTTTATTATCTGTCTCTGATAGGAGAGAGAAAAAAATGTGGGCTAAGTCAAAATTCCTAAAAGGAAGCATTCATGACTTGACCCAGGCCTTGACCTGTAACCATGGCCACCTCTTGGCCAAGCACTGGGGACCAGAAGGGAAGGGGGGGAAAACACCAGGATGGGCACAGTCCTACTTTTGAATAGTTTACAGCCTTGTTTTCATGTTTCTTTTTCTTGGCTCCCAAAAACTAGAGAAAAAATGTATTTCAAAGAAGGCTTCCTGGGGTGCAGTGTTTGAGAAGTGAGTAGGTGGGGTAGAGGAGGGAGAAGGTTCCCTTCCTCCCTTCCTGCCTGCCTGCCTTCCTTCTTTCCAAATATTTGACAAACATTGTCCTCGAGTCAAGGTCTCTGTCCTCATGCTGCGTATGTCCTACTGGGGGAGACATGCAAATGTAACAAGACCTAACAAGCAACGTAACCACAGCCTGGGACAGGCCATAAGAGGAAGGCCTCCTTAGAACTTGACAATAGTGTTGATTAGCCAGGCTTGTGGGAGTCTGTGGGTCCCCATTTGGAAGAGGGCACACTTGGGAGCTCCAGAACCCCTCAACCATCGTACTGTCTTAGTCCATTTGTGTTGCTATAACAGGATACCCTAGACTGGGAAGTTTATAATGAACAGAAATGGATTGGCTTGCAGTTCTGGAGCTGGAAAGTCCAAGGTTGAGTGGCTGGCATCAGGCAAAGGCCTTCTTGTTGCATTATCCCTTGGTGGAAGAGCAAAGAGAGGGTGAGAGAGAGCAAGAGATCAAACTCACAACCTCAGGCCCTTTTATAGTCAGCATTAATCCACTGAGAGTGGAGCGCTGATGACCTAAACACTTCCCATTCCGCCCCACCTCCCAACACTGTTGCTTTGGAGACTAAGTTTCCAACACATGTTTTTCCAGAGATCTATGCAAACCATGACAATAGCTAAGACCTTTCTGCCCTGATTAGAAATCAGAAACGGAGCCAGGACTCAGGGCCTGCCTGTCCTCTCTTTCCAGGAGTCTGCTGCCCTCAGGGCCATAAACACAATCAATCAGGCAGATGGCCTGGGTCTGTCTGTTCTTGATAACTGGTTCTTGTCAAATACAAATGGAAATGCTATTCCAGCTGCAGGAGGGCAAAGGTGTGATTAGATGAGAAATCTCCCAAGGTGTACAATGGAAGACCCAATTAACAGAAAGCATTACTCAGCAAACACGGGGCTTGGCACTGTAGATGTCAATCACAGCCTCCCCTTAGAAGGGCAAACTCTTAGAACTCTAAGGCACATATCTAGTGTTTTATCTATATTAGGTTATTTAATTCTCACAAAAGTCCTACGAGGGTGGTACTGTTAGTATCCTGTTTTATAGAGAAAGAAATTGAGACACATAAGAGGTTAAATAATTTGCTTAAGGTTAGAATAATGACCCCACATTGCTGGGGTTTAAATTCCCCCTGTATCCCTTTCCAGATGGGTGTCCTTGGGTGAGTAGTGACAGGGCTGAGATCTGAACCCAGATAGCCTGACTCCAGACTTGGTATTCTTAATAATCGTGTGTATGTAGGGGGGTGTGTGTGTGTGTGTGTGTGTGTGTGTGTGTGTGCACATGCATGCATACAGAGGGGGTTGCAGGAGAAGCCTCTGCTCTTGAGGAGCTTAAAACTTAACAGAAAATACAAAGTTGTATTGATTAGGCCTTCAGGCTGTGGCAAAAAAGAATATACACAATTTAGAAAGAGAAATTACTTTTCTTGTGAGGAAAGTGAAAGAGAGATATATTCAAGTGTGTTACTGGCCTACAGTAAATACCTAGACATTGACGAAACAACCTGGCACTTTAGAGAAATTCACCTGCTTTTGTTGCCTCAAAACCACTTCTGCAAAGTTAATGGAGTCTTTCTGTTGCACCTGCCCTAACTCCCTTTTGCCTTTGTGAATAAACTCATCTAGAAGACTCAAAAGCCCAAGAGAGAACCGAGTTTTCATGAACAATTACATGTAATAGTTTAGGGTATCTGGTGTGTGCTGAGCTCATGGCTAAGAGTTCATGAATGACTGTCCCTGTGAGGTCAGGGCCTGTACAAACAGAAAGGGCATTTAGCAAGGGCCTTGAAAGATGAGTACTTATATTTTGGGTGATTTTTTATTTTTGTGTTTGGGTAGTTGGAAATGTTAACTATTTTTCTAATTAGAAATGTAATACTCATGCCTGTAATCCCAGCACTTTGAGAGGCCAAGGCGGGCGGATCACCTGAGGTCAGGAGTTCAAGACCAGCCTGGTCAACATGGTGAAACCCCATCTCTACTAAAAATACAAAAATTAGCCGGGCATGGTGGCAGGCACCTGTAATCCCAGATGCTCTGAAGGCTGAGACAGGGGAATCGCTTGAACCTGGGAGGTGGAGGTTGCAGTGAGCCAAGATCACGACATTGGACACCAGCCTGGGTGACAAGAGCAAGACTCCAGTTCAGGAAAAAAAAAAAGAAAAAGAAAGAAAGAAATGTAATACCTTTCCCCTGCTATCTGCCATTAATAATCAGTTGTGAAAAAATATTAAATATTCTTTTTTAATATGTACCCAAAAGAATTAAAAGCAGAGACTCAAACAGATATTTTCACACCCCTGTTCCTAACAGCATTATTCACAGCCAAAAGGAGGAAACAAACCAAGTGTCCATGGATGGATAAATGGATAAACAAAATGTGGTCTATACATACAATAAAATGTTATGCAGCCATAAGAAGGAATGAAATTCTGATCCATGCTATAACATGGATCAGCCTTGACAACATCATGCTAAATGGAAGAAGTCAGACACAGAAGGACAAAATATTACATGAGCCCACTTATCACTTATATGAGGTTCACAGAATAAGCAAATTTATAGATAGACAGTAGAATAGAGGCTGCCGCAGTGGGGCGAGGGAACAGGGAGTTACTGTTTATAAGCACAGAGACTCTGGGATAATGAAAAAGTTCTGGAGATGGCTAGTGGTGATTGTACACATCGTGCATGTACTTACTGCTACTGAACTATACATTTTAAAATGGTGAAAATGGCAAATTTTATGTCTATTTTACCACAATAAAAATCAATAATAAGAAAACAACCAAAAAATATGTATGGTGGGAGAAAAGATTCCACCTGCAATATCTACAAAAGCTATGAAATGGGAATCAGTGTGACAAGATTTGTGCAGAATTCATATGAAGTAATTACAACATTCTACTAAAGCTCATTTTTAAAAGGTTTCTATAAATGGAGAGACACTGTGTTCCTAGTGGAAAAACTCGGTTTGGTAAGGATGTCATTTCTCCACAAATGAATCTCTAAATGTAAGGCAACCCTAATCACAATCCAAATATCTTTTCTGGAACTTAACCAAATGATTCTAAAGCTCATCAGGAAAACTGAACATGAAATAAGCAGGGGCATCTTTGAAAAGAAAAAGGGAAAAGGAGGAGGAAGAGAAGAGAGGTGAGGGAAGAGCCCTCACAAGCATTAAGAAAAGGAGAACAGGGCTGGACATGGTGGCTCACACCTGGAATCTCAACACTTCAGGAGGCCCAGGAAGGAGGACTGTGTGAGCCCAGGAGTTTGAGACCAGCCTGGGCAATGTAACAAGACCCCGTCTCTACAAAACATCAAAAAACTTACCCAGACGTGGCAGTGCGCACCTGTGGTCCCAGGTACTTGGGAGGCCAAGGTGGGAGAATCACTTGAGCCTGGGAGGGGGAGCCTGCAGTGAGCTGTAATTGACCACTGCACTCCACCCTGGGCAACAGAGTCAGACCCTCTCTCAGAAAAAACAAAACAAAACAAAACAAAAACAAAAAGGAGAACTGTCTACATTTTTGGTACCAGCCCCAGCATAGGCAATGGATCAATTAAACAAAATATGAAATCCAGAAACAGATATAAGAATTTTGTCTCTGATAAGTGACATTTCAGGAGAGTGGAGAAAGAATAGAGTATTCAGAGATGGTGCTGAAGAGCCTACGCATGAGAACTAAAGACACACTAGCACAAGTCAAACAGGGGAAAAGGAAAAAGATCATTGGATTGTATCAATGTCAATATCCTGGTAGTGATATTATGCTGTAGTTTTGCGAAATGTTGCCATTGAGGAAAACTGGGTAAAGTATAAACAGAATCTTTCTGTATTATTTCTTACAACTGCTGTCAGTCTGCAATTATCTCAATAGAAATTTCAATTTAAAATAGTGATAAGAAAAATAAACTTTTTAAAATGTTATGTGCCTGCAATTAACAAGGAATTAAATATTACATTGTTTTTGAAAAGCACAGCCATAAGTGAATACTGGAATATTCCTAGGATAAGGAAGGAAAGACTTTACTCTCTGTGACCCCAAAAGCCAAGAGCCACAATAAAAGAAATTGATTTACCTAAACAAAAATTAAACTTTAGTGTAGCAGCAAAACATTTATGCACAAATAAAAGACAAACACAAATGGGGAAAATATTTGCAACATATATAGAAGACAAAGGGTTAACTTTCTTAAAAATATGTAAAGAGCTCTTACCAACCAATAAGAAAAACCATAAATACCCTAATAGGAAAGTGGGCTAAAAACATAAGCAGGCAAGTCACAGAAGAAGAAATACAAAAGGCCAGTAAACACATGAAAAATGTAGGCAATGAAGCAGAAACTGCTGGAGAAACAACGTGCAAATTCTGGAAGAAATATAGTTTAAGGAAGCTGAGAGGTAATGTCTTATTTACTGATAACAGTGAACTCCACATCTGGCATGTAGTAGATGCTTTACTAATGTTTGTTGAATGAATAAGTGGAAATGATGAACACAAATGGCTTGTCAAGGAGAAGGAACATTCCAGATGCAGGTAGGAGAGAAAAGTAGAGTCACAGAACAATTCTTAAGGAAGAGAAACGCAAGTTAGGTGAATTCATTTTAGAGCCTGTTTTTGCCAGTAAAACTAGAAATTATGTCATGAGAAGAAAATCCCTTTGTCTCAACTCCCAGAAGCCTGCGGTGAAGACACTCAGATAGGAGAGCCTCTGAGATATGGTTCAGGATTTAAATCATTCTCTTCGGTGCCTTCTGTCTGCCTCTGTAGCTGCTCATTCCTCTTTCTGTTGCCCAATGGATAACAATGACTTCACCCTTTCTTAGCCACATGCTTGAGCCACCAAGTCGGACCCCACTGAGCATAACAGTGTGACTGACACAAAGCACATCAGGTGCAGGATGGTTTGCACTGGGTGCTTCACACTTGCTAGCTGAGTTGGCAGTTCCATCTAACTTCACGTTTCTTATTTATTTATTTATTTATTTAGAGATGGAGTCTTGCTCTGTAGCCCAGGCTCAAATGCAGTGGTGCAATCTCGGCTCACTGCAGCCTCCGCCTCCTGGGTTCAAGCGATTCTCCTCCCTCTGCCTCCCGAGTAGCTGGGAGTACAGGCATGTGCCACCACCCCCAGCTAATTTTTGTGTTCTTTTAGTGGAGATGGGGTTTCACCATGTTGGCCAGGCTGGTCTCAAACTGCTGACCTCAAGTGATCCTCTTGCCTCAGCCTCCCAAAGTGCTGGGATTACAGGCATGAGCCACTGTGCTCGGCCCACATTTCTATGTTTAAAAGTCACTTACCAAAGACTCTGGCATTTGGGGTAGCAGCCTGGAGTTCATGGGAGGTGTCTGTCTTCAGTCTCTGTTCCCTTTGTGGAAAAATAAATCCTGATGAATCAGCCCATCCTTTCCCCATGACTAGCTAAAATGCCATTGCATTACAATATTTTTGAACTTTTCCTCTGCCAGCTCAATTATTATACCCATCCCATGTGTGCCACAAATGTCACAATGCTTTTAAAGAATGGATCTATACTGGCTTTGGCCAAAGGAAAGTTACAACTTCTTTCTGACACTAATAATACTAAAATTAACATTTTTAAGGAAAGGCCCCAAAATAACCCCCTCAAAGAACTATTTCTTGCAGAACAGTGATTCAATTAGCTATGCCCAGAAGGCGCCTCTAAAAAGAATGAGGTTTGAGTTGTATCTCTTTAAAGACTCTTTTAAAGAAATGGAAGGAAGGGGGAAGGGAAGAAAGAGACTAGAAAAGAAGGAGAGAATGGAGAAGAGAGAAGAAAAACTTAATCTTCTACTAGGGTTGTTCCCTAAAGTTACTGTCATAGCAAATGTGAGGTGTTTGTCAAACATTTCTTGGAGATTGTAGGTAATGCAGTATACCTAGTGGTTCAGTAGTACCATAGGAAATTTCATGATTTTGTAGGAAAGAGCTACAGACTGAAAGAACACATACTGTAAATAACACATTTATTTCAAGTCTTTTTGATTCTGTCATTTTGTATCCCTGGGCCATGCTTTATTCTTGACACTTAAGTAAAACCATAAAAGGTGAGAGAACCACTAATCCTTTGTAGGTCTTTGATTTTCAAATGGGATTTCTGGAAGCATGAGGGTCCCACAAATGGGCCTGTATTAGTTTGTTTTTATACTGCTCGTTCATTTCTCACTGTATTTGTTCATTTCACACTGTTCATTTCACATACCCCTTACCCATGGGTAATTTATACATGCAAAAGGATTTAATGGACTTAACAGTTCCGCGTGGCTGAGGAGGCCTCGCAGTCATGGTGGAAGGCGAAGGGGAAGCAAGACATGTCTTACATGGTGGCTGGCAAGAGAGCTTGTGCAGGGAAACTCCCGTTTTTAAAACCATCAGATCTCGTAAGACTTATTCACTATCACAATAACAGCCCAGGAAAGACCCACTCCCATGATTCAGTTACCTCCCACTGGGTCCCTCCCACAGCACATGGGAATTCAAGATGAGATTTGGGCGGGGACACGGCCAAACCATATCAGGGCCAAAGAGGCTGCCGTGGGGAGAGGGAGAGTGCTGATCAGGGTGGGGCTGGGACCCACCCTAGGCCAAGAAGTATAGCTCATCTTCTTCTGCTTTTTACACCAACGGCCACCTCTCCAGAAGGGCCTTGTGTACCTGTCCTCTGCAGCAAGAAATTCAAAAAGGCAGGCAGATTCAAGTATACTTGGCCCAGAGGTCCATCAAAATAAAGACATAGTCATCATTCTTCAAAATGTCTCAGAGCCAGATTTTCTCACTCACGTTGAAGAAAAGGCACAAAGGCACCTTTCATCAGTTACATGCCTGCATTGGTAACATTCTACTTAATTGAACCATTTCTTCTTAGTCTGAGGGAGGGCAATTTAGTTCAAGAGAGAACATAATTATATCTGCTGGCTTTTAAGGAGTAGTTTCACAATTTTAGAAGTTAAGAAGCACTGGAATTGGGACACCTCCTTGAGATAAGTAAATCACGTTGTTTTTCACCTTAAATGAGGGTAAAACAGAAATAATGACAGCGTTTATTGCTTCTAGCATTCATTCCAACCATCATCCTGGCTGACCGTGAGGAGGGAAAGCTTGTGAAAGCAGAAAACACAGCACTAAATGCCCCCAAGATGCAGTGACTCTCAGGGAAATGAAACGTTTTAAATTCCTCTTCGCGAGCTGATGCACTCTGATTCCCATGCAGCCGATTTTTGTTATTTCTGAGTGCAAGAACTACTGTGATTTGTAGTAATGCAGATGATTTAAAGAGTCTGTATTTATCATACCCTCGTTTTCAGCTTATACAGTTAGAATAGCTGTAAATTATTTTTCTCTTATAAACTACTTGTTGCTGAAGAGTCTAGAAACATCCCCATAGTTCAGAAGTTACCTGGAAAACAGTTTAATCTGTGCTACATTCATAATCTTTTGTCAGAGATGCTTTACTGTTATGGAAATGAGAGAGGAGTCATAACCCTAAAAATATCAAATTCCAAGAATATCTGTAACTTTGGGAAGAACTGGTAACCTCTGTATTGATAGCAGTAACTGCTGCAAAATGATAGCTCAAGCACAGAGTGGAAATACGTTCCCTTTGGCTTACCTGGCAACTTTTAATATGCTTTAAATCAGCCTGTAACATATTTTTTAGTTGAGAAGTGTTACAGATAGAAATTTTCTTTGGGTTGCCGGGTGCAGTGGCTCACGCCTATAATCCCAGCACTTTGGGGTGCTAAGGCGGGCAGACCACCTGTGGTCAGGAGTTCAAGACCAGCCTGGCCAACATGGAGAAACCCCATCTCTACTAAAAATACAAAAATTAGCCAGACGTGGTGGCAGGCACCTATAATCCCAGCTACTTGGGAGGCTGAGGCAGGAGAATCACTTGAACCTGGGAGGTGGAGGTTCCAGTGAGCCAAGATCACACCACTGCACTCTAGTCTGGGTGACAGAGCAAGACTCTGTCTCAAAAAAAAAAAAAAAAAAAAAGAAATTTTCTTATTTATTTGGGTAGACTGTGGGTCTACCTGCCTGGCCTGTGGAAGGAGAGCTGCAGAGGCAGGGTGAGTCCTCCCCAGAATCCTGGGATGATGGCATGAGCAGAATGAGCTCTGATTGGTGCCCTGCACACACACACCCAAATCACAGAATATTGACATTGGAAGGTCCTTAGACCTCATCTGGAACACCCTATCCTCATTTTACCAAAGGGACAACCAGAATAAGTTGTGGGCATGACACAGTGAGGTTATTAACTGGGTCTGCACTAGCACCCAGGCCCTAACTAGCTAGCTACATGACTTTGAGCAAGTTACTTAACCTCTGTGTACTTCAGATTTCTCAAGTGTAAAAGGGGGATGAAGGGTTCCCACCTCTCAAGGTTGGCATGAGGATTATGGGAAGCACCAAACTCAGTGCCTGGCTCTGAAAATCGGGCACAGACTGTCATCATGACTGTCCTCATTATGGCACAATTCTGACAGTCAAACAGCTTTGTGCTTAGGGACCTAGAGAGGTTTAACTCTCGTATCGCAGTCATGAACCAAAAGCCCAGGAGCGAAGGAAGAACTTCCCAAAGGCGATCTATTTTCATTGCTTTTCTCACCACCAGGTAACACAGATATAAAGAGTACAGTTATCCTGGAAGCATAACATTTATTGAGTTACTTAATTGCCAGTCCTCCTTTGGTCTATTAAATCATGGAGCAACGCTGTCTTGAATGGAAAACTCCAGAACAGTGATTCTCCTGCTGTAGGGTAATCATTGTTCTAAATGCAGGGAACTGGACTCAATCCCAGACATGCTGATTTGTAGGTAAAGCTCAGGAATCTGCATTTAAACAAGTTCCTCAGATGGTTTTGATACCAATGGTTAAGGTGCCACACTAGAAAACACTGCCTAGAACACTGGGGACCCAGGCCTGCTCATTCGCTGAGGCAGTCCACCAAGCTAGCAAACACCCCTGCCGAAAGCTGGTTCGGAAGTGACTGCCTCAATCCTCTATCACATTGCTGCATCTCCCTCTTCCTCTGCTACCCCCACCCCCTGCCAATAATCCCAAACCTCATTTTACAAAAATAAACTGGGACTAGCACCCGCCTGGCTCACATGGCAGGAGGTGTATTGGCTGGGAAGAACCACTTTCCTCTCTTCACTTCCTTTATCAACATGTAGGAAGTAGAAGGTCCTTGAATACTTTGGAAGTCAGTTCCATCCAAAGGAAGAGTAAGGAGCAACTATTTTCCTGTTGGCCACAAGGCCCCACGGTTAACCCAGAACTTCTGAAGACAGCTCATTTTACGTACTGTACCATCTGAAATGTTTTCTGCATCACATACTAACATACAAAACAAGTGAGGGGCGGGGTGTGGTGGCTCACTACTGTAATCCGAGCACTTTGGGAGGCTGAGGCAGGCAGATTGCTTGAAGCCAGGAAGTCGAAGCCAGCCTGGACAACATGGCAAGACCCCATCTCTATAAAAGATACAAAAATTAGTCAGGCATGGTGGTGTGTGCCTGTAGTCCCAGCTACTGAGGCTGAGGTGGAAGGATTGCTTGTGCCCAGGAGGTTGAGGCTGCAGTGAGCTGAGGTCACACCACTGCACTTCAGCCTGGGTGACGAGTAAGACCTGACTCAAAAAAAAAAAAAAGTGAGGGTTGCTTTTGCTTCCAGGACCCCAGAGATATTGTTATCCTTCGCTGGGTTTTGTTGGGGAATAGGGACACCATTCTTCAGACTCTTCCCCAGGCACACTTGACTTTTGTTGCCTTCCACAAACCAACCCTGTCTACCCCAGTGCCATGACTCTAGCTCGTAGGTATTTCCCTGAGTGAGGTCTGTGGCCGTTGCATCAGATCACTATTAGGCACTGGTTTAAAATGCAGGTTTTCTGGTCCTACTCAACCTCCTGAATCAGACTATCTGGTGATAAGACCTAGAAATCCCAGTTTTTAACAAGCTCCTCAGGGGATTTCTTGGCATACTAAAGTTTAGGACCTTTGTCCCAGGTGATCTAAGTTTCCTTCTACCTTATTCACTGACATGGTTTGTCTGTGTCACCACCCAAATCTCACCTTGAATTGTAATAATCCCCACGTGTTAAGGGTGGGGCCAGGTGGAGATAATTGAATCATGGAGGCGGCCATTTCCCCCATACTGTTCTCACAGTAGTGAGTAAGTCTCACGAGATCTGATGGTTTTATAACCTCTGACCTGCCACCATGTAAGACATGACTTTGCTCCTCATTCACCTTCCACCATGATTGTGAAGCCTCCCCAAACATGTGGAACTGTGAGTCAATTAAATTTCTTTCCTTTATAAATTACCCAGTCTCAGGTATGTGTTTATTAGCAGCGTGAGAACAGACTAATACATTCACCTTTTATATGCAGTGTAAAAGTTAATTTTTATAAACTAAAAAGTTAATTTTTAAATACTGCAAATAAAGATGTGATCAGATCTTCCATCCTCTCTGAAGCTTGGCAGAAGTTTTTATGAAGTTTTAAGAAGTTTTATTTTGGGCAGATATCTTTGGTGTCATCTGCAGGTGACTCAGAAGAGGCGTTGACTTGATTTTGTACACTGCCTTGTGCAGGTCGCCTTCTTGTGTGTTATTTCTAGTACTTTATTTCCTGGATCAGGTTTGAAACTCCTGGAGGGCAGAAACTATCGTCTCACTACTACCTCCTCTCCTTGCTCTCAACACAGTGTTTGAAACCTACGGAATACTCAATGCTGCCTTATTTGATTGTCACAGCAGCACTTTCCTTCCATGCCTCTCTCAACATGAGAAATGAGGATTTCCCAGAGGAAGTCAGCTTTGATGGGGAACCCCTGCCCCTCATATGGTAAACATTTATGTCTAAGCATTTTCTTTAGGATATTCATAGAACTTTATCTGCAGACGGGCTCTCAGTAGCCTGTGAAGTACAGTTGCCCCCTGGACCTCTCCATGGGCCTCCTCCCTCTCCACATAACTCCTAGCATACATATCCCGAGGTACGTACTTGTCCCGGTCTCTCCTTACCTTAAGTTTCTTTAAGGGACTCTCATCACCACTCTGGCACTCCCAAAAGTTAGGTTTTTTAAAATTTCTAACATTCTGTACTTTCTTTTTCTGCCGGGAACAGAGATGATTTTAAGGAACAGCCTCCAACTGAGGGCAGGGGTAGGAGGAAGAGAGCATTCTACTGTTGATAAATATTTGGCTGCTTCCCAAATTGGGCTATAAGAATAGCGTTGCCACAAACTTTTTTGTACATGTCTTTTTGAGATGAAGCAGGGATCCCTCTTAGGAGCCTGCTGGCCCACTCCCAAATGCACAAGCATGGAAATAAA
Source organism: Pan troglodytes (assembly GCF_028858775.2). Classification (NCBI taxonomy): domain Eukaryota; kingdom Metazoa; phylum Chordata; class Mammalia; order Primates; family Hominidae; genus Pan; species Pan troglodytes. The sequence goes on from NC_072413.2 coordinate 88,174,794, forward strand.
AGAAAATAATTGAGTTCCTTCAGGGGAAATTCCAGGTACCTAGGTACCCCTGAGAAGTAAATCATCCAAGCATTTAACTAAGAGAAGATTTTACCCATATGATTGTCAATCAAAAAAAAAATTACAAGCCTCAATCATTTTATTATTTATTTATTTTGAGACAGAGTCTCACTCTGTTGCCCAGGCCGGAGTGCAGTGGTGCAATCCCAGCTCACTGCAACCTCCACCTCCCAGGTTCAGGTGATTCTCCTGCCTCAGCCTCCCAAGTAACTGGGATTACAGGTGCCCACCACCACACCCAGCTAATTTTTGTATTTTTAGTAAAGACACGGTTTCTCCATGTTGGCCAGGCTGGTCTCCAACTCCTGACCTCAGGTGATCCACCCGTCTCAGCCTCCCGACGTGCTGGGATTACAGGCGTGAGCCACCGCACCTGGCCTCAATCATTTTAAGAGATTTATTTGCCAAAGTTAAGGATGCGTGCCAGGGAGACAGGTCTATGCCTTTCTCTGAAGATGATTTTGAGGGCTTCAAATCTAAAGGGGAAGGGCAGGATATTGAGAAGTATACAATTTTCCTGTAAGAGTGGGATAGGGAAAAAATAGACATTCATGCCTTTGTCTGGCTCAATGAATCTGCATGTTTTACATAAGATGATGTAAACAAATGGGGCAGAGGAAAAATGCAGGGAGTCTGCATTTTCTGTCAGATAGCATAGACAAAATGGGGCAGGGGAACAATCAGATATGCATTTGTGTCTGTTGGACAGGGCTGACTGCACCTGTAAAGATAAGCTATCAATTTGCATTGCTGTGGTGAAATTTTAACAGCTCACTAGGAATTTCCTTGTGGGCAAAATATGGGGGAGGCTGTAGCTTTTCATCTTGTAGCCATCTTATTTAGGAACCAAAAGGCAGAGGCAGGTTTGCCTGACCCAGTTCCCAGCTTGACTTTTCCCTTTGGCTAAATGAGTTTGGGGTCCCAAAATTTAATTTCCTTTCACATAATCTCCTGGCAAATACCAGTTCACTTGCCTAATCGTGTCACCAATCCCTACAGCTGATTTCCAGCTAGGTGAGAGAGGAGACAGACTTGCTGAGCCCCTCCTTGGGGAGGCTCTTCTCTGTAGGGCTGAGACTGTGCTAAGCAACAAATTTATTCTGCACACAGGAGCCCCAAGGCACATGGGTAGACTATGAAGGAAAACTCATAGAGGCCAGAGAAGGCCAGTTTCACATCCCATTGTTCCTTCTTGGTAATTTTCCAGTGGTGTTTGTGAAGAAGGAACGATGTCAAAGGAGAGATATCCTTACCTTGATTTTCATAATTCATAAAGACTGCTTTTTTGATTTGTATAAAGCAGATTATGATTGTGGACCCTGAACATTTGAGACATGTCTAAGTTAATTTAGAAAGTTTATTTTGCCAAGGTTGAAGACACGTGCCTGTGATGCAGCCTCAGGAAGTCCTGACGGCGTGTGCCTAAGGTGGCTGGGGCACAGCTTGGTTTTATAAATTTTAGGGAGACATGAGACATCAATTAATATATGTCTGGAAAAGTGGGACAACTTAAGCAAAGGCAGGAAGAATGGAAGTGGGGAGGGAGCTTCCAGGTCACAGGTAGGTAAGAGACAAATGGTTACATTCTTTTGAGTTTCTGATTAGCCTTTCCAAAGGCTTTCCAAAAGCAAACAGATATGCATCTATCTCAGTGAGCAGAGGGGTGACTTTGAATAGAATGAGAGGCAGGTTTGCCCTGAGCAGTTCCCAGCTTGACTTTTCCCTTTAGCTTAGTGATTTGGGGGCCCCAAGATTTATTTTCCTTTCACATGATGAACACAAACATGGAGCAATGTGAAATTTCACAGAGACAAAACTAAGTTCTGTCTACTGGCATCATTCTGTCTTGCAGAACTCAGTGGGCAGTGTTCTTGATGGGAAAAAATTGACTTTATAAAGTTATAGAAGGGGCCAGGTGTGGCGGCTCACACGTGTAATCCCATCGCTTTGGGAGGATTAGGCAGGCAGATCACCTGAGGTCAGGAGTTCCAGACCAGCCTGGTCAATATGGTGGAACCCCGTCTCTACTAAAAATACAAAAATTAGCCGGCTGTGGTGGCAGGTGCCTGTAATCCCAGCTACATGGGAGGTTGAGGCAGGAGAATTGCTTGAACCTGGGAGGTGGAGGTTGCAGTGAGCCGAGATAGTACCTCTGCACTCTATCCCGGGTGATGGAGCCAGAGTCTATATCCAAAAAAAAAAAAAAGTGATAGAAGGGCTTGGAAAAGGATTTTGAGTCACCAACTTGTACCCTTGCCTTAGATTTATAGGTGTACAGGAATTCCTCGAGGGCGAGGTGACCGAAATTGTTAATTTCCTACGGAACATGTAAGCCTTTGGTGCACAACTATAGCTTTCGATTATAGGATCCAAACCCTGGCTTGTCAAATTTGAATCCTGATACAGTGTTAACATGAGCATGTTCTGGTGTTACTGTATTGTCTGAGTGGTAACTTAACCATAAAACACTTCAGTGTAAAGTGTTACACTGATGTTATTGTATTGTTCTGGTGTTATTATATGAGTGGTCACTTATCATAAAACACTTCAGCATAGAGTGTTATAAGTGTGTGGGTTTGCATAAGTTCACTTCAATTTATACCTGAGAGGCAGTTGGCCATGCAAGTGTCTATTTTGGAATCCATTCTAAAGAGGTTACTATTAAGCACGATCAACATTGTCATCAGAATCTGCACCACAGAGTGAATTGGCTAGGGTAAAAAAAAAGCTAGAAATAATTTTCAGTCAGAGAAATGAGTGTTGTGAAAGATAAAAGGCTGGCCAAGCAGATTGTGTGAAACCCACTGCCCTTGCATGAATGAGGCAGTAAATTCACCCAGCAAACCTGCCCCCTTCCAAGCCTCACTCAAGGCCTAGAGCTTCAATGTTTCTATGTCACCTAGAAATCAATAATAAACAAGAGAAATGGCCAAAATAAGTGAGCAGGTGCTAAAGAGAATATCCAAATTACCGTGAAACCTATGAAAAGATGTTCAACTTGATTAGACATGAAGGAAATGCGAATGAAAACCACTATGTATCCACCAGAATAGTTACAATGAATATCAGCGAGAATGTGAAGAATATACTAGGTGTGGTGGCTCATGCCTGTAGTCCCAGCTACTTGGGAGGCTGAGGCAGTAGGATCACCTGAGCCCAGGAGTTTGAGGCTGCAGTGAGCTATGATTGCACCACTGCACTCCAGCCTGCGTGATGGAGTGAGACCCCACCTCTAAAAATTCAAAAAGAATATGAAGAATATGAACTGAAGCTCAAACTTTGATGAGGGGAGGGTAAATTTGTACATCCACTTTGCTGAACATATTCATATCATGTGAGTCATCGATTGCATTCATAAGTGTATGTATCCAAGAGAAATGTGTACATATGGTCACCAAAATGTTATCGAACTGAACTGGGGTCCACTTGCCAGGTGCAGTAAGGCCAGATATCCACACCAGGGTTTGAAATGGGGAGAAAGGAGGGTGTTTGTTTGCAGGGCACTAAACAAGGAGAATCAGGCAGCTCAGGCTTAAGACCCAAACTTCCCAATGGCTTGCAAGCAAGGGAAAATTTCAGGAAAGTAGAGGTTACAAGCAGAATTGTAAGTCAATACATGAAGATTATACATTGGTTTGGCCTAAAAGGGCAGGATATCTTGAAGCAGGGGCTTACAGATCATAGGTAATGTATTAGTCCGTTTTCACACTGCTATAAAGAAACACCTGAGACTGGATAATTTATAAAGAAAAGAGGTTTAATTGACTCACAGTTCTGCATGGCTGAGAAGGCCTCAGGAAACTTACAATCATGGCAGAAGGGGAAGCAGGCACATCTTATATGGCAGCAGGCAAGAGAAAGTGCAAAGAGGGAAGAGTCCCTTATAAAACTGTCAGATCTCGGCCAGGCGCAGTGGCTCATGCCTGTAATCCCAGCACTTTGGGAGGCTGAGGCGGGCGGATCATGAGGTCAGGAGATGCAGACCATCCTGGCTAACATGGTGAAACCCTGTCTCTACTAAAAAAATACAAAAAAAATTAGCCGGGCGTGGTGGTGGGCACCTGTAGTCCCAGCTACTCAGGAGGCTGAGGCAGGAGAATGGCGTGAACCTGGGAGGTGGAGCTTGCAGTGAGCCGAGATCACGCCACTGCACTCCAGCCTGGGCAACAAGAGCGAGACTCTGTCTGAAAGACAATAATAAATAAATAAATAAATAAATAAATAAATAAATAAATAAAACCATCAGATCTCATGAGAACTCCCTCACTATCATGAGAACAGCATGGAGGAAACTGCCTCCATGATCCAATCCCCTCCCACCAGGTCCCTCCTTTGACACGTGGGGATTATAATATGAGGTGACATTTGGGTGGGGACTCAGAGCCAAACCATATCACGTAGATTCAAAGATTTTCCGATTTGCAATTACTTAAGGAAAAGAAGCTTTATTTAAAAACTGGGGGTCAGGCCGGGCATGGTGGCTCACACCTGTAATCCCAACAGTTTGGGATGCCAAGGCTGGCAGATAGTGCTTGAGCCCAGAAGTTTGAGACCAGTCTGGGCAACATAGTGAGACTTCATCTCTACAAAAAATCCAAAAATTGGTTTTGTTTGGTATTGTAAACCAGTAGTCCCAGCTACGTAGGAGGCTGAGGCAAGAGGATTGCTTGAGCCTAGGAGGTTGAGGCTGCAGTGAGCCGTGATCACACCATTGCACTCCAGCCTGGGTGACAGAGCAAGACCCTGTTTCAAAAAAATAAAATAAATAAATAAATAATAAATAAAATAAAATAAAAATTTAGGGTCAGCAGAGAAGAATGTTAGCTCTGGCTAATGGGCATAACCTCCTCCAGGATGCTCAGGAAGAACTTTAGAACAAAGGATAGCACTCAGAGTTCAGTCCTCAGCTCCCCCTTATCTGAGATGTACATGACAGTGGATCCATTTGGTGGGGGACCAGGTTTCTGAAAAACAACTCGGAGACATATATTAAGATGTTATCTTTAGTTTCTATAGGGAACCAAAAACCTTGTGACTTTAGCTTCCTTAGCTATTGTTTTAAGCTACTACTCCCTTCTTGGTCATCAAGTTGCTCATTTACTTCTCAGGGTACCTAGGTACCTGGAATTTCCCCTGAAGGAACTCAAGATTTTCCTTTATTTCCATGCTTGTGGGTTTGGGAGTGGACCAGCAGGCTCCTAAGAGGGGTCCCTACTTCATCTCAAAAAGACATGTACAAAAAAGTTTGTGGAAACATTATTCGTATAGCCCAATTTGGGAAGCAGCCAAATATTTATCAACAGTAGAATGCTCGCTTCCTCCTACCCCTGCCCTCAATTGGAGGCTGTTCCTTAAAAATCAAACAGGTTCAACAGCCTGCTTGATTTACAAGTTGAACCTCCATTAAATTCCACATCCCTTGCAGGCCTCCTCTTGAAGCCCCTTTAAGTCCCTCACACCTAATTTTCAATGGAAAATGGAGCAGGGAGCTGAAGAAGAGGAGGAAGATAGAGGGAAACAGGTGCCTGTTGAAAACACTGAAAGTCCCAGACAGAAGATATTTCATTATCCATCGCTATGTGGCAAACCTCCCCAAATGAGTGGTTTGACCAACCATGGATGTTTCTCACAATTCTGTGAATTTCCTGGGCTCAGCTGGCAGTTCTTTGGCTCAACTCAGTGTCAACTGCTGACTCTTGTGACTGCATCCAGCTGTAGCCTTGGCTGGGCTTTACTCAGTACCTGGCACTAGGAATCCAGTCATCTAGGAATGGCTGGGCCTGTCTCTCCAGCTGAGTGGTCACCCTTCTTACGTGGTATCTAGGGGATCCAGAGAGAGGAAGCTGAAGTTCCTAAGCTTCTGACAGCCTAAGCCTGGAACTAGTGCAGCATCACTCCCACCATATTCTGCTGGTCAGAGCAAGTCTCAGGGTCATCCAAGATTCAAGGAGAGAGGAAATAGGCTTCATCTCTTAATGGGAAAAACAGCAAGTGCTTACAAGGATGGGAGCAATTTGTTTGAAATCATCTTTGGAAACTATGTACCACAAGCAACAAGAGGAGAGGAGAGGAGAGAAGTCTGCGTTGCAGACGTGGGATCTGAATTCAGCCAAGCCTCCACAACCCATGAAGATTGCCTGGCTTATTGAAGCCTCAGTTTCCCCACCGGTAACTTGAAAAGCTTGGACTATAGTGTCATGAAGTCTGTCCAGCTTTGAGAGTTGTGGTTCCATAATCCACGTAAATACAATGGGCCCAGTGAGGACCCAGGGCCTCCTGCTGATCTTCTAAGTCTTCCATCATTGAACCCACTTCCCATCCCCCACCTCACCCCTCAAGAATAACCCACAGGAGTCTGTTCTTGCCTCCTTTCTTCATCCCAGTTGACATTGGAGGGGCTTTTTACCAAAAAAAAAGGTCTGCCAATTCTTTTGTAGTTTCATCCCACATGAGAAGGCTTAAACTGTTAGCATCAAAAAGATTGTGGGAAAGTATATGCAAGTCAAGCTTTGGTTCCTTGGAGTATTGAGAAGAATGAATCAAGAGGTATGCTGCAGGTGTCTGCGCAGGTGTTTGACTGCAACTTGAGAAAACCTGCTGAGAAACATATTTTTCTCAGTTTAAAAATAATGAAAGAGGCCTGGCTCAGTGGCTCACGCCTGTAGTCCTAGCACTTTGGGAGGCCGAGGCAGGTGGATCACAAGGTCAAGAGATCAAGACCATCCTGGCCAACATGGTGAAACCCTGTCTCTACTAAAAATACAAAAATTAGCTCGGCATGGTGGCATGAGCCTGTAGTCCCAGCTACTCGGGAGGATGAGGCAGAAGAATCACTTGAACCCAGGAGGCGGAGGTTGCAGTGAGCCAAGATCGCACCACTGCACTCCAGCCTGGCAACAGAGTGAGACTCCATCTCAAAAAATAAAATAAAATAAGTACAAGAATTAACCAGGTGTGGTGATGCAACCTGTAATCCCAGCTACTTGGGAGGCTGAGGCAGGAGAATCGCCTGAACCTGGGAGGCGGAGGTTGCCATGAGCTGAGATCACGCAACTGCACTCCAGCCTGAGTAGCACAGTGAGATCCTATCTCGAAAAAAAGAAAAGCAGTAATGAAAGAGGCTGGTCTGAAGGTAGTGAGTTATTTCAATTGATTGTTCACAGTTACAGATAGCACTCTTTGTTCTACTCCTTCCCCCATTCTCACTACTGCACTTGGCTAGTCTTTAAAAAAAAAGTAATGAAAGATAAAACATTAGAAAATAGTTAAATCATTTGTGTTATCATCACCTCAAAATAACCTGATTGAAAATTTCGTGTGTTTTTCTTTTTTTTCCCCCCTTTTCTATGTATGTCCGTGGCAGACATTGTCAGTTCTGAGGTCCATCTCTTCCCCCAAGGGAATCTGATGAATCCTGACCAGAGGAATCTTTCCTCTTACAGATAATTGGTTTTCGGAGTATGCATGTAACTTGGGCTGGTCAGTGGTATATAATGGCAATTTTGCCAAAGGATTTCTGGAAAGGATACACAAAGTAGGAAACCATTTTTCTGACTCTGGACACTGGTGTGTGAGGGAGTGGTTCCTGTAACTCTTGGTATGAAGGGAGCCAGCTGACATGGTGATGGGGCCAGAGCTGGGAAGGAGTCAGTCTTGATTCATGCATCATATTCTGAAGCCACCATATTAACCATCCCTGGAGCTGCCCTCTCTCTCAATTTCATGTTCTAGGAGCTAGCCCCTGCATGTTTAAGCCACCTCTATTTATGATTTGCTGTTCCTGGCAGCCAAAAGCATTTTAATTGCTGCAGTATATAGCTACATAAATATATTTTACAAAGTTTATTCCTTCATCCAACAAATATTTAATGAGGATGCCCCATATGTCAGGCATGACTCATGCTGCAGACACACTGCAGACACACAAAGTTGCTCTGCTTTTTTCCACTTAACATTTTCACCAGTCATTGAGAACTCTTTACATATACAATTTTAATGGCTACTTGATTTAGTCATTTCCCCATTATCTGATATTTAGGTTGCTAAGGATTTTCTTCATTAAAAGTAAAGACATGGTGAACATCCATGTGCATAATTGGTCACATTAGTCATAATTTGGGAGACATATTCCTAAAAGCAAAAAAAAAAAAAAGGATACCCTGATGTGATTATTATCATTATTATTATTTTTTTTTGAGATGGAGTTTCGCTCTTGTTGCCCAGGCTAGAGTGCAATGGCGCAATCTCATGTCACCGCAAACTCCACCTCCCGGGTTCAAGTGATTCTCCTGCCTCAGCCTCCGAGTAGCCGGGATTACAGGCATGCGCCACCACCCCGGCTAATTTTGTATTTTTAGTAGAGGAGGGGTTTCTTCATGTTGGTCAGGCTGGTCTTGAACTCCCGACCTCAGATGATCCGCCCGCCTCAGCCTCCCAAAGTGCTGGGATTACAGGCATGAGCCACTGCACCTGGCCTGATGTGATTATTATGCATTGTATGCCTGTCTCAAAGTATCTCATGATACACCTACTCTGTACCCATAAAAATGAAAAATAAAAATAAATATATAAATAAAAACAGAAAAAAAGTGTCTGACACATATTCCCAAATTGCTTTCCAGACAGTTTATACCAATTTTTATGTCCTCGTGTAGCATTTGAGAGTTGCCTCTGCATATAAGAGCACTCTTGAAATACACAATGCTTTTTTCTACCGTCAAGTATTTCTAGAAAAAAAAAACCTGATTAAAGTCTACAGGACACAACAAATCAAGGGCATACCAAATGAGAGGGGAGATTGTTAATGAATGAAAGAGGCTGAAGAGCTCTGCTAAATGTGGGTGCAGCCTGTTGGATCTTGATTCATACAAATCATCCGTAAAAAGATAATTTTGAGAAACCTGAATATGGACTGGGTATTATTTGATATTAAGGAATTAGTATTAATGTCATTAGGTATGGTAATGGCACAGTGGTTATGTTTGAAAAATAAAGGCCTTGGCAGTTAAAGATGTGTCTTTATTAATCAAAGAAATGGTATGTTATCTGGGATTAAGTTTACAATTCACCAGCAAATAAAGGGGATGGGTTGGGGTGGGATGGGAGAAGCATGGTTGACAGAATGTTGATAATTTGGAAAATAGGAGTTTATTATACTTTCTGCTCTGCCTTTGTGCCTGTTTGAAAAATATCATAATACAAAGCTTTTACTTTTTTTTTTTACCTTAATTGAATTTTGAAAAAAAATACGTAGTTGACAGCATATACATAAAAGGCTGGGAGACTATGGGCCTGCTCTTCATGGGCTGAGTGAAGTGTTCTGTGGGGGGGGACTGGGACCTTGGCAGTCCCTGGTAGCTTTATTCCTAGCCCCAAGGACAGCAGAGAGCCTGGGATTGGTCCCAGAATCTGCCCCAGAAATTACAAGCACATTAACAGAGGTCTGAAATGATTTAAGGGAACTAGACCAAATCAACTGTGAGTTTCACTGGCCTCCAAGCCAACCTCATTCGCCGTTGGTTCTCGATCCACTCATCAGCTCCCAGACTCAGGGGCTGAACACCAATCAGATAACTTCAGGCTTGAAGCACAGGGAATATATTACGTATTGAAAAGTACCACCTGTGACTGTCAGTTTCATTTGTATGCCTACAAAATATGGGGAGACTGAAATGCATGGGGCATAACAGGCTTTTAAACTGATGTAATTATATCATTTGTTGGAAGAGACATATATACATTCAGAAATATGTTTTATATGTTTTGGTACATGAAAATTTTAAGGTTTTAGCTTGTGATGCCAGCCAAACCCTGCCCCTCTTCTCCGGTTTTGGTACCAGGTTTGGCAGCCACTGCAGTCTGGGTGTCTGTATAAAGCATTGAACTATGGACACTTGGCTAATTTCCTTCCCTCCATTCTGCTCATGGCTTGTACCTTGACAGTGATGACAGTGAGCTACACTCAGCCTAGTCAGGTGGAAAAAAGCACAGGCCTGGGAGACAAGACGATCTAGGTTCTGATTCTGGTTTTATGACTTTAGGCAAACCACTCAGCTTCTGTAGTCTTTTTCTCATTTGTCAAATGTAACTAGTAGACTAATAATACCCAGCTCCCCAGTGTGGGTGTGAGGAGTTGCTGACAAGCACACAGGCTGGCAGAGGAAAGGCCTTTGATAATAATCCCTGAGCCCTTTTCCTCTACCAAAAAAGGACCCTGAGGGTTATTATTCACCATCTGAGCCATCTTCAACTCTCAGCATTATGGGGCTCAAAAAAGGGGAGGGTTTCTATGGAAAAGCCTGCATTATTAGCTTACTTCCACACTTTTCAGCACTGAGAGTAGTAAAACCACCTCTCACACCTCCAGCTGCAGACATGAGGAAGCTGTCTCCCTTTGCTTCCATAAATACCACCATTTGTACCATTTTCTGTTATTTTTGCTGATAGGAGAGATGGCAGTCATCCATCAAACAGTAGATAACCAAAAGTCATGATTATCCCTCCTTTAACAAAATTGAGTATGTTAAAACCAAAAAAATAAGATAGAATCTAGAAATGTTAAATCTCTGGAACATGTCACTAGAAACCTCATTCACTGGAAAAATCAGCTCATCAAGTGTATCTGCTGGCATCAGCACTTCACTGTCTGTGCCTATGTCACTCCTCCCAAAGTGAGGCTGCATTTGGGCCCCTAAACCCAGATAACTCCATGGTGCTTCTGTGTTGGCCTTTGACTCACTGTGGCTTGATTTTTTCTTTTTTTTTCAGACAGGGTCTCACTCTGTCACCAGGCTGGAGTGCGGTGGCACAATCTCGGCTCACTACAACCTCCACCTCCCGGGTTCAAGTGATTCTCCTGCCACAGCCTCCCAAGTAGCTGGGACTACAGGCACATGCCACCACGCCCAGCTAATTTTTGTATTTTTAGTGGAGACAGGGTTTCACCAGGTTGGCCAGGATAGTCTTGATCTCCTGACCTCATGATCTGCCCACCTTGGCCTCCCAAACTGCTGGGATTACAGGCATGAGCCACCATGCCCAGCCCACTGTGGCTTGTTTTGTAGATAGTTAGTCTCAGCCTTGGATGCTGGGGTCAAGGACTATGTCTGTGTCATCTTCTTTGGCCATCTTAGTCCACATGGGCTGCTATAACAAAATACTGAAGACTGGGAGGTTTATCCACAATAGAGGTTTATTTTTCATGATTCTGGAGACTGGGAAGTCCAAGATCAAGGCATCAGCAGGTTGAGTATCTTGCGAGAGCCCTGCTTCCTCATACATGGCACCTTCTTGTGTCCTCCCATGGAGGAAGGAATGGATGAATCACCTCTTTTATAAGAGCACTAATCCCATTCATGAGAGCACCACACTCACCTCCCCCAAAGACACCACCTCCTAATACCATCACCTTATGGGTGATGGATCTCAACATATGAATTTGGGGGGCACATAAACACTCAGACCACGGCAGTGGCCCAGACATGTAGTGAGGGCCTTGAACTTAACAGGTGCTCAGTAAATTATTGCTATCACTTTGGCTGGGAGCAAATCCCTAGCAACTCCTGTTGCTCAGCTTTCTGAGAGTAGAATGACTAAATCACCTCTAAAACAGGTAAGGACTACCTGAGAATGTTCTTTTCTAATTGTCTGAAAGGACCCTCCCCCAGCCCACACATCTCTCTTCATGTTTCTGAACCTTCCCTATTTTCATTGACTTCATCCGGCTTCTAGAATAAATGGCCTCAGACAAATGTTTCCCCCTTTTTCTGCCTGTTTGCTGCATTCAGTTCCCTGTGTTTAGTAATTACAGCAGCAATACTCTCTGGTCTTGCAGCTTTGGGGTCTACATTGAGCCTCCACTGCCAAGAATTGCTGAGGGACTTTGATTTTGAAGAGTTCCCAGAGAAGAGATGATGGTCTGATTTTCTGTCTAACATGAAGGGCCCTAAGTAATTCTCAATGGAACTATTCCCTGTCCCTCGACCCTCCCTTCCCAAATCATCCTGGCAATTCCATTCCATCCCATCTAGCTCAAAAGCTATACTTGGTATCTTCCTCTAGTTTCCTGACTACATGCTGTTAATTTCTTACCCAAATGCAGCTCCTTGTGTGCTGAGAAAGGAAAATTGTATTTAGTTCTGAATGGTAATAGAGTATGCACACCTGGATGTTTGGGAAAGGTGGCCCCTTGGCTTGACTTGAGCAGACCAGCAGGTCATAAGCCCAAAAGCCCACACATTTCAAGGTCTGGTCTGAACACTTCCAGGGTGCACTGGGAGGCAGCCATTGACCGAGCTGTAGCAACAAGGAACTATATCAGCTTGGTGACAAGTGGGATATTATCAGGAGGGAGGATCATGAGAGAGCTCTTGTGATCCAAACGATGGGACCCAAGTTAGAAATTTGAACTTGAAAATAAGGAAAAACTGGGCTGGGTATGGTGGCTTATGCCCATAATCCCAGTGCTTTGGGAGGCTGAGGTGGGTGGATCACTTAAGACCAGGAGTTCGAGGCCAGCCCAGGCAACAAGACAAGACCCTCATCTCTACAAAAATTTAAAAATTAGCCAGGCATGGTGTGCACAGCTGCAGTCCCAGCTACTTGGGAGGCTGAGGCAGGAGGATCACGTGAAACTGGTAGTTTTAGGCTGCAGTGAAGTGTGATCGCACCATGGCACTCCAGCCTGTGGGACAGAGAGCAAGATCCCATCTCTTTAAAAAAAAAAAAGAGAGAGAGAGAGAGAGGTTTGATGGTTTGATTTTAATAAGAAACTGACTCAGGGAGGCATGCTCAGTATTCTTTTTATTTTTTAATGGTGTTTGTAGTCAGAGTGACTCTGATGCCAACCCCTCCACCCATCAGCCTTCTCATGTTTACTGAATCATTTGCTTGGAAAGAACCCTCATCCCTCTGATGAGAGTGGGCTGACCCTCATTGCCCTTTCATGAGAAATCCTGAGTGTATCACTGCTCTCTTTTCTATTTCTGTTTTTCTTAGTAACATCCATTGTTCTACAATATGCATTCTTAGCGGTATGCCTGTGTGCACAGGTAGAAAGGTCAGGAGGGTGGAAATGTGAACAGTTAGAGGCAAAGGCAAAACGGACGTTTTATAGTTTATCAACGCATAGCATCCAATACTTCTGTTGTTATTCCAAAAGCATGAAGTGTGTGTTTGAAGAATTTTGTTTAAAAGATGGGTAGATCTTGAGCAAATTTCTCATTTCTATGTATGCTAGAAATGCCCATAATCCCAGTGCTTTGGGAGGCTGCTGTTTCTCTGCCTGGAACATCCCGACTTCTCCATCCCACCACCACCACACACATACACCCTTCTTGCCTGCCTAACTCCTCTTTAGCTTTCGGGTCTCCCTGCTTCATCTTTTCTAAGCCCCACTTCTTAGATGGGTTCCCCTCTTAGGAGTTACCATAGAATCCTGTACTCCCTCTAGCACCACACTTACCACACAATATCATCATCATCTTACTGGACTAGGGCTCCATGAGGGCAGGGACCAGAACTGTCTTTTCCACAGTTCTATCCCCAGGTCAATAAGTGTTTGCAGAATAAATGAATTCTGATGAGTCTGTATAAGCCTCTTCTTTGTATGAGCCTTTGCTTCTCTCTCTAAACATGATCTGTTGAGTATGGTTGTTCAGGTTGTGGACTGTATAAGGATATCTAGCAGAGAAGGGAAAGGAGGCTGAAATCCAGCCCACATTCTTGTCACCAAGCCATTTTTTGCTGGCTGTGTCCACCATGAGGATGAGGTGCTATTCTCCTGATTTGCACGATAGCACCACACAGGCTTTCAGCAGCCTAGCTCTGAACAACACTTAGTGTCTTCAAAAGCAGGTGAGAATTCTCCTGCTCATTCCTAGAAAGACTAGGGCTGAGTGATTTTATGAAACTCTCTCTTTAGGTCCTTTGCCAGCCATCAAAGCCAAGACCCAGACCCCATTCACAGCAAAGATTTCTCTTACTCTTCTCTCATTTTTCTCTCCTGCAGGGTTTGGGATGACAACTCCGGCGACAGTAGGAGGAAAAATCTTTCTGATCTTTTACGGCCTTGTTGGGTGTTCCAGCACCATCTTGTTCTTCAACCTCTTCCTGGAGCGCCTGATCACCATCATCGCCTACATCATGAAGTCGTGCCACCAGCGGCAGCTCCGGAGACGAGGGGCCCTGCCCCAGGAGAGCCTGAAGGATGCGGGGCAGTGTGAGGTGGACAGCCTGGCCGGCTGGAAGCCCTCTGTGTACTATGTCATGCTGATCCTATGCACAGCGTCCATCCTCATCTCTTGCTGCGCCTCAGCCATGTACACCCCCATTGAAGGCTGGAGCTACTTTGACTCACTCTACTTCTGTTTCGTGGCTTTCAGCACCATTGGCTTTGGGGACCTGGTCAGCAGCCAGAACGCCCACTATGAGAGCCAAGGCCTCTATCGCTTTGCCAACTTCGTCTTCATCCTCATGGGTGTCTGCTGCATCTACTCCTTGTTCAATGTCATCTCTATCCTCATCAAACAGTCCTTGAACTGGATCCTGAGGAAAATGGACAGCGGGTGCTGCCCGCAATGCCAGAGAGGACTCTTGCGATCACGCAGGAACGTGGTGATGCCAGGCAGCGTCCGGAACCGCTGCAACATCTCCATAGAGACAGACGGGGTGGCAGAGAGTGACACGGACGGGCGCCGGCTCTCAGGGGAGATGATCTCCATGAAGGACTTGCTGGCAGCCAACAAGGCCTCGTTGGCCATCCTGCAGAAGCAACTGTCTGAGATGGCCAATGGCTACCCCCACCAGACCAGCACACTGGCCCGGGACAATGAATTCTCAGGGGGGGTGGGAGCCTTTGCAATCATGAACAACAGGTTGGCAGAGACCAGTGGGGACAGGTAGAAGCCAGGAGTGGATGCTGGGCAGAGGCCAGAGTAGAATGGTGGATGATTGCCGCCCAGGGGACGAGCTCAGCCCTGCGCCTTGGCTCTGTTCCTTCTGGGAGCTGTTCCCGGGAGCCTCCGCAAGCATCTTTAGAAATCTGATCTCGGCTCCAACCAACAGCCACCTTCCAGGGATGGGGGGCCTGAAGCCTCGATGCTTCTCTCCTGATCCTTATTCTTTAAGTCTAAATTCAGTCTTTTCAAAACAAATCACAAAAGCAGCATTAGACATTGCCTTGTTTCTTTAATCTTGTTTCAGAGCTTTAGCTGCCTGAGGAGATAGGTTTTCCTTAAGCCTTGATTTCCTGAAGCTCTCTCTGTTCCTTATTTGGGAACAAAAATTGCGAAGACTCATCTTTCCCTAGAACTCTGAATGGATGAATTTTTAAAAGTGGGGAGAATGTTTGGGGATGTGTCTGGGCTTTCTTTTTGCCAGGCTTCCTTCAAAGCATACCTGCCAGTGGTGTCTGCATAGGGAAAATGTCTGTTGTACTCTTTATACCTGTTTCTGTTTTTTGTTGTCCCTTCCTTTTTATTTTTAAGGCCTTAATGCCTGGCTGTGGCGTCTGTGAGACCTCAATGTAATAAGAAAATTAAATTCAGCTTCAGGCCTTTAAACTGCAGCAAGATGGTGGTGTAGGGGTGTGGGGCGGGGAGAGACTCACTTTTATAACTAAAGAACATAGCTTAACATTTTCCCTTTGAATGGTCACACAGACCATTTCATTTTTACCAGGGCTTGGGGACCCAATGCAAAGATGATGACTATTTATTAAAACGGAAAATTTAATAAATCCTCATTTTATTAACTAAGATTCCATGAGTGCTCATTGTGGCCAGTGGAGGACAAGCACCTAATTAAACAGGCGTTTATTGGACTCAGAGAAAAAGGAAATGGGAAATTGACCTTCACGGATATGAGCGTCATTTTGGTGTCTTGACTGGAGAAACATTCTAGGCCAGATAATGAAATCCGGCTTTTTTTGGTTTGATGCATTTCCTTTGTGCCTTCTGAGACTGTAACGAGTCTAGTTTTATAACCTCCCTACTAGATTAATCATCCACACTAGGAACAAAGGCTGTTGACCTTCATATACACAGGAGAATGCATTTGGGGGAATGACAGCAGTGTTCAAAAATGATGGCTGTTGTTTTTCTAAGGTAAGAGTGGTGCAAACACAGCCCTTTCAGAATTGATGAGGAAAGGCCGGGCACAGTGGCTCACACCTTTAATCCCAGCACTTCGGGAGGCCAAGGCAGGCAGATCACCTGAGGTCAGGAGTTCGAGACCAGCCTGGCCAACATGGTGAAACCCCCGTCTCTACTAAAAATACAGAAATTAGCCAGGTATGGTGGCATGTGCCTGTAATCCCAGCTACTCAGGAGGCTGAGGCAAGAGAATCACTTGAACCTGGAAGGTGGAGGCTGCAGTGAGCCAAGATCACGCCACTGCAGTCCAGTCTGGGCAACAGAGCGAGACTCTTCTCAAGAAATGATGAGGAAAGATGGCCACCATAAAGAAGACAAAGCTGAAAACCTATGCCTCGTGAAACTGAAATGTTGAGCAGAGAACATTAGAGCTGGTGGAGGACCCCTTAGAAACCATCTCATCCAGCCTCCTTGTTTTTGACACCAAGAAACAGGCACAGGGGTTGTCCCTTGTCTGAGGCCTTAGGGGTGGATAGTGTACAGCTGGGGAAGGAACCTAGGGCTCCTGATAGTGAAGTCCAGGCTGTTGTCCCCTACTCCACACAACCTTGCCCCGTTCCTCAACAGGTCCCTCTTCAGGCTCAGTTGCCTTTCCTTCCAGCTCGCAAACCCAGATATTTTCTTTACATTACCAGAAGTGCCTGATAGAAGTTCGACAAGCAGCAACACTGGGCTTTGAATTTAGTGCTGCACGGCTCCAAAGTCAGAGATCTTAAAGTATTCTCTATACCACTCTTAAAGGGAAAGCATCCTGGAGCAACTGCAAAATGCTTGTTAGGAACCTGTGACCCCAAACAGAGCTTCTCATGGGCTCTGTACCGTACCAGGTGCTGTGGGGATGGAAAGAGGAGCACCTATGGGATTCCTTGATCTCCATATTTCTAGTACATGGGATCTCCATATTTCTAGTACATGGGATCTCCATATTTCTAGTACATGGGTTGGAGTAAAGCAAGTGGTTGCATCTCCAACACAGGTTTCTGGAGGCCCTGATGGTGTGCTGGAGGCCAAGGAACATCAGCATACCCAAGGCTCATCTTCCTAGAGGGTCAGTTGTACTAAGCAATTTTTGCAGAGAGATGTTATATCAAAACACATGACTTTCTTTAAATAAGATCCAGAATGGGCATAAACTTTTTTTGTGTGTGTGGGGGGGGACAGGGTCTCACTCTATTGCCCAGGCTGGAATGCAGTGGAGCAATCTGGGCTCACTGTAACCTTCGCCTCCTGGGCTCCAGCAGTCCTCCCACCTCAGCCTCCCAGGTAGTATAAGCAAGTTGTTTAGTAAAAGGAGGTGTTAAAGACATGCTAGCATCAAGCAGAGACTTTCTCTGTGATGTAACCAAAAGGACTGGAAGAGTCTTGCAAAGGCAATAAATTTCTCACTGTGTGATTAATTAATTCCACACTTGAGGGCCCCTAAAATCATCTCATGTTCTACCCAAATCATTGGTACACATCCCACATGTGGGGCAACAACATTCAAATCACAAAATACCCCAGAGAAAGCACAGTTTCTGAGGTCTGGCCAACCACATAGTGAAGAACAGTTCTTGGCGTCAACATACTTGGTTTGAACCCCAGTCCTGATAGTTCCAATGTGGGAGAGGTTGGGCAAGTGTGTCAACCTCATTGTGCCCCATGTGGAAATGGTAACAACACTGGCTACCTCGCAAAGCTGTGGAGAGGGTCAAATGAGATGAGCCTCAGGGGAGGCTTTGTGAACCCCCAGGAAAGGCACAGACTGTGGGCACTGATGGGCCACATGCCGGGGCGACGGGGGGATGCTGCATCCAGCAGTGAAAGACTTTGTTTTGTTCTTGCACCTGATATCTAACACTAGCCACATGGTTTCAAGGATGGCTCTTGATTATTAAATGGTGCCACTCCTGGTGATACAGTTATACCAAACCACAAACTGCAAAGTATTTCTTTCTCTTCCACTGGGTCTTTTTATTTCAATATCAGCTGAGGCTATTGAACCATTTGACATAGTAAAATGTTTTGGAAAGGCTGTAGTAATATCCTGTATCTTACTAGCATTTTTACGGTTTTTAAGTCTTACCTGTTCATAATTCTAATATTTTGACCTTCATAACCACATTGTAGATTTCTAGCCTAGAAGTAGACAGGACACTTATCTTCAAACTGCCCTTGATCTTTTCCAGAATAAGAGGGATAAATAATTATTTTATGTATGAGTTGACTGGGATTCAGATTGACAGTGGTTCTAGAATAAGCTTTGAAATTATTTACTGTGGTGTTTTACTGGTACTTTTCTATTTCCCTGATTTCTTCTGCATTTATTAATTGGAATTCTTCTGTGTGGAAGAGATTTTTCCTTCTCTATTGTTTTAAAACGTTAAAGAACTTTCTTCAACATTTCTCATAGAGTACGTTTTCTGGCAGTGAGTTCCCTCAGTTTTCGTTTGTCTGAGAAGGCCTTTGTTTCTTCTCTATTTTTGAAGGTGTTTTTGATGGATATAGAATTTTGTATTGACAGGTATTTTGTAAAAATAAGCACTTTAACGATGTCACACCATTGTCTTCTGACTTGTATGGTTTCATATGAGAAGTCTGCTGTAACTCCTTTCTTGTTCCTGTGAATGTAATATTCCTTTTTTCTCTGGCTGCCTTCAAGATTTTATCTTTTGTTTTCTGCAGTTTGAATATAGTATGTCTAGATGGGTGTGTGTGTGTGTTTGCATATTGTAAAACCAAAGTAATAATTGCCACAAGCAAGATCCACTGATGGATGCTAAAATTAAGGGTGTAGAAGTTTAAGCCAAAAGGGATATTTGCAGTCTCAAAGGATCTCGACCAAAATATTTGGTAATTACAAAGAGAAAAATAGTCACTTTACAGTGGAGAATTCTGGCAGATATCAAATTAATCAAGTGACCAGAGTTAACCTCGCCATTAGCACCTACTCATCATGCACCATCTGATTTGATGCATTGAGAAGGCACAGCATCTCTGTGGAGTCCTTCACAAGAACTTCAATCTAATCACGGAAAAACACCTGACAAACCCCGAATCGAGGGGCATTCTACAAAGCAATCAATACTCTCTTCAAAAATCTCAAGATAGGAGATATAAGTAAAGCCTGATGAACTGCTACAGATTGGAGGAGACTGAGGAGGCCCAATAAATGAGGCGGGGGCACCACAGGCCTTAATCATCAGCATATTCCATCTGGATTTTTTAAATGGAATCCGACAGCTCATTGGCTCATTTTCTTAACATGGTGTCTGTGATTCAGTCCCAATACAGACAACTTGCATGTTGCAAAGAAAATCCACTTGATGACTGTAATTATCCAAACTTCTGGCTCACCTTTTTCACTACCTTAAAACATGGCTTTTGCCACTAACCAAACACAATTCTGTCCCTGAGCTAAAGAGCCAGCTCCAGAGGGCGAACCAAGGTGGGGTTGGGGAGGAGGTCAGGCCTCTTTCCACACAGTTCTGGGTTTATTTTCCATGAAGCCTTCTTCATTCAAGAAGAAAGTGGCCTTCATCCAAGGCCATTCCTATCCCAATGACTGCAGTCACACCCTGAGAGAGGCAAGCCCTTCTGAGACTATCTGATACACTTGCTGTCCACAGAAATTGCTTGGAGGATTTCAGGAGCAGCTCCTTTGCTGCCATCACAGGAGTTTGGGGACATAGAGGACATCTACTACCTGGAGAGGGTGAGGAAGCAGAAATCTTGTGAGTGGCCACATCTCAGGTTTACAGCCTGCCCAAACGGTGTGTAATCCCAGCAGGTTAATTTTCTAGAACCCAAGAAGCAGGATGCATTACAGGCCCTCTGTTTTCCTCTGGGAGCTTTTACAAGGCCAAAACATCGGACTGAAACGATTACAGGCTCAGCAGCTCCCTGATTACACTCTATCCTGGAGCTCAGAACCCATTTCTATAGGACCCATGACTGGATAGTCTAGCAAACACTCCCCCAGAAATGTACCCCCAACCCATCAACTGATGATGGGATACATGAGAAGGGCATTACTTAGCATTTGCTGGCACACGAATATACCACGGGTAGGGGGGTGGTGAGAAGGAGAATGGAGATAGTTATTTTAACTCTCCCTTTCTTTTTGGGGAAAGAAATGATTTTTTTTAAGTCATGTTACTGGAGAAAAGTAACACCTGCCTCCAAGTCTAAGTTAAAGGTCACAGAACATCTGAATCACATTTCCTTTTCTTCTCCTTTTCCTTCTCCACCATGAGGGCCTTCTGGAAGGTTCTCCTCCATTCTGGGGCTATTCGATACTCCCTTTCCCAAATCTCCTGCATGCCCTTCTCTGGCTATGGGGCCCCTTGTGTCCTTGATTGGGAGGCATTTGAGGTCAGTGCTTAGCGGGTTTCTTGATGCAAAGTCTTCAGAGCCTGGGGCGCCATCTAATTCCCTCTGAATGAGAAGCTCTATAGGTAGGCCTGGAACTCTGCATTTCTAGAGAACTTCAGAGGTGTTCTGAGAGGGAGCTGCTGGCCCGCCTCATTCAGCATCATCAGTCTGGATCTGGGCCCTGCTTTTGGCTCTGGCCTGTTCTCGCCACTGGCAAAGGTTTCAGTCTGGGTCCTTTTGAATGAGTTGCCTGAGTTGTGTTGAGAGATCCGGTCACCATCTCCAGGCACTTGCCCCACCCCTACAGGCTGCCTAGTTTGGGGCCTGCTCATCCTCGTATAGCCTCTGTGTTACAAATTCCAACACCTTTGGCCTAACTCTCCTCCATTTAGGGTCTGTGCAGGAGCCTGTCCCACTAGTGCCCAATTCTCAAACACTGTCCCCTCCCCTGTGGACCCAAGCATCATCTAATTTTGCTCAGGCTGGAAGCTGCTTATGTTGTCAATGCTAAACGAGAAAGGGTCCCTGGAGCTGGCCAGAGCCAAGAGTATATGGATGGGCTGAGCTGAAAAAAGCAGACTGAACTCTGACGGAAGCATGACATCAATGGACTGACACAGCTAATCTGCAGAAAGAGGAGAGGATGGAGGCGAGTGGGGGCAGTGTGAAGTCAAGGGCTCATGGTAGAGGAGGAAGGGGCAGACTCAGGGAAAGTTTGGGCCCCCATGACTTCCAGTGCTGGCCTATGGCAGGCAGCCCCGACACACAGGGCAAGTAGGACCAACCACAGGAGCCACGCCAGGTGGAACGATGCCAACTTATCAGGCCACTGGACACACCCTGCTTCTATTGTCTGTCCACCTAACAAAACACCCTTTGCCACTTTCTTAAGTCCCTGGCTCCTGGACAATCACCTGGGCCTGCCCTATGCTCTCTGGGTAAACACTTTGCCAGCCTCCCAGCATCAGAGATCATGCCACTGTCTCCAAGAACCTGCCCCACCTCTAAGGGCTGCCTAGTCTGGGGCCCACACCTCCTGTTCTAGTCTGCTGTGTTACAAATTCCAACACCTTCAGCGTAGCTGTCCCTCCTTGCAGGAGCAAGGAGAGGGGTCCGGAGCCAACAGACAGCCTCAGTCAGTCGTTTGTCATTCTTAGTGCCTCTCTGTGCCAGGCACTGGAAAAGTGGTGAATAAAACAGACCCAGGAGCAATCCTGTCCTCAGGCAGCCTGGAATGTCGTGAGAGGGCAGCAGGGGACCATGTAAATGAATATGGGACTTCTGCCCCTAACCAGTGCTGGGAACAAAAACGACGTGGGAGCCAGGTCAGGCATCTGGCATCAGGGAAGAGGAATGGTTTCTGCTGAGCTGGTCAGAAGCTCAAGGGTCAAACATAATCTGGGGGCCTTAATCTAGGCCCATCACTTAGATTAAAGGAATGATGGGCCTCACTGGGGTCTTCATGGGCTGGACTGGATTCCCAGCTGGGCCACCTGAGAACCCTGGCCTTGAAACCTCCCCAACCAAGGCACTGGGTGTATTTGTCCATTTTGCATTGCTTATAAATCACCTGAGACTGGGTGATTTATAAGAAAAAAGGTTGATATGGCTCACTGTTCTGCAGACTGTACAAGAAGCATGGTGCCAGCATCTGCTTCTGGTGAGGCTTCAGGAAGCTTTCATTCATGATGGAAGAGAAAGGGGAGCATGCGTGTCACATGGTGAGAGAGGCAGCAAGCCAGTGGGAGTGGGGGGCAGGAGGTCCCAGACTCCTTAACAACCAGATCTCATGTGAACTAACAGAGTGAGATCTCATTCATTACTGTGAGGATGAGGATGGCACCAAGACATTCATGATGGAACCACCCCCATGACCCAGACACCCCCCATTAGGCTCCACCTGCAACACTGGAGATCAACTTTCATCTGGAGATTTGGAAGTGACAAATATTCACACTGTATCACGGGACAAAAGGCTCAGGTCATCCTGAAAAAAATCCTTCAAGCAGAGGACAGGGGCAGGACAGGCTTTGGACAGGTAGGACGGGCAGATCCAAATTAGACTCCTGGTTCCCACTGGGAGGGCTTGGAAAAGTGGCCCCTGCTCTCTGAGCTTCAGTTTCACCATCTATGAAAATGGAACTGCACAAGGATGACACACCAATTCATGAGGCGTTCCATAAGAAAAGAAAGACCCAAGGAAGATGCACCCATTCTAACCAGAAAGATGCACTCCAGCCGGGCAAGATGTCTCACGCCTGGAATCCCAACACTTTGGGAGGCCGAGGTGGGCAAATCGCTTGAGCCCAGGAGTTCAAGACCAGCCTAGGCAACATAGCACAACCCCATCTCTACAAAAAAATACAAAAATTAGTCAAGTGTGGTGGTGGCAACTGTAGTCTCAGCTGCCCAGGAGGCTGAGGTGGGAGGCTCACGTGAGGCCGGGAGGTTGAGGCTGCAGTGAGCTGTGATCATGCCACTGCACTCCAGCCTGGGCAACACAGTGAGACTTTGTCTCAAACAAAACAAAACAAAAAAAGACGCATTCCTTAGGAAGCTTGCTGGGAACCCCTTATGCATGGACTGACTCTCCACCCCACGTGTCCTAATGGTTGCAAGGGGTGGCACATGACTCTGCAAATCAGGGCAACTTGTCCACCAGGCACTGCTAGCACTATGCCCTGGGCCCACAAAACCAGTAGGGGCCTGCAAAAATGCTTTAACCTTTTTCAAATCAGAAGAGCAGCCTGGATATGGTGGCTCATACCTATAATTCCAGCACTTTGGGAGGCCCAGGCAGGCAAATCGCTTGAGCTCACAAGTTTGAGACCAGCCTGGGCAACATGGTGAAACTCCATCTCTACAAAAAATACACAAATTAGCTGGATGTGGTAGTGCATACCTGTAGTCCCAGCTACTCAAAAGGCTGAGGTGGGAGAATGGTTTGAGCCTGGGAGGCAGCGGTTTCAGTGAGCCGAGATGGCACCACTGCATTCCAGCCTGGGAGATAGAGCCAGAACTTGTCTCAAAAATTTAAAAATTTAAAAATAAATAAATCAGAAGACCACAAGAATATGATCTGCCCTTGATAATATTTCTCTTTCTACCAATACAATCATAAAATATAATTGTAATATGTTTTATAGAGAAAAGAGACCACAAAAGTCATACCACGGCTCTGCTCAAAGCGCAGGTAATTGAAACTTCACTTTTAGTGATTTCTGCATTAAATGCAGGTCCCTGAGGATCTGGGGCTTCCATGCTCCCTCAGGGGTAAACGTCTGTCAGCCAGTGTTCCTAATAACAGTGGAAACAGCCAGAGAGGGCAGGGCACGGTGGCTTACACCTGTAATCCCAGCACTTTGGGAGGCTGCGGCTGGCAGATCACATAAGATCAGGAGTTTGAGACCAGCCTGGCCAACATGAAACCCATCTCTACTAAAAATACAAAAATGAGCGAGGCATGGTGGCGCATGCCTGTCCCAGCTATTCGGGAAGCTGAGGCAGGAGAATCCCTTGAACCCAGGAGGCGGAGGTTGTGGTGAACCAAGATCGCTCCTCTGCGATCCAGCCTGGGTGACCTCTAGGGGTAGAGTCCACGATGTTGCTAAGGGTTGGACTTGACCTTAAGCACACTTGTTCTATTAGCTCAACTGGAACTGCCCTCAGTCCATGCTAATTGGATTAGTAGTAAATAGCATAAATACGTGGGCAAATAGGCTAACAGGTTAGTTTGAAATCATAAATGAAATTAAATGCACAGAGCCCTAATCTCTGGAGAAAGAGGCAAGATTGTAATCAGTGGAGTACGGCCAGGCATCCCCCACCTTCAGGGGGCTCACTGCCTAGAGAGAGAGATGCAGAAGGAAACAAATAATCACAAACTAATATTACACTAAAGGGACAGTGAGAATACAGAAGAGGAAAAAGTTATGCCTCAAAGAGTCAGGGATGATTTCATGAAGAGGCTACATTTACAATGGGTCTTGATGGATGTGTAGAAATTTGCCAGATGAAGAATCAATGTGAGAAAATGAAAGAACATGACATTTGGAGTCAAGCAGACCAATGCTTCAATCCCAGCCTTGTTCTTTTCTATTGATGTAACCAGAGACAAGTTATCTCGCCTCTCTGAGATTCGGTTTCCTTATCCATAAGATACCCACCCTTTGGAGTTCCTTAGAGGATTAAAGGCAATAATATACATACAATACCTGGCACCTGATAGGCTTTTTGTAAATAGTAGCTACTAAAAGGAGAAGATGTGTTTGAAGCTGAGGGTTTGTACAAAGGTGTGTTGCAAGCATGAGTCACACAAAGACTGGGGAGAGGGTGGGCCGGAAGCGTGGGAGTCCAGAGAACCTGGATCTGAATCTCTTGCAGTCCTTGACGTATCAGCTGTGTGGCCCTAGGTGAGTTATTTAGCTTCTCTGCAACTGTAAAATGGGATAATGACGGCACAGCCTTGGAGAGCTATTATGTTGGGACAATGAGTTAGTGCAAGTAAAATGCCCAGCGCAGAGTGAGCCATCAGCAAATGTCAGCTATTATTGCTGTTTCATCATCACCATTGCTTTTTTGTCATCATTGGAAACAGAAAGTGAGGGAATGGGCTGAGAATGAACAGATCGTATCTGGCCCTCCACTGATCTTAATATGATATATTGATTGGTTTATCATCCCTTCATTGTCTCTCCCTATTAGAATATAACCATCTCCAATGAGATGGGCTCGTTGTCTTGTTCACTGCTCTATGCCCAGTATCTAGCAGAGCACCTGACGCATAGGACAGTTGGCCCTCCATATCCATGGGTTCTGCATCCACAGATTCAACCATCCTCTCATTGAAAATATCCAGGTTCTGGTGCGATGGCTGACAGCACTTTGGGAGGCCAAGGCAGGCGGCTAACTTGAGTCCAGGAGCTCAAGACCAGCCTGGGCAACACGGTAAAACTCTGTCTCTACAAAAATATGCAAAAAAATAATTAGCCAGGCATGGTGGTGCGTGCGTGTAGTCCCAGCCACTGGAGAGGCTGAGGTGGGAAGATCACCCAAGCCCAGGAAGTCAAGGCTGCAGTGAGCTGAGCTGTGATCACACCACTGCACTCCAGCATGGCTGACAGAGTGAGACCCTGTCTCAAAAGAAAATATTCAGAAAAACAATTCTATGAAGTTCCAAAAAGCAAAATTTGGATTTGCTATGCACTGAGTGCATTGAATCTACGTAAATGAAGTGATGTGTAAGCATTGTATTAGGTATTAAAAGTAATCTAGAGATGATTTAAAGTATACTCTGCACAGGCTATATGAAAATACTGTGCTATATTTATATAGGGGACTTAAGCATCTGCAGATTTTCTTACCTAAGGGGTGTCCTGGAACCAATCCCCAACAGATACTGAGGGACAACTGCACATGCTTGATAAACACATGTAGGATGGATGGATGGATGGATGGATGGATGGATGGATGGATGGAGCTATGCTTGCAAGTGATAGAGACAGGAAATAGCCAAGGGTCCCTGGTGAAGCCCCGCCTTCAAGCCTAAAACAGCCTGAAGGGTGAGAAACCGGACCGCTAGTCCTGGATGACGCCTGCGCTTTCCTGACTGATTCTCTCTGAACGACACCCACCTGCACACTGGGAGGACGGGGTGGAGCCTGGGGAAGTTCACGCCATTTGCAGAGGGGAGGAACCCGGCCTCTTCAGTATCAGGGTGGTGACCTGGGATTCAATCTATGAGGTGGGAAACCTGCTAGCAGGACTCTTTTTCGCTTTGCTGAGAGTTATTTTTCCTTTTTCCTTTTCTCCCAATAAATTCCGCTCCTCACCCTTCTATGTGTCCGTGAGCCTAATCTTTCCTGGTTGTGTAACAAGAACCCGGTTTTAGCTGAACTAAGGAGAAAGTTCTGCAACACAAGAAAGGAAGGAAAGACAGCAACTTCTGAGCCTAAGTGCAGGGTCAGCGGACCTTCAAGGGATTCCTTGCCAGCCCTCAGCCACTGGCCCTAGAGATCCTGGAACAGTGATACGATCACCTGTGCTTCAGTTTCTGCATCTGTCCCATGAACATGAGGAGACCTAGCTTCCAAATTGTGGTGAGGATTAGACATAAACAGTGTGAAGTACTTAACAGTGCCTAGAACAGAGGAGGCACTCAACAGAGGTAGCTGCCATTATTATTACTATTACAATTATTAGTAATAATAAAAAGGTACTTCATAAATTGTTACAATCACTACTACGGCCCAAAGGAACCTCTCTTTTCCACTGAACAGCATACAGGCAGCTTCTTCTGGTTCAGCTGCAAAATTCCCTTTGGAGTTGCGGCCCATTTGAATCACCTGTGTTATTCTTTTTCCTGGCCGGCAGGGAGCTCTTGGGGCACATGCCTGCGTTCTCTGTCTCCATCACACACTCTCTCTCTCCCTCTCTCTCTCTCTCTCTGTTTCTCCCTCCCTTCTCCCCACCCTCTTTCTCCTCCTAATTCTACTCAGCCCCACCCACCACCACTATCGTTAACCAAAAATGACCCTTCTCCCCCTCCTTTCTTCCTCCTTCTTCAGTCCTCTGTGGGTCTTTTCACAGAGCCTCAGTTTCCTCATCTGTAAAAATGGGTATGACACTACCATCTCACAGGGCTGTGGGAGGATTCAGTGAGATGAAGTAGACAAATTGCTTAGCCCAGTGCCTGGCACATAGTAAATGCTCAGTGAAATGAGAGCCATATGGTTATTTTCTTATTTCTATATTTGCACCTTATTTCCTTCACTTCATTGAGTTTTTTTGTTTGTTTTGATTTGGTTTTGTTGTTGTTATTTTTAGAGACAGGGTCTAGCTCTGTTGCCCAGGTTGGAGTACAGTGGTACAACCACAGTTCACTGCAGCCTTGAAC
Organism: Pan troglodytes; assembly: GCF_028858775.2. NCBI lineage: Eukaryota > Metazoa > Chordata > Mammalia > Primates > Hominidae > Pan > Pan troglodytes. Next base: position 88,202,253 of record NC_072413.2, read on the forward strand.
ACCTGGCCTCAAGCATTCCTCCCGCCTCAACCTCCTAAAGAGCTGGGACTACAGGCATGTGCCACCACACCTGGCTCATTGTTTGTTATGAGTCTTTGAGCCAGGGGTTGAGCTCTGGAACCATCTCTGCATGATTCCCAGTGTATATCATAGGATCAGTTTGGAGAAGGAGCAAAAAAGGGGGAAAGAGTGGAGGGTCATGAGCTGTCCCTGCTCCCAGAGACAGTTCTCTTTCTGTTTGAAAGAGAACAGCCTGCTGAGGAGGGCTGGTGTTTAAAACAAAATGTGGTTCACACTTCTTCCTTCTCGTGAGATGAAGCCACCAGAGGGACATGCTTCTGCAGATGGGACTGGCACGTTAAGTTCAGGTGCATGGGGGTGGGTAAGAGCCCAGGATGAAAGAGCCCGTGGCCTCTCCGGCCGCACAGCTGTTAATGATGGGAGGTGCCTTTATGACATCCAGCCATTACCCCAGTGGTATGAGGCGGAGATAATTACCTACATTTCACAGATGAGGAAACGGAGGCCCAGAGAGGTTAATTAACTTGCCTAAGCTCATGCTGTGCCAAGGGGGAGCAGCAGGGACTCTAAATCCAGCCCCAGCTATTTTTTAACCTATTAGTGTCACACAGAACAAAACTTGCATCGTGAATAGCAGCAAGGCGAAGAGCCCCTGACTCTTTGAAGCTTTAATGAAAAGCATCCCGGTACACAGGCAGAGCGCCCTCCTTCGGGGGCCCCAGGCATTAGTGTGGGAAATATCTGGAAGATGGACAAAAACACGCATCTTCAACCCACATAATAGGAGGCCTCCAGCCACTACATTTGCTAAGAAACTACCATTTATTGAGACCTACTATGCGCTGGCACTATTACAGTAGGTAACTAGTCAAGCATGAGCAGGGAAGGAGAAGAACTTGAACCCACCTCCCGACGCCACTCCCACCCCCTCTCCAACCAGGAATGTCAGGCAACCATCAGGTGATGGTCAGGCAGTTGTTAACTATCTCCCTAAAATAATAATTGGTGACAGCCAGCACCAGGAAAAAAAAAATTTCCCAACGGACAGAAAAAACCTGAAACTGGTGATCAGTGGCTTCCCGGGAAGATCTCAGGAGTTGGGCAAGTGGGCTCAAGCATTGGAAAGAGGCAAAATGGCGGAGTTTAATTAATTAATTTAATTAATTAATTAAATGACCTAGAGACATTTGACTGGTAAAGGAAAGACACCTCAAATGAGCATGCGTACAACTCCAGTAAACACACTGGGCATGCTCCCCCCCAGGCACTAGCAGGCCACTGCGCATGCGGACAGCCCGCCGCAAGGCAACAACCAGAGGAGAAGGGATGCAAGACTGCAAGACTCCAGAAGGGTAAGACCCCAAGTCAAAGGTCAAACTGTGCACTTCATCTCTCAAGTCGCCCACTCGGCCCTCTTGCAAGTGTACCTTACTTCCTCTTGTTCTTGTTCTAAAGCTTTTTTTTTTTTTTTTTTTTTTTGAGACAGAGTTTCACTCTTGTTGCCCAGGCTGGAGTGAAATGGCACGATCTCGGCTCACTGCAATCTCCACCTCCCAGATTCAAGCGCTTCTCCTGCCTCAGCCTCCTGAGTAGCTGGAATTACAGGCGTGCACCGTCACGCCAGGCTAATTTTGTATTTTTAGTAGAGACAGGGTTTTTCCATGTTGGTCAGGCTGGTCTCAAACTCCCGACCTCAGGTGATCTGCCCGCCTCAGCCTCCCAAATTGCTGGGATTACAGGCCTGAGTCACCGTGCCGTGCCCAGGTTTTTAATAATTTTTCACTCCTGCTCTAAAATTTGCTTCCGTCTCTCCTTCTGCCTTATGCCCCTCAGTCAAATTCTTTCTTCCGAGGAGGCAAGAACTGAGGTTGCTGCAGACCAATATGGATTCACCACCACTAACAGTAGTATGCTAAACCCTTTTGTATATTTTATTTCGCTTAATGCTCAAAGCAATCCTAAAGGGAACTTTTTTTTTTTTTTTCTGAGACGGAGTCTCTCTCTGTCGCCCATGCTGGAGTGCCGTGGCACAATCTTGGCTCACTGCAGGCTGCGCCTCCCGGGTTCACGCCATTCTCCTGCCTCAGCCTCCCGAGTAGCTGGGACTACAGGCGCCCGCCACCACGCCCGGCTAATTTTTTTGTGTTTTTAGTAGAGACGCGGTTTCACCGTGTTAGCCAGGATGGTCTCGATCTCCTGACCTCGTGATCTGCCCGCCTCGGCCTCCCAAAGTGCTGGGATTACAGGCGTGAGCCACCGCGCTCGGCCCAAGGGAACATTTTTTAATCCCATTAGATAGATGAAAAACTGAGACAAACTAGGTGGTCCAAAGCAATAGAAATGTATTCTCGCCCATAGTTTTGAAGGCTACGAGTCCTCTCTTTATAAGAACACCGGTCACACTGGAGTAAGGGCCCACCCTACGTTAGTATTAACCCACCCAACTTAATTAATTATGTCTAAGGTCATGCAGTCATTAGATGTCATTCATGTGACCATCCTCTCAACCCCCAGGTTTCTGTGGAGGTTTAAGGGAACACCCTCACTGCTATTTGAGTCTCACTGTGTGTCATAGCTTCAAGTAACCAGTGTCATTTGCAGACCTGGATGTAAACCCTTGGGGGTTTGTATCAGTTTGCTTTTGCTACAGTAATCCTGCATAACAAAAAAGTCTCAAAACCTCAATGGCATACAACAATGAGCACTGGTTTGGCTCACGTGGCCCAGCTCTTGGCCAGGTGTCTCTCATCCTCCTAATGAGTCTGCAGGCTGCCTGGAGCATTCTTCTCATGGTGATGGCAGAGGCACAAGAGGGCAGGTAGAGACGCAAAAGATCAAGCATAAATGATTAGCCATCACTTCCATCTGATTGCATTAACCAACACCAGTCACATGGCCAACCCAAAGTCAAGGGCAGGAAAACATATTCCACCCATGGAAATGAGGGGGCTGCGAGGTCATATGGTTACCAGAAAGGGGTCCCAATCCAGACCCCAAGAGAGGGTTCTAGGATCTCACGCAAGACAGACGGGGCCAGTCCATAACGTGAAAAGCAAGTTTATTAGGAAAATAAAGGAATAAAGAATGCCTATTCCATAGGAAGAGCAGGGCTGCTGGCTGCCCATTTTTATGAATATTTCTTGATTATATGCTAAACAAGGGGTGGATTATTCTTGAGTTTTCTGGGAAAAAGGTGGGCAATTGCTGGAACTGAGGGTTCCTCCCCTTTTTAGACCATATAGGGTAACTTCCTGACGTTGCCATGGCATTTGTAAACTGTCATGGTGTTGGTGGGAGTGTCTTTTAGCCTGCTAATGCATTATGGTTAGTATATAATGAGCAGCGAGGATGGCTGGAGGTCACTCTTGTTGCCTTCTTGGCTTTGGTGGGTTTCAGCTGGCTTCTTTACTGCAACTTGTTTTATCAGCATGGTCTTTATGACCTGTATCTTGTACTGACCCCCTATCTCAATGCGTAACGTCCTGGGAGGGCAGCCAGTAGGTCTCAGCCTCATTTTACCCAACCCCTATTCAAGATAGAGTTGCTATGATTCAAATGCCTCTGACAACATGGCAAAAGGTGTGGATTTAGGGAAAAGGGGAGATTTGTGGTCATTCTCTCTCCCTCTTCCTTTGTACCTGGCAGCATTTGGGGATACAAATGAGACATGGGAAGATCTCGAGTTCTCTCCAGAGGACAATGGATTTGCTGACTTCTCACCTCCCCCTCACTGGGATGAACTGGTGTTGCTTTGACTAGTCACACTTCAGTGTGTTGTGAAAAAATATTCACTGTACTTTTTCTTCATTGTCTCTCATGATAATATTAATGATAATATAATTTACAGTTGTCCGGGTCTTGAAAGACTACAAGGCATTTATTGTCTTGCTGCTCCTCATATTACCCTGCAAAGCATGCAGAAGGGGGAGTGAGCCCATGATAATATATAATTAATAACAACAGCAACAATAGCAGCTAGCACTTCGTCAGCTCTTGCTTTGTTCCAGGCACCGATGAACACAACTGACTCATTTAAGATAGAGTAATTGCTCATCACTGGGGCTCTGGAATCAGAATCTGCCCTGGAATCTCAGGGGGTCTGCTTCACAGCTGTGTGGTCTTCGGCAACTTACTTAACCTTTCTGTATTCATTTCCTAAAGCTGCTGCAACAAATCACCACCAACTTGGTGACTTAAAACAACAGAAATTTATTCTCTCCCACAATTCTGAAGGTTAGAATGTGGAGTCCTGATGATAAGTAAGCAATAAGGAGGAAGGGGCCCCAGGTAGGGGAGGGCCCCAGAGGGGAAGAACAATGAACAATTGTTCTGAGAGACCAGCTAATCACAAATAAACTGCAGGCACCACAACTAAGTTCTGCAGGTAGCCCTTTTGGCACAGCCCCGTGAAACTTCCCTCCAGCCCCTGCCTCTTTGCAGACAGCCCCTTCTCTGCTGTGCTGCCCGTTGCTTTCTTTCTTTCTTTCTTTTTTTTTTTTTTTGAGACTGAACCCAGGCTGGAGTGCAGTAGCATGATCTTAGCTCACTACAACCTCTGCCTCCCAGTTTCAAGTGATTCTCATTCCTCAGCCTCCTGAGTAGCTTGGATTATGGGCGCCCGCCACGACACCTGGCTAATTTCTGTATTTTTATCAGAGACAGGGTTTCACCATGTTGGCCAGGGTGGTCTCGAACCCCTGACTTCAAGTGATCCACCTGCCTCGGCCCCGCAAAGTGCTGGGATTACAGGCATGAGCCACTGCGCCCAGCCCCATTGTTTTCTTGTAATGTATTTTCATACTGTCTCTAATAAATCTGCTTTTCTTTACCTACAACTGTCTTGGTAAATTCCTTTACCACTCATGCCACTGGGCCCAGCTAGTTGCTACCTATGACATAGAAGTCCTCTCTTTATAAGAACACCAGTCATACTGGAGTAAGGGCCCACTCTATGTTGGTATTAATCCACCCAACTTAACTAATTATGTCTGCAATGACCCAATTTCAAATAAGGTCACGTTTTAAGGTTCATGGGTTTTGGGAGGACACTAGCCAACTTAGTACACACTCAAAGACTTGTTTTTTTCCTTTTCCATCTATGAAATGGTGCTGCTAGTAGGTTCTATATTAGAGGATTGATACAAGGATTGGGTAAGAAATGGCTGGACAGCTCTTGGTTCAGAGCCTGTCACACTGAAAGTGCTCGTCACATAGAAGCTGTCATAATCACTGTCACCATCATCTCCACTTTGTAGTTGAGGAAACCAGATCCAGAGAGGGAAAGTTGGCTGTGCTCCTCTGTGTGATGAAGCCAAGTTTTCTAACTCCTGAGCCAGTATGGCATGTATACAGTAGATGCTTAATAAATGTTCCATGACAATGAAAACCAAAATTAAAATATGAAGCCCGTCCACCAATGGAATGGACCTCTCCTCTCAGCCAAGGCATTCCTAAACTATCCTGATGGGAAGTGGGGTTGGACGTGCCTCATTATACCCTCCTCAACTGGGAATTCAGGCACAGCTGACCATCTTTTAAAGACATTAAAACAGAGACCTTAAGGCTGACAAAGCAGACTCTTGGCAGCAATAAGATACCAACATGACAGATAGCAGGCCCTAGAAGAAATCAAAGCATTTTACCCCAAAATATATTTCTTTGACATATTTTGAAATGGCCTTGCAAAGCTGTCTCTTATGGGGAAAACCCTTCCTTTCCAGGAATTTTCCTGATCCAGTAGAGAATTAATTAAGAGTCTGCCACCTTTTAAAGTCTAATAAGAAACATTTACAATTTAGTCTCTCTGAAGCCTGCAACCTGGAGGCTTCATCTGCCTAATAAAAGCCTTGGTCCTCACAATCCCTTATCTTAACCCAGACACTTTCTTCCGTTGATTCCAGGTCTTTAGATAAACTCTTTCAACCAATTGCCAATCAGGAACTCTTTGAATCCACCTATGGCCTGGAAGTACCCCCTACTGCCCTTGCCACCCCTATCTGCACTTCAAGTTGTCCCCATTTTCTGGACAGAATCAATGTAAACCTTACATGCATTGACTGATGACTTATGTCTTCCTAAAACACAAAATCAAGCTGTAGCCTGAGCACCTTGGGCACATATTCTCAGTTTAACCACCCAATGGGTTCACCTTGCCTGCTGCCTAGACAGAGCCAATTTCTCAAGACAGGGGAATTGCAACAGAGAAAGAGTAATTCATGCAGAGCTGGCTGTGTGGGAGACCGGAGTTTTACTGTTACTCAAATCAGTCTCCACAAGCATTCGGGGATCAGAGTTTTTAAGGATAAGTTGGCGGGTTGGGGGAAGCCAGTGAGCCAGGAGTGCTGATTGGTTAGGTAGGAGATAAAATCATAGGGAATTGAAGCTGTCCTCTTCATGAGTCAGCTCATGAGTGGGGGCTGCAAGATTAGATGAGCCAATTAATCGTTCTGGGTGGTGCCAGCTGATCCATCAATTGCAGGGTCTGCAAAATATCTCAAGCACTGATCTTAGGAGCAGTTTAGGGAATGTCAGAATCTTGTAGCCTCCAGCTGCATGACTCTTAAACCATAATTTCTAATCTTGAGGCTAATTTGCTAGTCCTACAAAGGCAATCTAATCCCCAGACGAGAAGGAGGTTTGTTTTGGGAAAGGGCTGTTATCGTCCTCGTTTTAAACTATAAACTATAATAACCTCTTCCCAAAGTTAGTTCAGCCTATGCCCAGGAATGAACAAGGACAGCTTGGAGGTTGGAAGCAAGATGGAGTTGGTTATGTCAAATTTCTTTCACTATCTCAGTGACAATTTTGCAATGGCAGTTTCATCAGGCCCTCCTGAGGCTGTGTCATGGGCATGTCCTTAACCCTGGCAAAATATACTTCTAAAATGATTGAGACCTGTCTTACATACTTTTTGGTTTACAGCAACAATCTGAAATCCAGTGAGCATGGAGCCCTGTGATCACTCAGGGTTGGAACCTAGAGGCCTGGAACGCAAGCCCTCTGACTATGAGAGCTTTCCACCTCTACCCCTGCTCCCTGGCTCTTCCCTGCCTTTAAAACCAGCTTTTTATTCCACTGCTCTCTGCTGGGGGTTAGGGCTGACACACCTGGGTAATAATGTTTACCACTAATTTTGCAAATGGGATTCCATTAATTAGCCAGCCTGTTGCTGTCAGCTGCCTGGCTGGAATTCTTTCAGCAGCTGGCTTTTTGGCTGTTAAAATGCCACAGGGACTTGTTGCTTGATGTATTTCCTCAGGGGGTTTGCTCTGTCAAGAAGGCTTTGCCAAAATAGAGAAAGCCAAAACTCCTGTTAACAAATTGCACCTAATCTTATCTCCATGTAGGCTTCCCTAGCTGATTTGTCCTGGGAGTTGGGGGAGCTTGTGGGAACACATATGTATGCACTGGAAGGGGGGGTGGGGGCTGCTGGCATAATGTGGGCAAGTTTGGGCAGAGCCAGGCCCAGGCAGGTTGTGGTAGAGACAGAGGTCAGCTCAGAGGTCAGCTCAGATGGGGCTGTTTGGCTCTTGTCCCAACACCCATCTGTGTCACCCTACCCCCATGGCCTCAGTTCTATTTTCTTGCATTTCCCCATACACAAGCCACTGGATCAGACTCAGGTCTCAGGAAACAGGCACAAAACAGACATGGCCCCTGAAATCTCAGCTCGGACAGGGGTTAAGGCAAACACAACCTCCCTAATTAAGTCAATGAATGAAAAGACTTTCAGAAAAGAAGGCAGGAACACAACCTGCCGAGAGGATCAGAAAATGCTTTATTGACAGGTGGCATCTGAGTGGGTCTAGAAGGTTGAATGGGAATTCAATGGCTGCTGGCAGAGTTACAAGTATGAGAAAAAGCAGGGAGGTGGGAATCCCAGGGCATATATGAGAAACATTGATTTCAACCAATTTGGCTGAAAAACAGGGAATTAGAAGCAACTACAGAGGCGATAACAAATAATAATAACAATTCCCTCTGAGAAGTCAATCTGTAAATAAACAAGCTCTAGAAAATGTCTACAAGCTCATCAGAGTCCCAGTTTCTTAATGTGATGGGTGATCCAGAAGCTATTAGTAAGCACTCAGCAAGGGTGTCCCCAAGGCTGTGGCTAAAACACACTTCCACCCACAGCCCAGCCCCTGGGACTCCCCTCCATACATCCCATTCCATTTCATCCTCATAGCGCCTGAGGAGGTAAGATTATATGCCCACTCTACAGATGGGGAAAGTGAGGCCCAGGATTTTGAGGTAGGCAACAACATGTTCAGGGTCTCGTAGTGTGAAGTGCTTAAAAAACAAAAAACAAACAAACAAAAAAAACGGTGAATAAAGGAGGCAGATTTTTCCAATGAACTTACAGTCTTTTCAGAGTTTTCTTTAATAATTCAATGCATGTGTTCATTGAGGCGCTGGGGATAATAGGGTGACCCCAGGCTAGGAGGGGAACTGAAACATGAGCCAATGATTAGAGCAACACAGTGTTGCCATAACCTAGGGAATGGAAGGAGGGATTCCCAATGCTGCCATGGAGCTCAAGGATGTCTTCCATTGGAGGTGAAGCCTGACTGAAATCTGAAAGAATCTCATCCTGTGCAGAAAGATGGACAGAGCCAGGAATGCAGGTAGAGGGAACAGCCTGTGCAAAGGCACAGAGACACGAAACACAAATTGACTAGAATATGAGTTCCGTGAGAACAAGAGCTTTGTCTTCATCAATATGTCCAGGCCCTGACCATAATAGATGCTCTCAATGAATATTGAATACATGAATGAATAAATGTATCAACAACTGAATTTTATTAACTTTCAGGAAGAGTTCAAACCACAAATTGTTTTAATCTTTTCCAACTTGTCCTTTCACCCATGTCTTGAGGAATCCTCCTTTCCACCCCTTAGGCAGATCCCAGCATGTCTGTCCCTTCTAATATTAAGAATAGTCGCATTTTTGGAAGACTCAATCTATTAAGAAGTTCACTCTAGTCCAAAGCATCCTCCATCCCCAGCTCAGACCCAATTCATGGCTCAAGACCTCACAGTGGGGAAGGGGCAGAGCCTTTCCTTATTCCCCTCGTCCTCCCACTCTGCTGCTTCTAATGCCCCAGTGTCATGGCATGGGGAGGAGGGATTTGAGGAAAAGTTGTAGTCTTTCATTGAATCAGCTGTCTGCAGTGAGCTGCACTCCATTTTGTTTTGTTTGTTTGCTTATTTGTTTGTTTTCCTTTTCTTTTTTTTTTGGCCTGGCTTTTTTCTTTTTTATTTATTTGTTTATTTATTATTATTATACTTTAAGTTTTAGGGTACATGTGCACAATGTGCAGGTTAGTTACATATGTATACATGTGCCATGCTGGTGCACTGCACCCACTAACTCGTCATCTAGCATTAGGTGTATCTCCCAGTGCTATCCCTCCCCCCTCCCCCCATCCCACAACAGTCCCCAGAGTGTGATGTTCCCCTTCCTGTGTCCATGTGTTCTCATTGTTCAATTCCCACCTATGAGTGAGAATATGTGGTGTTTGGTTTTTTGTTCTTGCGCTAGTTTACTGAGAATGATGATTTCCAATTTCATCCATGTCCCTACAAAGGACATGAACTCATCATTTTTTATGGCTGCATAGTATTCCATGGTGTATATGTGCCACATTTTCTTAATCCACTCTATCGTTGTTGGACATTTGGGTTGGTTCCAAGTCTTTGCTATTGTGAATAATGCCGCAATAAACATACGTGTGCATGTGTCTTTATAGCAGCATGATTTATAGTCCTTTGGGTATATACCCAGTAATGGGATGGCTGGGTCAAATGGTATTTCTAGTTCTAGATCCCTTAGGAATCGCCACACTGACTTCCACAATGGTTGAACTAGTGTACAGTCCCACCAACAGTGTAAAAGTGTTCCTATTTCTCCACATCCTCTCCAGCACCTGTTGTTTCCTGACTTTTTAATGATTGCCATTCTAACTGGTGTGAAATGGTATCTCATTGTGGTTTTGATTTGCATTTCTCTGATGGCCAGTGATGGTGAGCATTTTTTCATGTGTTTTTTGGCTGCATAAATGTCTTCTTTTGAGAAGTGTCTGTTCGTGTCCTTTGCCCACTTTTTGATGGGGTTGTTTGTTTTTTTCTTGTAAATGTGTTTGAGTTCATTGTAGATTCCGGATATTAGCCCTTTGTCAGATGAGTAGGTTGCGAAAATTTTCTCCCATTTTGTAGGTTGCCTGTTCACTCTGTTGGTAGTTTCTTTTGCTGTGCAGAAGCTCTTTAGTTTAATTAGATCCCATTTGTCAATTTTGGCTTTTGTTGCCATTGCTTTTGGTGTTTTAGACATGAAGTCCTTGCCCATGCCTATGTCCTGAATGGTAATGCCTAGGTTTTCTTCTAGGGTTTTTATGGTTTTAGGTCTAACATTTAAGTCTTTAATCCATCTTGAATTGATTTTTGTATAAGGTGTAAGGAAGGGATCCAGTTTCAGCTTTCTACATATGGCTAGCCAGTTTTCCCAGCACCATTTATTAAATAGGGAATCCTTTCCCCATTGCTTGTTTTTCTCAGGTTTGTCAAAGATCAGATAGTTGTAGATATGCGGCATTATTTCTGAGGGCTCTGTTCTGTTCCATTGATCTATATCTCCGTTTTGGTACCAGTACCATGCTGTTTTGGTTACTGTAGCCTTGTAGTATAGTTTGAAGTCAGGTAGTGTGATGTCTCCAGCTTTGTTCTTTTGGCTTAGGATTGACTTGGCGATGTGGGCTCTTTTTTGGTTCCATATGAACTTTAAAGTAGTTTTTTCCAATTCTGTGAAGAAAGTCATTGGTAGCTTGATGGGGATGGCATTGAATCTGTAAATTACCTTGGGCAGTATGGCCATTTTCACGATATTGATTCTTCCTACCCATGAGCATGGAATGTTCTTCCATTTGTTTGTATCCTCTTTTATTTCCTTGAGCAGTGGTTTGTAGTTCTCCTTGAAGAGGTCCTTCACATCCCTTGTAAGTTGGATTCCTAGGTATTTTATTCTCTTTGAAGCAATTGTGAATGGGAGTTCACTCATGATTTGGCTCTCTGTTTGTCTGTTATTGGTGTATAAGAATGCTTGTGATTTTTGTACATTGATTTTGTATCCTGAGACTTTGCTGAAGTTGCTTATCAGCTTAAGGAGATTTTGGGCTGAGACAATGGGGTTTTCTAGATATACAATCATGTCGTCTGCAAACAGGGACAATTTGACTTCCTCTTTTCCTAATTGAATACCCTTTATTTCCTTCTTCTGCCTAATTGCCCTGGCCAGAACTTCCAACACTATGTTGAATAGGAGTGGTGAGAGAGGGCATCCCTGTCTTGTGCCAGTTTTCAAAGGGAATGCTTCCAGTTTTTGCCCATTCAGTATGATATTGGCTGTGCATTTGTCATAGATAGCTCTTATTATTTTGAGATACGTCCCATCAATACCTAATTTATTGAGAGTTTTTAGCATGGAGCGTTGTTGAATTTTGTCAAAGGCCTTTTCTGCATCTATTGAGTTAATCATGTGGTTTTTGTCTTTGGTTCTGTTTATATGCTGGATTACATTTATTGATTTGCATATATTGAACCAGCCTTGCATCCCAGGGATGAAGCCCACTTGATCATGGTGGATAAGCTTTTTGATGTGCTGCTGGATTCGTTTTGCCAGTATTTTATTGAGGATTTTTGCATCAATGTTCATCAAGGATATTGGTCTAAAATTCTCTTTTTTGGTTGTGTCTCTGCCCGGCTTTGGTATCAGGATGATGCTGGCCTCATAAAATGAGTTAGGGAGGATTCCCTCTTTTTCTATTGATTGGAATAGTTTCAGAAGGAATGGTACTAGGTCCTCCTTGTACCTCTGGTAGAATTTGGCTGTGAATCCATCTGGTCCTGGACTCTTTTTGGTTGGTAAGCTATTGATTATTGCCACAATTTCAGCTCCTGTTATTGGTCTATTCAGAGTTTCAACTTCTTCCTGGTTTAGTCTTGGGAGAGTGTATGTGTCGGGGAATTTATCCATTTCTTCTAGATTTTCTAGTTTATTTGCGTAGAGGTGTTTGTAGTATTCTCTGAGGGTAGTTTGTGTTTCTGTGGGATCGGTGGTGATATCCCCTTTATCATTTTTTATTGCATCTATTTGATTCTTCTCTCTTTTTTTCTTTAGTAGTCTTGCTAGCAGTCTATCAATTTTGTTGATCCTTTCAAAAAACCAGCTCCTGGATTCGTTAATTTTTTGAAGGGTTTTTTTGTGTCTCTATTTCCTTCAGTTCTGCTCTGATTTTAGTTATTTCTTGCCTTCTGCTAGCTTTTGAATGTGTTTGCTCTTGCTTTTCTAGTTCTTTTAATTGTGATGTTAGGGTGTCAATTTTGGATCTTTCCTGCTTTCTCTTGTGGGCATTTAGTGCTATAAATTTCCCTCTACACACTGCTTTGAATGCATCCCAGAGATTCTGGTATGTTGTGTCTTTGTTCTCGTTGGTTTCAAAGAACATCTTTATTTCTGCCTTCATTTCGTTATGTACCCAGTAGTCATTCAGGAGCAGGTTGTTCAGTTTCCATGTAGTTGAGCGGTTTTGAGTGAGATTCTTAATCCTGAGTTCTAGTTTGATTGCACTGTGGTCTGAGAGATAGTTTGTTATAATTTCTGTTCTTTTACATTTGCTGAGGAGAGCTTTACCTCCAATATGTGGTCAATTTTGGAATAGGTGTGGTGTGGTGCTGAAAAAAATGTATATTCTGTTGATTTGTGGTGGAAAGTTATGTAGATGTCTATTAGGTCCGCTTGGTGCAGAGCTGAGTTCAATTCCTGGGTATCCTTGTTGACTTTCTGTCTCGTTGATCTGTCTAATGTTGACAGTGGGGTGTTAAAGTCTCCCATTATTAATGTGTGGGAGTCTAAGTCTCTTTGTAGGTCACTCAGGACTTGCTTTATGAATCTGGGTGCTCCTGTATTGGGTGCATAAATATTTAGGATAGTTAGCTCTTCTTGTTGAATTGATCCCTTTACCATTAAGTAATGGCCTTCTTTGTCTCTTTTGATCTTTGTTGGCTTAAAGTCTGTTTTATCAGAGACTAGGATTGCAACCCCTGCCTTTTTTTGTTTTCCATTTGCTTGGTAGATCTTCCTCCATCCTTTTATTTTGAGCCTATGTGTGTCTCTGCACGTGAGATGGGTTTCCCGAATACAGCACACTGATGGGTCTTGACTCTTTATCCAATTTGCCAGTCTGTGTCTTTTAATTGGAGCATTTAGTCCATTTATATTTAAAGTTAATATTGTTATGTGTGAATTTGATCCTGTCATTATGATGTTAGCTGGTTATTTTGCTCGTTAGTTGATGCAGTTTCTTCCTAGTCTCGATGGTCTTTACATTTTGGCATGATTTTGCAGCGGCTGGTACCGGTTGTTCCTTTCCATGTTTAGCGCTTCCTTCAGGAGCTCTTTTAGGGCAGGCCTGGTGATGACAAAATCTCTCAGGATTTGCTTGTCTATAAAGTATTTTATTTCTCCTTCACTTATGAAGCTTAGTTTGGCTGGATATGAAATTCTGGGTTGCAAATTCTTTTCTTTAAGAATGTTGAATATTGGCCCCCACTCTCTTCTGGCTTGTAGAGTTTCTGCCAAGAGATCTGCTGTTAGTCTGATGGGCTTCCCTTTGAGGGTAATCCGACCTTTCTCTCTGGCTGCCCTTAACATTTTTTCCTTCATTTCAACTTTGGTGAATCTGACAATTATGTGTCTTGGTGTTGCTCTTCTCAAGGAGTATCTTTGTGGCGTTCTCTGTATTTCCTGAATCTGAATGTTGGCCTGCCTTGCTAGATTGGGGAAGTTCTCCTGGATAATATCCTGCAGAGTGTTTTCCAACTTGGTTCCATTCTCCCTGTCACTTTCAGGTACACCAATCAGATGTAGATTTGGTCTTTTCACATAGTCCCATATTTCTTGGAGGCTTTGCTTGTTTCTTTTTATTCTTTTTTCTCTAAACTTCCCTTCTTGCTTCATTTCATTCATTTCATCTTCCATCGCTGATACCTTTTCTTCCAGTTGATCACATCGGCTCCTGAGGCTTCTGCATTCTTCACGTAGTTCTTGAGCCTTGGTTTTCAGCTCCATCAGCTCCTTTAAGCACTTCTCTGTATTGGTTATTCTAGTTATAAATTCTTCTGAATTTTTAAAAAAGTTTTCAACTTCTTTGCCTTTGGTTTGAATGTCCTCCCATAGCTCGGAGTAATTTGATCGTCTGAAGCCTTCTTCTCTCAGCTCGTCAAAGTCATTCTCCGTCCAGCTTTGTTCCATTGCTGGTGAGGAACTGCGTTCCTTTGGAGGAGGAGAGGCGCTCTGCTTTTTAGAGTTTCCAGTTTTTCTGCTCTGTTTTTTCCCCATCTTTGTGGTTTTATCTACTTTTGGTCTTTGATGATGGTGATGTACAGATGGGTTTTTGGTGTGGATGTCCTTTCTGTTTGTTAGTTTTCCTTCTAACAGACAGGACCCTCAGCTGCAGGTCTGTTGGAGTACCCGGCCGTGTGAGGTGTCAGTCTGCCCCTGCTGGGGGGTGCCTCCCAGTTAGGCTGCTCGGGGGTCAGGGGTCAGGGACCCACTTGAGGAGGCAGTCTGCCCGTTCTCAGATCTCCAGCTGCGTGCTGGGAGAACCACTGCTCTCTTCAAAGCTGTCAGACAGGGACATTTAAGTCTGCAGAGGTTACTGCTGTCTTTTTGTTTGTCTGTGCCCTGTCCCCAGAGGTGGAGCCTACAGAGGCAGGCAGGCCTCCTTGAGCTGTGGTGAGCTCCACCCAGTTCAAGCTTCCCGGTGCTTTGTTTACCTAAGCAAGCCTGGGCAATGGCGGGCGCCCCTCCCCCAGCCTCACTGCCGCCTTGCAGTTTGATCTCAGACTGCTGTGCTAGCAATCAGCAAGACTCCGTGGGCGTAGGACCCTCCGAGCCATGTGCGGGATATAATCTCCTGGTGCGCCGTTTTTTAAGCCCGTCGGGAAAGCGCAGTGTTCGGGTGGGAGTGACCCGATTTTTCAGGTGCCATCTGTCACCACTTTCTTTGACTAGGAAAGGGAACTCCCTGACCCCTTGCGCTTCCCGAGTGAGGCAATGCCTCTCCCTGCTTCAGCTTGCGCATGGTGCGCGCACCCACTGACCTGCGCCCACTGTCTGGCACTCCCTAGTGAGATGAACCCGGTACCTCAGATGGAAATGCAGAAATCACCCATCTTCTGCGTCGCTCAGGCTGGGAGCCGTAGACGGGAGCTGTTCCTATTCGGCCATCTTGGCTCCTCCTGTTTGTTTGTTTTTCAAGACAGGGTCTTGCTCTGTTTCTTAGGCCAAAGCATAGTGGCATGATCAGAGCTCACTGCAGCACTCCTGGGCTCAGGTGATCCTCCCGCCTCAACCTCCCAAGTAGCTGGGATTACAGGCGTGCGCCACTAACCCCAGCTAATTTTTTGTATATTTTGTAGAGATGGAGTTTCACCACATTGCCCAGGCTGGTCTTGAACTCCTGGGCTCAAGCAATCTGCCCATCTTGGACTCCCAAAGTGCTGGGATTACAGGTATAAGCAACCACACCCAGCCTGCATTACATTTTGGAAGGGCCATTCTTCATTGTCCTGAACCGTTGCATACATCACAAGATGTCCAGCACCCCTGCTCACTAAATACCAAGAGCATCCTCCCAATCACTGGGACAGCAGAAAACACAAACACCCCCTCATGCTGACAAATGCTTCCAAGGGAGTGATATCTGACTCTGAGAACAGAGTCACAGCAGAGGTGTTTGCCAAGCTCTCCTGGCTGACCCCACGTGGTAAAAATGCCAGTTCTTTCTTGAAGCACATTGGGGTTCTAAAGAGGCTCCCTGTGGGGACCTTCACAGGCCCAGCCCCCTGAGTTTGGCCTTGAATTATCCAGATGACTTATGATCCTCGGTTCCTGCCCAGGGATACAGACCCTCTCCCTGCTGGGGCTCCCTCACACTGGCAGACAGCCTCTTGGTCGGGATCCATCAAAGGTTTGAGCCAGCTAATTTTCTGTGGCATTCACTTGTCCCAGGAGGAGTCACAGATATGCCAGCTGCCTTGTGGCTGCCCTGTCTTTTCAGCAGCCACAGCAAGCTGCCTTCATCATTATCTCTCTGCCAGTGAGGGACAGACATCAATCTCTGTCCTTGTGGGTATTGTCCATTCTCATACTGCTAATAAAGACATACCTGAGACTGGGTAATTTATAAAGGAAAGAAGTTTAATGGACTCACAGTTCCACATGGCTGGAGAGGCCTCACAATCATGACAGAAGGTGAAGGAGGAGCAAAGGCATGTCTTACATGGTGGCAGGCAAGACAGCTTGTACAGGGGAACTCCCATTTATAAAATGATCAGATCTCCTGAGACTTGTTCACTACCATGAGAACAGTATGGGGGAAACCACGCCCATGATTCAATTATCTCCATCTGGCCCTGCCCTTGACACATGGGGATTATTACAATTCAAGGTGAGATTTAGGTGGGGACACAGAGCCAAACCATATCATTCTGCCTCTGGCCCCTCCCAAATCTCATATCCTCACATTTCAAAACCGATTATGCCTTCCCAAAGGTCCCCCAAAGTCTTAACTCATTTCAGCATTAACCCAAAAGTCCACAGTCCAAAGTTTCATCTGAGACAAGGCAAGTCCCTTCCACTTATGAGTCTGTAAAATCAAAAGCAAGTTAGTTACTTCCTAGACACAATGGGGGTATAGGCATTGGGTAAATACACCCACTCCAAATGGGAAAAATTGGCCAAACAGAAGGGACTACAGGCCCCATGCAAATCAGAAATCCAGCAGGGCAGTCAAACTTTAAAGCTCCAAAATGATCTCCTTTGACTCCATGTCTCACATTGAGGTCACATTGATGCAGGAGGTGGGTTCCCATGGTCTTGGGCAGCTCCACCTCTGGCTTTGCAGGTTACAGTCCCTCCTGGCTCCTTTCACAGGCTGGCATTAGGTGTTTATGGCTTTTCCAGGCTCATGGTGCAAGCTGTCAATGGATCTACAATTCTGGGACCTGGGGGATGGTGGCCCTCTTCTCACAGCTCCAGTAGGCAGTGCCCCAGTGGGGACTCTGTGTGGGGACTTTGACCCCATAATTCCCTTCCACACTGCCATAGCAGAGGTTCTCCATGAGGGCCCCATCCCTGCAGCAAACTTTTACCTGGACATCCAGGTGTTTCCATACATCCTCTGAAATCTAGGCGGAGGTTCCCAAACCTCAATTTTTGTCTTCTGTGCACCTGCAGGACCAATGCCACATGGAAGCTGCCAAGGCTAGGGGCTTGCACTCTCTGAAGCCACAGCCTGAGCTGTACCTTGGCCCCTTTTAGTCACAGCTGGAGCAGCAGGGATGCAGGGCACCAAGTCCCAAAGCTGTACACAGCAGGAAGACCCTGGACTCAGCCCAGGAAAACATTTTTCCCTCCTAAACCTCCAGGCATGTGATGGAAGGGGCTGCCGTGAAGGTCTCTGACATGCCCTGGAGACATTTTCCCCATTGTCTTGTCAATTAGAATTTGGCTCCTTGTTACTTATGCAAATTTATGAGGCCAATTTGAATTTCTCCCTAGAAAATGGGTTTTTCTTTTCTATCACATTGTCAGGCTGCAAATTTTTCAAACTTTTATCCTGTGTCACTTCTTGAATGCTTTGCTGCTTAGAAATTTTTTCCACCAGATATCCTAAATCACCTCCCTCAAGTTCGAAGTTCAACAGATCTCTAGGGCAGGGGCAAAATGCCACTAGTCTCTCTGCATAGCAAGAGTGACCTTTACTCCAGTTTCCAACAAATTCCTTACCTCCATCTGAGACCACCTCAGCCTGGACCTTATTGTCCATATCACGATCAGCATTTTGGCCAAAGCCATTCAAGAAGTCTCTAGGAAGTTCCAAACTTTCCCACATCTTTCTGCCCTCATCTGAGCCCTCCAAACTGTTCCAATCTCAGCCTGTTACCTGGTTCCAGAGTCACTTCCACATTTTTGGGTATCTTTACAGCAGCATCTCACTACCTAGTACCAATTTACTGTATTAGTCTGTTCTCACACTGCTAATAAAGACATGCCCAAGACTGAGTAGCTTACAAAGGAAAAAGGTTTAATGGACTCATAGTTCCACATGGCTGGAGAGGCCTCAATCATGGTGGAAGGCAAAGAAGGAGCAAAGACATATCTTACATGGTGGCAGGCAAGATAACTTGGGCAGGGGAACTCCCATTTATAAAACCATCAGATCTCCTGAGACTTATTCACTACCACAAGAACAGTATGAGGGAAACAGCCTCCATGATTCAATTATCTCCACCTGCCCCCACTCTTGACACATGGGGATTATTACAATTCAAGGTGAGACTTGGGTGGGGATGCAGCCAAACCATATCATTGTGGGTCCCCCAACTCCGCTCATATATGTCAAGTTCCACCAAAACTTCTCCCTCCCCATGTTGCAATCCGGTGCCCACACATGTCTGAAACTTAGCAAACCTGTAGCCAGGGAACCAGACGCCAGACCCCTTTCTTAAAGGAACCCCAGCCTCAAAGATGATTCTCCTTGAGACTCACTCACTTAGCTTGGGACGGAGAAGGGAAAATCCGAACACTACCTACTTCCATATGTACTCTCCTTTCTACAATGTCTAGTCATCTGTCATAGAGGTTGTTATGGCAGCTGGTGGGAGTTGGTAGGACTAAGCCCTGCAGGGTGCAGGGTATATCTGGCACCTATCTTGGCACATGGAAAAACAGGTTTTGACCCAATTTCTGAAACAGCTGTGAATGTCTCCTTCCATCTCCCCTTAAAAATGAGTGAATAAACACAATGTGTTTGGGGAACTGTAAGAAGTTTCTTGTACCTAGAAGTCAAGTTGCATATAGAGAAAAGAGTGAATGGGTCAGCTGGAATTCCAAAATGTGTACGCTAAGTGTTTATTATGTGCTCAGCTCTGCACTGTGGGCTTCCTATGAATTATCTCGTTTAAAATCTAATTTTACAGAGAAAGAAACTAAGACTCAAAGAGGTCAAGTGACCTAGCCAAAGTCATCCCAATGAGGTGGTAAAGACCTGGGCTATGAACAAGGATGGTCTGGGGACAGCCTTATTCTGAAGTCCTGCTCTGATTAAAGTCAGGTTCTAGGAAGATCTATTCCACTTGACTGTAGCTGGGACCACAAACACCCATGGAGAGGCTCAGCGAAAAAACCAGAGGCTTAGTTACCTGAGTGTCTATTATACCAACAACCATCATTCTCAGCCTGCAGGAAGCAACACTGCCAGTTTAATAATAAATTAATCCCTTATAAAACCAGTCCCACTAAGCCATTCTTCTCCCCCCCTACATCCTCTCCCCACACATGGGGTCAATATCTCTGTCCTAAGTCTCTTGCTGATGTCTGATTGTCAAATGTTGTCATCAAGATGCAAATCAAATGCAGAGTAAAGCTGAGAATCTTTCCGGTGATGCAGGACTTTGAGAAGCCCATAACAGTTATGTCGGGAACTTCTCCCATCACAAGCAAAAGTCTGGCCCAGGGAGGATCTGGTGGAGGCAGGTTAGTTAATGCACCAAGATGAGTACTTCAACAGGCGGTCTGGGAGTAGAGACACCAAAAGACAATGATTGGACTGTGAGAATTTAGAAAGGCCATCTAGTATTAAGTTTTTTGCTAAAGTGACCTTTCTGCGTGTGCCGTGACAATTGGGAGTGAAATATTTAGTATCAAACTCTCATATAAGCTTTTCAGAGTAATTACTCTAAGAGGCCATCTCCAAATAATCAATATCTGATTTATTCCTTTTTCACTTTTAGAATTCATGCAGAAAGCCATTACCACCTAAAATTTTCTTATGTGTTATTTTCATAATTATTAGTCTTGTTTTTCAAAATTGAGTCCTAGTCATATTTTTTTTCTCTACTTCCACCTTCTATTTCATTTCAGTCCTTGCTTTAAGAGACTAATAGGATTAGGAAGGAGAGAAAAGACTGAGGTTACAGAGAAGTGAAAGGGGAAATGGAAAGAAGTTAGGAGACAGTTTGCATAAAGGAGACACAAAAGAGCCAAAGCTTTCAAATTTCAACTGTGCCATGACAGAAGCAGTGAAGGTGGGAATGGCAGCTCATGAGGGGCATTACCAAATTTGGTGGATGTGGCATGACTCTAATGGGTCTGGGGAGGCTTCAGCCATTCCTTTATCCACATATATTCACTGAGTGCCTACTGTATGCCAGGAGTGGCACTGGGAACTCAGAAATGAAAAAGACCTTACACCTCATAATCTATTAGGAGAAGGAGATACATAAATAGGGCATTACTTTTTTTTTTTTTTTTTGAGATGGAGTCTTGCTCTGTCACCCAGGCTGGAGTGCAGTGGCACAATCTTGGCTCACTGCAACCTCTGGCTCTAGGGTTCAAGCGATTCTCCTGCCTTAGCCTCCCGAGTAGTTGGGACTACAGGCACACGCCACCACACCTGGCTAATTTTTTGTACTTTTTAGTAGAGATGGGGTTTTGCCATCTTGGCCAGGCTGGTCTCAAACTCCTGGCCTCATGCAATCTGCCCACCTCGGCCTCCCAAAGTGCTGGGATTACAGGCGTGAGCCACCACACCCAGCCAATCATTACTTTATAATGTGATTAGAAAGGAAGAAAGCTAATAGTCATTGACAAGGGAATTCTGTTGTTATGGGTTGAATTGTGTCCCTCTCCAAAAGACATATCTTGACCTCAAGTACCTCAGAATGTGGCCTTATTTGGGAACAGGGTCATTATAGATGTAATTAGTTAAAATGAGGTCATATTGAAGTGGATGGACCCCTACTCCCATATGACTGGTGTCCTTCATTTTTAATTTTTTTTTTTTTTGAGGCAGAGTCTCACTGTGTTGCCCAGGCTGGAGTGCAGTGGTGTGATCAGCATGCACCACCACACTCAGCTAATTTTTGTATTTTTAGTAGAGACAGGGTTTCGCCATTTTGACCAGGCCGGTCTCAAACTCCTGGGCTTAAGCAACCTGGCTGCCTCAGCCTCCCAAAGTGCTGAGATTACAGGCATGAGCCACTGTGCCCAGCCAATATGACTGCTGCCCTTTAAAGAAGATAGTTGTGGCTGGGCACAGTGGCTCACACCTGTAATCCCAGCACTTTGGGAGGCCAACACGGGTGGATCACCTGCCTGACCAGCCTGATCAACATGGTGAAATCCCGTCTATACTAAAAACACAAAAAAATTACCCGGATGTGCTGGCAGGCCCCTGTAATCCCAGCTACTCAAGAGGCTGAGGCAGGAGAATCGCTTGAACCCAGGAGGCGGAGGTTGCAGTGAGCCAAAATGGTGCCATTGCACTCCAGCCTGGGTGACAAGAGCAAAACTCCGTCTCAAAAAAAAAAAAAAAGAAGAAGAAGAAGAAGAAGAAGAAGATAGTTGTGTGAAGACAGAGACACACAGGGAGATCACACACATGGAGACAGAGACTGAAGGTGTGCAGCTGCAAGCCATGGATCACCAAGGAGTGCCAGCAACAGCAGAAACTAAGAGCAAGGCATAGAACAGATTCTCTCCTGGAGCCTTCAAGAGAGGGCATGGCCCTTCCAGAACCTTGATCTTGGACTTCTAGTCTTTGAAACTGTGAGACAGTATATTCCTGCTGTTTTAAGACACTTAGTTTGTGGTATGTTTTTACAGAAGTCCCCACAAACTAATGCATATGCTGAGTGAAGAAGAGACAAGAGCTTTCTATTTTTGCACAAAACATAAATAGAATTCAAAGCATACCATTACAAAAAATGGTCAAACCACAAAGGAAGACAGCAAGAGAGGAAGAAAGAAACAAATTATCTACAAAACAACCAGAAAACAAATTATAAAATGGCAGTAATAAATTCTTACTTATCAATAATTACTTTGAAATTAAATGGATTAAATCCTCTAGTCAAAAGACATAGAGTGGCTAAATTGTTTTTAACGCACCAACTATATGCTGCCTACAAGAGACTCACCTCAATTTTTAAGGATACACAGATTAAAAGTAAAAATATGAAGAAAGATATTCCATGCAAATGGAAACCAAAAGAGAGCAGGGATAGCTCATATTTATGTCAGAAGAAATAAGCAACAAAACTATAAAAAAGAGGCAAAGAAGGATATTACATGATGATAAAGTGGTCAGTTTATCAAGATGATATAATAATTTTGAATATATTTGCACCTGACTTAGGGATACCTACATATATAAAGAAAATGTTTAAGAAACTGAAGGGAGGCTGGGCACTGTGGCTCACACTTGTAATCCTATGATTTTGGGAGGCCAAGGCAGGTGGATCATTTGAGGTCAGGAGTTCAAGATCAGCCTGACCAATGTGGTGAAACCCTGTATCTACTGAAAAATACAAAAAAATTAGCTGGGCATGGTGGCACAAGCCTGTAATCTCAGCTACCTGGGAGGCTGAGACAGGAGAATTGCTTGAACCCAGAAGGTGGAAGTTGCAGTGTGCCGAGATTGTGCCATTGCACTCCAGCCTGGGTGACAGAGCAAGACTCCATCTCAAAAGAAAAAGAAAGAAAGAAACTGAAGGGAGACATAGATCTCAATACAATAATAGTAAGGGACTTTAATATCTCACTTTCAACAATCCAGACAGAAAATTAATAAAGGACCTGAAGAAATAGAAAATCTAAACAGATCAATAATGAATATAAAGATTGAATCAGTAATAAAAAGTCTTCCACCAAAGAAAGACCCAGGACCAGGACCTAGTGCCTTCATGAGTGAATTCTTTCAAATGTTTAAAGAAGAACCAATACCAAGCCTTTGCAAACTCTTCCAAAAATATCAAAGAAGAAATACTTCCAAACTCATTTTACAAGGCCAACATTACCCTGATGCCAAAGCCAGACAAAGGCATTATAAGAAAAGAAAATGATAGGGCGATATATCTGATAAACCAAGATGTAGAGGCCAGGTTCATGCCTATAACCCCAGCACTGTGGGATAATTGCTTGAGCCCAGGAGTTCAAAACCAGTGTAGGCAACATAGTGAGACCCTGTCACTACAATTTTTTTTTTTAATTAGCTGGGCATGGTGGCACATTCCTGTAGTCTCAGCTACTCAGAAGCTGAGGCAGGAGGATTGCTTGGGCCCAGGACATGGAGACTGAAGTGACCCACGATCACACCCCTGCACTCCAGCCTGGGTGACAGAGTGACTATGTCTCAAAAAAAAAAAAAAAAAAAAAAAAAAAAGCCAAAATTCTTCACAAAATACTAGCAAACCAAGTTCAACAGCACATTAAAAGAATCATTTACCATGATCAAGTCGGATTTATCTCTGGGATGCAAAGATTGTTCAACATATAAGATATAGTTGAGATATTTTCCCCTCTCCAAATCTCATGTTGAAATGTAATCCTCAATGTTGGAGGTGGGGCCTGATGGGAGGTGTTTGGATTATGGGAACAGATCCCTCATGAATGGTTTGGGCTATCCCCTTGGTGATAAGTGAGCTTTCACTCTGACTTCACATGAGATCTGCTCATTTAAAAGTGTATGACACCTCCCCCTTGTCCACTTTCTGTTGCTCTCATTCTCACCATGTGACGTGCCTGCTTACTCTTTGCCTTCCACCGTGATAAGAAGTTTCCTGAGGCCTCCTCAGAAGCAAATGCCACTATGCTTCCTGTAGAGCCTGCAGAACCATGAGCCAATTAATCCTCTTTTCTTATAAATTATCTAGTCTTAGGTATTCTTTATAGCAATGCAAAAATGCCCTAATACAATATGCAAATCAATAAATGTGATACATCACATTAACAGAATGAGGAACAAACGCCATATAATCATCTCATTCGATGCAGGAAGAGCATTTTGGCAAAATTCAACATCCCTCCATGATAAAAACTCTCAACAAATTAGGTATAGAAGGAATAAGCCTCAATACAATAAAAACTATATTTGAGGCTGGACACGGTGGCTCATGCCTGTAATCCCAGCACTTTGGGAGGCTGAGGCAGCCGGATCACCTGGGGTCAGGAGTTCAAGACCAGCCTGGCCAACATGGAGAAACCCTGTCTCTACTAAAAATACAAAAATTAGCCGGGCATGGTGACATGCACCTGTCATCCCAGCTATTCGGGAGGCCAAGGCAGGAGAATCTCTTGAACCCAAGAGGCAGAGGTTGCAGTGAGCCAAGACCCCACCTTTGCACTCCAGCCTGGGCAACAAGGGCAAAACTCCGTCTCAAAAAAAAAAAAAAGTTGAAAGCTTTTCCTCTATGATCAAGGGCAAGACAAGGATGTTTACTTTCATCACATTTATTGAATGCATACCAGAAGTCCTTGCCAGAGCACTTAGGCAAGAGAAAAAAATAAAAGGCATCCAAATAGGAAAGGGAGACATAAAATTGTCTCTGTTTGCTGGTGACAAGATCGTATACATAGAAAACCCTAATGACTCCACAGACAAAAAAAAAAAAAAAAAAAAAAAAAAAAACTGTTAGAACTAATAAAGAAATATAGTAAAGTTGTAGTATACAACTATCAACATACAAAAATTAGTAGTTCTTATACATTTAGAAAAACTATCAGAAAATCAAGAAAACAATCCCAGCCACAATAGCTATAAAAATATTAAATACTTAAGAATAAATTTAAATGAGGTAAAAGATCTGTGCATTAAAGACTATAAAACACTGATGAAAGAAATTGAAGAGCCAGGTAGAGTGGCTCATGCCTGTAATCCCAGTTCTTAGGGAGGCAGAGGCGGGAGGATAGCTTGAGCCCAGGAGTTGGAGATCTCCCTGGGAAATATAGTGAGACCCTGTTCTCCACAGAAAGAAAAAAAAAGGGGGGAGAAAGAAATTGAAGAAGACACAAACAAATGGAAAAATGTTCTGTGTTCATGGATTAGAAAATTAATATTGTTAGGCCAGGTGCAGTGGCTCACACCTGTAATCCCAGCACTTTGGAAGGCCAAGGTGGGCAGATCACCTGAGGTCAGGAGTTCGAGACCAGCCTGACCAACATAGCAAAACCCCATCTCTACTAAAAATACAAAAAAAAAAAAAAATTAGCCACGCGTGGTGGCAGGCACCTGTAATCCCAGCTACTCGGGAGGCTGAGACAGGAGAATTGCTTGAACCCAGGACGTGGAGGTTGCAGTAAGCCAAGATTGCATCACTGCACTCCAGCCTGGGGGACAGAGCGAGACTCTGTCTCAAAAAAAAAAAAAAAAAAAGAAGAAGAAGAATTAATCTTGTTAAAATGTCCATACTACCTAAAGTGATATGCAGATTCAGTGCAATCCCTATCAAAATTCCAATTTCATTTTTTTACAGAAATAGAAAAAAAATCCTAAAATTCATATGAAACCACAAAAGACCATGAATAGCCAAGGCAATTATAATAGTCCATTCTCACATTGCTATAAAGAACTACCTGAGACTGTGTAATTTATAAAGAAAAGAGGTTTAATTGGCTCACAGTTCCAATGGCTGGGGAGGCCTGAGGGAACTTACAATCATGGTGGAAGGGAGAAGGGGAAGCAAGCACATCTTCACATGGCAGGAGTAGAAAGAGAGAAAAGGGGGAAGTGCTACACACTTTTAAGCAATCCGATCTTGTGGGAACTCACTCCCTATCACAAGAATAGCAAAGGGAAAAATCTGCCCCCCATGATCCAATCACCTCCTACCAGCTCCCTCTTCTAATATGTGAGGATTACAATTCAACATGGGATTTGGGTGGCGACACAGAGCCAAACCATATCAGCAATCTTGAGCAAAAACAACAAATCTGGAGGCATCACACTATCTGATTTCAAACTATATTACAAAGCTATAGTAATCAAAACATCATGGTACTGGCATAAGAAGAGAAACATTGCTCAGTGGAACAGAATAGAGGATACAGAAATAAACCTATGCATTTATGGTCAATTTATTTTCAACAAAGGTGCCAAAAACACATGATGAGAAATGAACAGTTTCTTTAATAAAGAGTGTTGAGAAAATTGAAAATCCACTGCAGAAGAGTAAAATTTGACTCATCTCATACCATATACAAAAATCAAGTCAAAATGGGTTAAAGACTTAAATGTAAGACATGAAACTGTACAACTGCTAGAATAAAAAGGAGAAAAACTATGTGACATTGGTCTGAGAAATGACTTCTTGGATTTGACCCCAAAAGCATAGGCAACAAAAGCAAAAATAGCATGGGATTGCATCAAACTAAAAGGTTCTTCAAAGCAAAGAAAATGATGAACAGAGTGAAGAGACAAACTACAGATTGCAAGAAAATATTTGCAAGCCATGTATCTGGTAAAGGGTTAGTATCCAAAATATATAAGGAACTCAAACAATTCAATAGCAAGGAAAAAGATACTCAGATTAAAAAATGATCAAAGGACCTGAACATACATTTCTCAAAAGAAGACATACATATGGCCAACAAATATATGAAAAAATACTGAACATTATTAATCATCAGGGAAATGTAAATTAAAATCACAATGAGATATCATCTCACAACTGTCAGAATGGCTAATATCAAAAAGAAGAAAGATAACAAATGCTGGTGAAGATGCAGAGAAAAGGGAACTCTTATACACTGTTGGTGGGAATGTAAGTTAGTACAGCCATTATGGAAAACTGTATGGCGGTTCCTCAAGCAACTAAAAATAGAACTACACTATGATCTAGCAGTTCCACTTCTGGGTATATATCCAAAGGATTTGAAGTCACTATATCAAAGAGACAGCTTCACTCCCATGTTCACTGCAGCATTTTTCACAATAGCCAGGAGATGGAACCCACCTAACTGTCCAACAGCTGATTAGATAAAGAAAATGTGGCATATATACACAATGGAATACTATTCAGCCTTCTGGACGAAGGGAACTCTTTTATTTGCAACATGGATGAACTTGGAGGACATTATGCTAAGTGAAATAAGCCAGGCACAGAAAGACAAATTCCACATGATTTCTCTTATATGAGGAAACTAAAACAAACTCACAGAAGCAGAGAATAGAATGGTTGTTATCAGAGGCTAGGGATGGGGGGAATGGGGAGATGTTGGTCAAATGGTACAAAGTTTCAGCAAGACAGGAGGAATAGGGAGAATTTTTTTTTTGAGACAGAGTCTCTGTTGCCCAGGCTTCAGTGCAGTGACGTATCATGGCTCACCACAGCCTCAAACTCCTAGGCTCAAATAATCTGCCTCAGCCTCTCAAGTAGCAGGGACTACAAGCGTGTGCCACCACACCCAGCTATTTTTTTTTTTTTTTTTACAGAGACGAGTTCTTGCTATGTTGTTTAATTAATAGATAAACTGATTCTCAGAGAGAAAAGAAAGGGAAATGGAGTCAGAGATTGACTGCAAAGGTAATGGGGAAGTTTTAGACACTATAAAGTGTTCTAGAACTTGATCATAGTGGTAGTTTCATGAGTATATACTTTACCAAAACTCATTAAACTATATACTTAATATGGGTAAATTTTATGATATATACATTATAGCACTAAAAAGGTGCTTTTTTGGCCGGGCATGGTGGCTCATGTCTGCAATCCTAGCACTTTGGGAGGCCAAGGTGGGCAGATCACGAGGTCAGGAGTTCGAGACCAGCCTGACCAACATGGTGAAACTCCATCTCTATTAAAAATACAAAAATTAGCCAAGCATGGTGGTGTGTGCCTGTAATCTCAGCTACTTGGGAGGCTGAGGCAGTAACATTGCTTGAACCCGGGAGGCAGAGGTTGTGGTGAGCTGAGATCGTGCCATTGCACTCCAGCCTGGGCAATAAGAGCGAAACTCCATCTCAAAAAAAAAAAAGGGGTGCTTTTTTTTTTTTTAAGACAAAATACTTAAGCAGACATGGCACTTCATAGAAGAGGCCATATAAATAGCCAGTGAGCCCATGAAAAAATGATCAACATCATTAGTCATCAGGGAAATACAAATTATAACCACAAATTATAACTACATTCCCACCAGATTGGCTAAAAGTAAAAGGACAGATAATACTAAGTGATGGAGAAGATGAGGAGCAACCAGAACTTTTGTACACTGCTGATGAGAATGTAAAATTGTACAACTACTATGGAAAATAGTATCTCTCAAAGCTGTGACCCAGCATTTCCACCCAAGAGACATGAGTACATGTATCTACCAAAATATATGTACAGAATGTGCATAGAGATCTTATTGGTAATAGCCAATGGCCAGAAATAGCCCATGTGTCCATCAACAGATAGACAGATGAACGTGTTGGGGCATAACTATTCAAAGGAATACTAGACAACAATAAAAAGGGAATGAATTGTTCATACATGCAACAACATAGATAAATCTCAAAAAGTATATTGAATGAAAGAAGCCAAATACCAAAATGTATGTGCTATTTGGGTCATTTATATGAAGTTCTAGAACAAGTAAGACTAAGTGATGGTGTTAAAAATCAGATCAGTGTTTGTTTCTGGATAGCATATGTATAGACTAAAATGATGCATGAATTCCAGCACTTTCGGAGGCTGAGGCAGGGGGATTGCTTGAGCCCAGGAGGATCGCTTGAGCCCAGGAGTTGGGCGACATAGTGGGATCCTGTTTCTACAAAAAAAACAAAACAAAACAAAATGAAACAAAAAAAACCATGACGAGAACTTCTGGGGTACTGGGGTACTGGAAGTGTTTTATATCTTGGTCTGCATGGTGGTGGCAGCACGCGGATATAGACATATAGATGTATACATGTACAATTTGTCATGCCGTGCAATTTATTTTTACTTATTTATTTTTGTACTTTATTGAGCACCTCAGTTTTAAAAGTCCAAGTTTTAGAAATAGCTAAAGCTAGGAGAGAAGGTGGAAGAAGCTGTGGGAGCCATCTTCATTGAGATGCTGGCTCAAGTTACAAGCCTCTCCAAGGGAGAGGACTTGGAGAAATTATCCAGTGAGGTCCACGGCTGACTCTCCAAGATGGCTGTAATTGGAGAGAAGGGAGCCAGGCATGAGGAGGGGCAGCCAGTTGGATGAGAGGAAAGTCTTGACAGAGTGTATGTCAGGGAAGCAATAGACAGGGAGAGATTTCAAGCAGGTTGGTGGTGTTGAATGCAATGCAGTGGTCTAGAAGGATAAGGGCAAATATCAATATCTCAGATATTGTCCTATGAGAATCTCTGAGGTGCTTTCCACTAACACCTTCATATTCCCCTGGTGGGAGGTAGCCTGGTCCTGCCTTCCTCAAGGCAATTTGGAATATGTCAATGCTTTAAAAAAAAGGCTAGGTGCAGTGGCTCATGCCTGTAATCCCAGCACTTTGGGGGGCCAAGGCGGGTGGATCACTTGAGGTCAGGAGTTCGAGACCAGCCTGACCAACATGGTGAAACCGTTTCTACTAAAAATACAAAAAATTAGCCAGGTGTGGTGGTGGGCGCCTGTAATCCCAGCTACTCAGGAGGCTGAGGCAGGAGAATCACTTGAACCTGGGAGGTAGAGGTTGCAGTGAGCCAGGATTGTGCCACTGCACTACAGCCTCAGCGACAGAGCTAGACTCCGTCTCAAAAAAAGAAAAAAAATTGCTAACTTTGACTCACTCATTCTACTTCTAGGAATTTTTCCTACAGAAATTACTAAATGTGGGCACAAAGATTTGTGTACACTCACTGCAATAATAATAACAGTTAATTTGTGCTGAGTGTTTTGCATGTATTATCTCATTTTATCATCAGAAAAGCTCAATGAGATCAATGCTAATTTTATACTTATGTTTAAAATGAGGAAACTGAGGCATAAGGGGATTGAGTAACTCATCAAAGACACACCGTATGTGGGCAAGTTTGGATTTTAGCTCTGATCTTTCTGACAGAGTCTCTGCTATCAAATATGAAACCAGTATAAATATCAAAAAATATAAGGTTAGTATAAATTATGGTATATCCAACAGCCAAAGTATTGCTTTATCATATATTTCTTTCCCACTAGAAGGTCAGCTTTGTGAGGATAAGGACCTTGTCTGGCTTTTTCCTCAATGCTTAAAACAGTGCTTGGCACACAGTAGACTTTCAAAAAATATTTGTTGAATGAAGAAATAAGCCTACATAATAAAGTATTGTGAGTTTTTTTGTTTTTTTGAGAAAGAGCTGAAATTGTGGAAAACAGACACTCTTATCATGCGAGTGGTTGACCTGCAATGAAAGGTGCATGCACAGCCTTGCCAGGCGTCTATTGTTAAAGGGAGGGCATTGACTGGAAAAGAATAGGACCCTGCAACTTGGAATGGGGACGTGTGGGAGGACCCTGATGAAGCTGGGGACACTGAGTTTATAAACTCTGATGCAACTTTTTTGCCAAAAGAAACAGTTTCCCCATCCCCAGTAGTGGCAACATCCCCTCCACAACGCACGCTGCCATCAGCCTTTCCACCTTTGAGGAGATAAACCCTGCACTGCTTGAAGCAACAGTAATGGCCTCTCTTGAGGCAGTTGCCAGGTTGATTATGATAATATTGATGCTCCTCAGGAGCCACCCTCAACACCCCTGTCTGCTTCTAGACCTATAACTAGACTAGTCTAAGTCCTGTCGGGCCCCTAGAGATGAGGTTGAGAGTGTGACCCATGAGGAAGTGTGCTACACTCAAAAAGAACTGCTTGAGTTTTCTGATTTATATAAGCAGAAATCTGGAGGACAGGCATGGGAATGGATATTAAGGGTGTGGGAAATGGTGGAAGGAACAAAGAGTTGGATCAGGCTGAATTTATTGATTTGGGCCCACTAAGTAGGGTTTCTGCATTTAATGCTGCAGCTTGGGGAATTTAAAAAAAAGGTTCTAATAGTTTATTTGCTTGGTTAGCTAAAATACGGATTAAAAGATGGCCCACTGTGAGTGAGCTGGAAATGCCTGATCTCCCTTGGTCTGATGTAGAGGAAGGGATCCAAAGGCTTAGGGAGATTGGTATGGTGGAGTGGATTAGTCACTTTAGACCTACTCATCCCAACTGGGAGGGTCCAGAAGGTATATCCTTGACCAATGTTTTGCAAAATAGATTTGTGAGGGCAACACCTGCATCTTTGAAGATCCCTGTAATTGCTCTTCTCTGTACGTCAGATCTAACAGTGGGAATCACAGGCACTCAACTACAAAATTTAAATGCAATAGGAATAATTGGATCCCGAGGTGGCAGAGGCCAGGTGGAGGCACTCAACTGTTAAAGGCAAAGTGGGCATCGCTACCGTAATGGACAGCAGAGGCAAAGCAGCAATCAGAATATTCTCACTCATGTGGCACTGGCTAATTAATTATGGTGTTCCTAGAAGTGAAATTGATAGAAAGCCTACTGCATTCCTACTTAATTTATATAAGCAGAAAACTTCCAGGTCGAATGGACAGAAGACTAATTTGAATTATAAAAACAGAAAATCATGGCCCCTCAATCAATTTGCAGACTTGAGCCACTTTACAGACCCAAAACCCCTTGAATGAATGGGGAGGCTGGGTCCCCTTGAGGAAGGGCCCCACTACATTATCGACAATTTATGCTGTTAATCTTTCTCCCATCCTCCCCCAAGGAGACCTCCAGCCTTTTACCAAGGTAACTGTGCATTAGGGAAAGGGGAATGATCAGACACTTCGGGGACTACTGGACACTGGCTCTGAGCTGACATTGATTCCAGGGGAACCAAAATGTCATTGTGGTACTCCAGTTAAAGTAGGGGCTTATGGAGGTAAGGTAATTAATAGAGGTTTAGCTCAGGTCAGACTTACAGTGGGTCCAGTGGGTCCCTGGACTCATCTTGTGGTCAGTTCCCCAGTGCCAGAAGGCGTAATTGGCATAGACATACTTAGCAGCTGGCAGAACCCCCACACTGGCTCCCTGACTAGTAGGGTGAGGGCTATTATGGTGGGAAAGGCCAAATGGAAGCCATTAGAGCTGACTGTACCTAAAAAAACAGTAAATTGGCTGGGCGCAGTGGCTCACGCCTATAATCCCAGCACTTTGGGAGGCCAAGGCAGGCGGCTCACGTGGTCAGGAGTTCAAGACCAGCCTGGCCAACATTGTGAAGCCCTGTCTTTACTAAAAATACAAAAAATTAGCCAGGTGTGGTGGCGGGTGCCTGTAATCCCAGCTACTCAGGAGGCTGAGGCAGTTGAATCGCTTGAACCTGGGAGGCGGAGGTTGCAGTGAGTAGAGATTGCGCCACTGCACTCCAGCCTGGACGACAGTGCCAGACTCTGTTTCAAAAAAAAAAAAAAGTAATAAATCAAAAACAATATTGCATCACTGGAGGGATTTCAAAAAAAAAAGTAATAAATCAAAAACAATATTGCATCCCTGGAGGAATTTCAGAGATTAGTGCCACCATCAAGGACTTGAAAGATGCAGGGGTGGTGATTTCCACCACATCCCCTTTCAGCCATCCCATTTGACCTGTGCAGAAGACAAATGGATCTTGGAGAATGACAGTGAATTATTGGAAGCTTAACTAAGTGGTGACTCCAATTGCATGCAGCTGCTGTACCAGATGTGGTTTTATTGCTTGAGCAAATTAACAATCTCTTGGTACCTGGTATGCAGCCATTGACTCGGCAAATGTTTTTTCTCCATTCTTGTTGATAAGGCCCACCAGAAACAATTTGCCTTCAGCTGGCAAGGCCAGCAATATACCTTTACTGTCCTACCTCAGGGGTATATCAACTCTACGGCTTTGTGTCATAATCTTATTCAGAGAGACCTTGATTGTTTTTCACTTCCATAAGATATCGCACTGGTCATTGATGACATTGATGACATTATGCTTATTGGATCCAATGAGCAAGAAGTAGCAAACACACTGGAATTATTGGTGAGACATTTGTACGCAAAATGATGGGAAATAAATCTGACTAAAATTCAGGGACTTTCTACCTCAATAAAATTTCTAGGGGCCAAGTGGTACGGGGCCTGTCAAGATATTCCTTCTAAGGTAAAGGATAAGTTGCTGCATTTGGCCCTTTCTACAACCAAGAAAGAGGCACAATGCCTAGTGGGCCTATTTGGATTTTGGAGGCAACATGTTCCTCATTTGGGTGTGTTACTCTGGCCCATTTATCAAGTGACTAGAAAGGCTGTCAGTTTTGAGTGGGGTCCAGAACAGAAGAAGCCTCTGCAACAGATCCAGGATGCTGTGAAAGCTGCTCTGCCACTTGGGCCATATGACCCAGCAGATGCAATGATGCTTGAGGTGTCAATGGCAGATAGAGACGCTGTTTGGCACTTTTGGCAGGCTCCCATAGATGAATCACAGCGGAGGCGTCTAGGATTTTGAAGCAAAGCTCCACCATCTTCTGCAGATGACTACTCTCCTTTTCAGAGAAGCTCTTGGCCTGTTACTGGGCTTTGCTGGAAACTGAACATTTGACTATGGGTCATCAAGTTACCGTTCGACCTGAACTGCATATCATGAAGTGGATGCTTTCCGACCCATCTAGCCGTAAAGTGGGTTGTGTACAGCAGCATAACATCATGAAATGGAAGTGTTATATACGTAACTGGGCTCGAGCACAAGCCCTGGCTGAAGGCACAATTAAGTTACATGAGGAAGTGGCTCAAATGCCCATGGTCTCCATTCCTGCCACCCTGCCTTCTCTCCCCCAGCCTGCACCAATGGCCTCATGGGGCGTTCCCTATGATCAGCTGACAGAGGAAGAGAAGACTAGGGCCTGGTTCACAAATGGTTCTGCCTGATATGCAGGCACCACCCAAAAGTGGACAGCTGCAGCGCCACAGCTCCTTTTTAGGACATCCCTGAAGGACAGCGGTGAAGTGAAGGGAAATCTTCCCAGTGGGCAGAACTTCAAGCAGTGCACTTGTTGTGCACTCTGCATGGAAGGAGAAATTGCCAGATATGTGATTACATACTGATTCATAGGCTATAGCCAATGGTTTGGCTGGATGGTCAGGGACTTGGAAGAAGCATGATCGGAAAATTGGGGACAAAGAAATTTGGGGAAGAGGCATGTGATGGACCTCTCTGAGTGATTAAAAACTGTGAAGCTATTTGTATCCCATGTGAGTGCTCACCAACGAGTGACCTCAGCAGAGGTGGACACCACTCAGCCTCTTTCCCCAGCCACCCCTGTCATTGCCCAATGGGCCCATGAACAAAGTGGCTATTGTGGCAGGGATGGAGGTTATGCATGGACTCAGCAACATGGACTCCCACTCACTAAGGCTGACCTGGCTACAGCCACTACTAAGTGCCCAATTTGCCATCAGCAGACACCAACACTGAGCCCTCAATATGGCACCATTCCTTGGGATGATCATTCAGCTACTTGGTGGCAGGTTGATTGTACTGGACCTCTTCTATCACAGAAAGAGCAGAGGTTTGTCCTCACTGGAATAGGTGCTTACTCCAGATATGGACAGATATGGGTTTGCCTATCCTGCATACAATGCTTCCTCCAAGACTACCATCCATGGACTCACGGAATGCCTTAACAAACATCATGATATTCCAACAGCATTGCCTCTGACCAAGGCACTCACTTTATGGCTAAAGAGGTGCAGCAGTGGGCTCATGCTTATGGAATTCACTGGTCTTAGCATGTTCCCCATCATCCTGAAGCAGCTGGATTGATAGAATGGTGGAATGGCCATTTGAAGTCACAATTACAATGCCAACTAGATGACAATACTTTGCAGGGCTGGGGCAAAGTTTTCCAGAAGGCCATGTATGCTCTGAGTCAGCATCCAATATATGGTATTATTTCTCCCATAGCCAGGATTCACACGTCCAGGAATCAAGGGGCGGAAGTGGAAGTAGCACCACTCACCATCACCCCTAGTGATCCATTAGTAAAATTTTTCCTTCCTGACCCAGCGACATTATGTTCTGTTCGCCTAGAGGTCTTAGTTCCAGAGGGAGGAATGGTGCCACCAGGAGACACAACAACGATTCCATTAAGCTGGAAGTTAAGATTGCCACCTGGACACTTTGGGCTATTCCTACTTTTAAGTCAACAGGCTAAGAAGAAAGTTACAGTGTTGGCTGGGGTGATTGACCTAGACAATCAAGATGAAATCAGTCTACTATTACACAACGGAGGTAAGGAAGAGTATGCATGGAATATAGAGATCCATTAGGGTGTCTCATAGTATTACTATGCCCTGTGATTAAGGTCAATGGGAAACTACAACAGCCCAATCCAGGCAGGACTACAAATGACCCAGATCCTTCAGGAATTAAGGTTTGGGTCACTCCACCAGGAAAAAAAACAAAAACAAAAACAAACATGACCTGCTGAGGTGCTTGCTGAAGGCAAAGGGAATACAGAATGAGTAGTAGAAGAAGGTAGTCATCAATACCAGCTATGACCACATGACCAGCTGCAGAAACAAGGACTGTAATTGTCATGAGTATTTTCTCCTTTTTTTGTTAAAAACACGTTTATGCATGTATACACTTGTACTAAGAAAATATCTTCATTTTATTTCCTTTTTTTTTTTTTTTTTTTTTTTTTTTGAGACTGAGTCTCACTCTGTTGCCCAGGCTGGAATGCAGTATCATGATCTCAGCTCACTGCAACCCCCGCCTCCCAGGTTCAACCGATTCTCATGCCTCAGCCTCCTGAATAGCTGGGATTACAGATGTGCACCACCACCCCCAGCTAATGTTTGTATTTTTAGTACAGACGGGGTTTCACTATGTTGGCCCAGCTGTCTCAAACTCCCGACCTCAGGTGATCCACCCACCTCAGTCTCCCAAGTGCTAGGATTACAGGTATGAGGCACCTTCCCCTACCTCCTTTTTCCTTTATCATGTGACATAAGATTTATTGACTTCATATCAGCATTTAAGCACGGCTAACTTTATGTAATAGCATTTGGGCTGGGGATTGGTGCATTTCTGGTTGTACGAAGGATAGTTGTATCATGTTAGGCATAATTCTGACCTTATTACTGTCTTTATTTGAAGATTGTGTATGATCTCAGGAGATGTGTATGGGTTCAAGTTGACAAAGGGTGGACTTGCGATGGTTAATACTGAGTGTCAACTTGATTGGATTCAAGGATACAAAGTATTGGGTGTGTCTGTGAGGGTTTTGCCAAAAGAGATTAACATTTGAGTCAGTGACCTGGGAAGGGCAGAGCCACCCTTAATCTGGGTGGGCACCATCTAATCAGCTGCCACTGCGGCCAGGATATAAAGCAGGCAGAAAACCTGAAAAGATCAGACTGGCTTAGCCTCTCAGCTTATATCTTCCTCCCGTGCTGGATGCTTCCTGCCCTCGAACATCGAACTTCAAGTTCTTCAGCTTTGGGACTCTGACTGGCTTCCTTGCTCCTTAGCTTACAGACAGCCTATTGCAGGACCTTGTGAACATGTGAGTTTAATACTCCTTAATAAACTCCCCTTTATGTGTGTGTATATATATATTCTATTAGTTCTGTCCCTCTAGAGAACCCTGACTAATACAGATGGGCTTACGGGGACATAACCCCATTGTAAGTCAAGGGGCATCTGTATCTAACATAGCATGGAAAAGGGAGCAGGAAGAAAAAGCTTCTATGGGAAGAACAAATGGGTTTCT
Organism: Pan troglodytes; assembly: GCF_028858775.2. Classification (NCBI taxonomy): domain Eukaryota; kingdom Metazoa; phylum Chordata; class Mammalia; order Primates; family Hominidae; genus Pan; species Pan troglodytes. The sequence continues at coordinate 88,238,882 of NC_072413.2, forward strand.
TTAGAAAGGACAAAAGGGTTTATAGGAGAACAAATGGGAAATAGAAAAGTTTGTGATTGTTTATGCAGAAGTGAGTGGTCTTTCCATTTTCTTCACGCCCATGAAACTCCCCCAGAGTGGGGATTTTTGGTAGGTTTCCTCTTGGTCTCTATCCTGGGAATAGGCCCACCCATGAAGAAGGAATTTCTGGCAGCTTCGTTTCCCAGAAGTTGCTGCTTTTAGTCAGATAAGGGAAGTTCCAAAAGGGCTTCTTTCTGCATCTGTTGACTCTCAAATGTCTTCATATAATCTTAGTAATAAATTAAAATAATCTTCATATCAATTATGGGGTTCTGAGTAGTCCCCACCATGTTTAAGCTGAGACCTGAAAGTTAAGCAGGAGGAAGCCAGGCAGAAATGTCTCCAAGCAAAGGTTGTACCTCCCCACCCAGGGCTGGCTGAGGCATTGAGTACCTGGATGGGAAGTGGAGTTTAAGATACATCCCAATCAGCTGGGCGCAGTGGCTCCCACCTGTAATCCCAGCACTTTGTGAGGCTGAGGTGGGCGGATCACCTGAGGTCAGGAGTTGGAGACCAGCCTGACCAACATGGAGAAATCCCGTCTCTACTAAAAATATAAAATTAGCCAGGCATGGTGGTGCATGCCTGCAATCCCAGCTACTCAGGAGGCTGAGGCAGGAGAATCACTTGAACCTGGGAGGTGGAGGTTGCAGTGAGCCAAGATCGCGCCATTGCACTCCAGCCTGGGCAACAAGAGCAAAACTCGGTCTAAAAAAAAAAAAAAAAGATACATTCCAATCCTAAAACTCTGGATTTCCTTGAGACAGAAAGAAGGAGATGAAAATTAAAATTGGGGCTCAACATTAGGCTTGGAGTCAGAATGTCTGAGTTAGACCTGACTGCCCATCAACTGTGTGGTCCCAGACAGGTCATTTAATGTCTCTGAGCCCCAATTTCTCATGTGCAAAATGGGAGTGACGCACCAACCCCAAAGCACCGTGGTGAGGTCGGATGAGCCAGTCTAAGAGAGCAAAGAGCGGGCATTCAGCAAGTTTAAGTGGAATCTGAAGTCTGGCTTTAGCTCATCTCTTGGTATCAAGTGCCCAAGGCATGGGCCTGGGGTCCAATGACATGGAGTGGTCTGGCTCCAGTCTGAAAGTGCCAGTCTCTCTCCAGCCAGTCCCGGGTAGCCAGGTGGAGCCTGGACAGAGAGAGGGAGGATGATCCTGCAGATTGCAGAAGCAGCCCTGAAGACCAGGCTTTGAGCAGGATAGAGGCCAAATACCAGCCTTTCGGCCAAAGGGCTCAAGGGCCACGGTGAGAAAGAGCAGGCCAGCCCCGGGAGTGGGTGGGCAAGGAGCGTCCGGTCCGAGAGCGCCCAGGGCGTTTGGAGGCTCGAGGGGCAGACACGTGCTCCACAGAGCGCTTCTTACGCAGGGAGGAACCGGCCCCTGCGCGGTATTTGGTGTGCGGCGCCCTCTGCTGGTGAATATCTGAACTGCATGCACCTGTCAGAATCCGGGAAAATTCATTCCTTCTTCACAGGAAGCACTCAAGACAGTCACAGGCAGCCCGGGTTCTAAAGCTGAGTTTAGTTTTGGTGGCAGATTACCATGCCTCAGGTCATTTTACCTAAACGCTTCATTTGAAAAAAAACTTTTAACAAACTTGCCTGCCGGGCACTGTTTTAGGTACATTACAAATGCCACCCAGCTTTTTATTCAAAGTTATGTGAGCAGGGTCTATTAGCATATCCGTTTTACAGATGAGGACACTGGTGCCAGGGCTTACACGCTGACATGTAAGCGTGCATGTAAGCTGACATGCGGCAACCAGGGGGCACCCAGGAAGCCCGGCCACAGGGTGCCTGCACTTCACCATTCCAGTACCTGCCCCCCTTTTTTTTCTTTTTGATATAACAGCTTAATTGAGATATAATTCACATACCATACAATTCACCCACTTAAAACTCATAACTCAGCGGTTTTTAGTGTGGTCACAGGTGTCTGCAACCATCACCAGAGTACGTTTTAGAGCATTTTAATACCCCCCCAAAAAGCCCCTTACCCATTTGCACTCACTTCCCGCCCCCTCCTTCCTACCCCCAGAAAAACCACTAATCAATCTTTCTTTTTTCTTTTTTTCTTTCTTTTTCTTTTTCTTTCTTCTTTCTTTTTCTTTTCTTTCTTTCTTCCTTCTTTCCCTCCCTCCTTTCCTCCTACCTCCCTCCCACTCTCTCTCTCTTTCCTTCCTTCCTTCCTGCCTGCCTTCCTTCCTTCCTTCTTTCTTTTTCAAAGTCTCTCTCTGTTGCCCAGGCTGGAGTGCAATGGTGCAATTATGGCTCACTGCAGCTTTGACCCCTGAGCTCAAGTGCTGCTCTCACCTCAGCCTCCGAAGTAGCTGTGTCCACAGGCATGTGCCAGAACACCCAGCTAATTTTTGTGTTTTGTAGAGATGAGATTTCACTATGTTTCCTAGGCTGGTCTCAAACTTTTGGGCTCAAGGGATTTGCCTGTCTTGGCCTCTCAGAGTGCTCGGATTAAAGGCATGAGCTACCTACCATGTCTGGCCCACCAACCTACTTTCTGTTCCCTATGACTTCACTTAATCTGAACGTTTCGTATGAATGAGAGCAAATAATATGTGCTGTTTTGTGACTGACTTCTTTCATGTAATGCAATATTTTCAGGGCTCATTCATGTTATGTAGGCATCATACCTCACTCCTTTCATGTCTGAATAATATTTCCATGTATGGATATACCACATTGTGTTTCACATTCCTCAACTGATGGACAGTTGGGTTGTTTGCACTCTTTTGCAATTATGAATAATGCTGCTATAAAATTTCATGTACAAGTTTTGGGGAGACATATGTTTTCAGTTTCCCCAGGTATATATGTAGGAGTGGAAATTCTGGCTCGTATGGTAACTATGTTTAACCTTTTGAGAAACTCCTAGACTGTTCTCCTCATTATTCTTTTTAAAGGTAAGAACACTGAGTAAGGCCCCCAGATTCTCTTCCTACCTTCCCCCACCACCTCCACCCCCCAGGCAGTCGGGGGAGGGAGAAGCTTCCTGCTTACTCTGGGTGGTTTCTGTCGAATCTGCTTTCTATGTCCTGAGGTCTCACTGAAGCTTATGAAAGTCAAGAGCAGGCCAGGCACGGTGGCTCATGCCTGTAATCCCAGCACTTTGGGAGGCTGAAGTGGGTGGATCACGAGGTCAGGAGATCAAGACCATCCTGGCTAACATGGTGAAACCCATCTCTACTAAAAATACAAAAAATTAGTTGGGCGTGGCGGCATGTGCCTGTAGTCCCAGCTACTTGGGAGACTGAGGCAGGAGAATTGCTTGAACTTGAGAGACAGAGGTTGCAGTGAGCTGAGATCATGCCACTGCACTCCAGCCTGGGCAACAGAGCAAGACTCTGTCTTGAAGAAGAAGGAGGAGGAGGAGGAGGAGGAGAAGGAGGAGGAGGAGGAGGAGAAGGAGAAGAAGAGGAAGAAGAAGAAGAAAAGAAGAAGAAGAAAAGAAGAAGAGAAGAAGAAAAGAAGAAGAAAAGAAGGAAAGAAGAAGAAGAAAAGAAGAAGAAAAGAAGAAGAAAGAAGAAGAAGAAGAAGAAAGAAAAAGAAGAAAGAAGAAGAAAGAAAGAAAGAAGAAAGAAGCTCCCTGTCCTCTGCTTGGTGCCAACCTCCCCATCCCTTCCTGCAGCAATGAATCCAGGACAGCCCAGCTGAATGGGGGAGATGGCAAAGAGTAAAAGAATATGCTGGAGAAACAGCATTGGTGAGTATTTAGAGGTGATTATCCCACCACGCCACCTAATGGGGGAACAACATGAACAAAGAGCAAAGGCAGGCTGGGCACGGTGACTCACGCCTGTAATCCCAGCAGTTTGGGAGGCCCAGGCAGGCCAATCACTTGAGGTCAGGAGTTTCAGATCAGCCTGGGCAACATGGTGGTATCCCTTCTCTACTAAAAATACAAAAATTAGCCGGGTGTGGTGGCAGATGCCTGTAATCCCAACTACTTAGGAGGCTGAGGCAGGAGAATCGCTTGAACCCAAGAGGCGGAGGTTGCAGTGAGCAGAGATCAAGGCATTCCACTCCAGCCTGGGCCAGAGTGAGACTCCATCTCAGAAGGAAAAAAAAAAAAAAGGAACAAAGGCAGGAGTGGAGCTGGAGAGGGTATAGGGGAAGTCCAAGGGGCCAAGAGCAGAGAGGAGAGGTGATGAAATTAAAAAATGTGGAGACCAAGGGTGACTGCCTTAGACGCTGCTCCTGGAGGCTGCTTGTGGTCTCCAAGATGCTTGGATAGCTCACCCATGAGTTTTTTTTAAAGTTGAGCACCAAGTCTCATTTGCATATGCATGTATTTATTATCTATGTGTGTAAACAAATCCCCATATGTGTATTTATATACAGACGCCACCATAGAGGTCTTTCCACTTGGACATGCACTTCACTAGGGTCTGGGGATCTATTTCTTGTTCCTCAGTTGTCCCTGTGTTCTCTTTCCTACAATTTGATCTGAGGACTAAGCTCTGATTTTTTTATCTTGCCCAAATTCCTACCTAAGGGGTCTAGGGAGTCATGCCCTACACCCCATAAATTCTTATCAGATGTGTTTTATTTGACCCTATATATCATGACTTACTTTCCAGTCTGACTTTGGAATAACGTTATGAGACAAGGAAAAAATATTTAACCCCAAAATTATATTTCCTTGCCATACCTTGAAATTGCCCTGCAAAGTCTCTTGTGGGAAAAAATCCACATTCTATAGAGAATCCTTTTCCCCTTTGTTTACCTTCCTTTCTTTCCAGATCTAAGAGATAATCAACTAAGATCCAGGCACTCTTTTAGGGCTATTAAGAAACATTTTATAACCTACTTTCTCTCTGAAGCCTGCTATCTGAGATTCCTCTGCACAAACTTGGTCTCCACATCCTTTATGTTAACCTGAACATTCCTTTCTATTGATCCCAGGTCTTCAGATAAACTCAACCAATTGTCAACCAGAAAATGTTTAAATTTACCTATAGCCTGGAAGCCCCCGCTTTGAGTTGTCCTGCCTTCCTGAACCAAACCAATGTATTTCTTAAATGTATTTGATTGATGACTCATGCCTTCCTAAAATATGTAAAACCAAGCTTTACTCCGACCACCTTGGGCTCATGTTCTCAGAATCTCCTGAGGGCTATGTCATTGGTCATGGTCACTCATATTTGGCTCAGAATAAACCTCTTCAAAGATTTTACAGAGTTTGACTCTTTTCATCGACAATAATCTGGCGCCCAACATGGGGCCTCTGAGAAGACTCAGGACCCTGAAGGAGTTGCCTGAAACTGGAGCTAAGGTACCAGCAGGGGCTCACTGAAACCTCACTGAGTTTGAGCTTCTCCTCTGGTGGGACTGGTAAGTCCTCCTGAGCCCTGGACCTCCCATTTTGGTTGATGGTCCTTGATTTATCCTGAGCTGTTTTTCTCTCTCTCTGTCTCTCTCTTTTCTCCTAGAAAGTTGGTTAAAACCTTAATTTTAGTTTCAGTGGTGCATTCAAAAGGGTCTTTATCCATTGCCTTTTCTCTCAAAATTAATCTCAATTGGCTTGTGGGTGCTCTGCGTGTGGAACTGAACAGTTATTTTTCATAAGTAAATGACAGACTGAGTTCCTCAGCTCCGAAGAGAAAGGGCATTTTGCTCCTGCCAGCTGAAAGTCACCTCAGGGTGACTGGGGACCTTGTGGGAGTGTCTGGGGGGTTGACCAGCCCATGACTTGCAGCAGCCCTATAGGAAACTCCCAACAAATATTAATTTAAAAAGGCTTGTCCAGGAAATGTATGTAAGGGCTGATCGCCCAGCCTTTTAATCCCACTCAGAGGTGATAGACCTCTGAAGAGATAAACTGAGACACGTAAGAGGGTGGAAACGACTCAGTGGTGACACACAGTGGAGTCCTGCCCACAAGCAGCACATATCAGTCCACCACACAAAACCTTAGGCACAGGTCAGTTTTCTTTTGTTTATTTTATTTTTTATTTTTTGAGCCAATATCTCACTCTGTCACCCAGCCTGGAGTGCAGTGGTATGACCTTGGCTCACTGCAACCTCTGCCTTCTGGGTTCAGGTGATACTCCTCAGCCTCCCAAGTAGCTGAGATTACAGGCATTGCCACCATTCCCTGTTAATTTTGGTATTTTTAGTAGAGACGGGGTTTTGCCATGTTGACAAGGCTGGTCTGGAACTCCTGATCTCAAGTGATCTGCCTGTCTCAGCCTCCCAAAGTGCTGGGATTGAAGGCATGAGCCACTGGGCCTGGCCAAGTTCCAAAAAAAAAAAAAAAAAAAAAAGGGAAATAAACCCTCCAAAACAAGAGGAAAGGCAAGGAGAGTGGCCCCCTATGGGCACCCAGCTGGGTTTAGGTGTAATAATTGTGGCCTCTTTACTTCCAAGTATTTATGTAAATGGGCAGATCTTACTAAAAATGACCTAGGTCTAAGTTTCCAAAATGGGGAACTTTTGATATCCCTAAATTGATTTTCTTGCACTCCAGATTAGAAAAATTAGGCTACAAAATCAAAGAAAATCAATGGGAATTGTACTTTAGCTGGCACCTAGAATTGTCAAAAAGAGGGAATAATAAGCTTCCCTCCCTCCAGGAAGTTAATTAAAAGTTTTTCGAAACTGTCTCAGAATTAAAGAAATTAGTAGAAGCCACCTCTGAAATCAGGAAGGCTCCAGAAACTGTCTCTCCTTCTGCTCCTTTTGACCCTCTTCTCTCTGAACTTCCTTGTCTGGGCAATTTCATTTTTCCTCCTCCTTCCCCTACTCTCTTGCCTCAAGCCACAGGGGGACCAGAAATAGCTGGAGAAAATAACATTGTAGTTGTTCCTTTTAGAGTAAAACCCACAGGCAGAGGGGATCCTAACATAATGTGTAAACCCTGGACCAAGTCAGAGTTAAAGGCCCTGGTATCTGGATTCCCCAATCCGAGTGAAGATCCCTTTGGATTTGCTAAGGAATTCCAATTAATGCTTTGGACTTATGATCCGGGGTTCTCTGACCTGTATCAGCTGATCGAGTTAGTGGTCCCCAAAAACAAAACTGAAGAATGGTTTAGAGCAGCAGATTAGAAATAGCCTTTAGAAGATTTTGACAAAATAGATGCAACTGGAAGAGAGAGATGCAGAGAAGCTTTGCATTTGCCTCCATGAAACTGTATCACGGATATTCCCCAAGGTCATAGATTGGGCAAAGGTGCAACAATGTAAAATACGCCCAAATGAAACCGTACCTGACTTTTATATCAGGTTTGAAAAGACATTCAAACAGTTTTCAGGAATACGTCCTGAAAACTTTGAACGTGGTAGAAGTGACATCTTACTAAATTTTGGGTTTATTCAAGGTTTAGATAAGGAGTTAGCAACCCTAATAAAGAGGAACAATGTGGCTTGGGCTTCCTTGCCTACTAGCCACCTAGTTACCTTAGCTGACCAATTGTCACAAACAATCATTAAGAAAGAAAAGGAAACAGTCTCCAAAATTATGAGTTTACAACTAAAACAACTTAGTAACCAAGTTGGGAGCTTGCAAGGGTCCCATGGTCCCCAGAGATCTAAGCTACCCCAAGAGGAAGCAATTTGCCACTACTGCAAAAAGAAAGGACTTGTTGTTGTTGTTGTTGTTGTTGTTGAGACGGAGTCTCACTCTGTTGCCCAGGCTGGAGTGCAATGGCACAGTCTAGCCTCACTGCAACCTCTGCTTCCTGGGTTCAAGTGATTCTCTTGCCTTAGCCTCCCGAGTAGCTGGGATTACAGGCGCACACTGCCATGCCTGGCTAATTTTTTGTATTTTAGTAGAGATGGGGTTTCACTGTGTTGCCCAGGCTCATCTAGAACTCCTGAGCTCAGGCAATCCACCCTCCTCAGCCTTCCAAAGTGCTAGGATTACAGGCGTGAGCCACTGTGCCCCACTGTGCCCAGCCAAGAAAGGACATTTTAAAAAAGAATGCAAAAAACTTAAATGGGTGCTTACACAAAGGGGGCAAAGGGCCCCCAAAGGAAGGCACCAGAACAATTCAAAAATCAGAATAGGGATGTTCTGAGGGAATAGAGATGGCTTTCCTCCTACTTCTATCTAATGCTTTAGGAGAAGTAGAAATATTCATAAATGGGGAAGATACCAAAGTCCTTGTCAACACCAGCGTTACACTGTCAGTTTTTAACCCTACCTTGATTAAAGACCTTTTCCCTTGGAGTAAAGAAAAAGTCTAAATGGTAGGGCTTTCAAACTCTCCTATTGTAGCCTTTAAATCAAATCCCCTTCCATTTCAATCAGGCAAACTAGTGGGGCATCACGTTTTTCTTCTAGTAGATAGTGCCCCCTTAACACCTGCTGGGATGGGATTTCCTAGTGACCCATAATGCTCACATCTCATTTTTACAGAGGGAGAAATGAAATGATTCTCAACTTGGAACACACAGAAGACTTAGAAAAGCCCATATGTAATATTATGATTGGGAAAGTTAATCAAGATTCTGGACAGGAAAAATTAGAACCTTTCTTATCTAAGGTACCAGATTCCTTATGGGCAAACTCTTCCACAGATATTGGGAGAATTAAGTCAGCAGTCCCTATAGAGATAACCATAAATCTATCCAAACCTCTGCCAAATGTAAGGCAATATCTCCTTAGACCAGAAGGCTTACTAGGAATCAAACCAATCTTTCAGGACTATTTATACAAAGGACTCATAATACCCTGCACCAGCCCTTGCAATACACCAGTCCTCCCAGTTAACAAGCCAAATGGTGGCCGGGCATGGTGGCTCATGCCTGTAATCCCAACACTTTGGGAGGCCGAGGTGGGTGGACGACCTGAGGTCAGGAGTTCAAGACCAGCCTGGCCAATATGGTGAAACCCTGTCTCTACTAAAAACACAAAAATTAGCTGGGCGTGTTGGCAGGCATCTGTAATCCCAGCTTCTCGGGAGGCTGAAGCAGGAGAATCACTTGACTCCGGAAGGCAGAGGTTGCAACGAGCTGAGATCATGCCACTGCACTCCAGCCTGGCCAACAGAGCAAGACTCTGTCTCAAAAAAAAAAAAAAAAGCCAAATGGGAAAGGCTGGAGATTTGTTCAAGAACTAAGAGTTATAAATAAAATAATAATTCCCAGACACCCTTTTGTTCCTAACCCCCACACCTTACTGTCCAAATTCCTATCACTTCCAGCCACTTCTCTGTAATAAGGTAGTGCATTTTTCAGCATACCTGTAAAGCAAAATAGCCAGTATATTGCTTTCACTTTGGAAAATCGCCAATACACATGGACAGTCTTACCCCAGGGCTACTCTGAAAGTCATATATATATATATATATATATATATATATATTTTTTTTTTTTTTTTTTTTTTTTTTTTTTTTTTTTTTTGAGATGGAGTCTTGCTTTATCACCCAGGCTGGAGTGCAGTGGTGCGATGTCTGCTCACTGCAACCTCCGCCTCCTGGGTTCAAGCAATTCTCCTGCCTCAGCCTCCCAAGTAGCTTGGATTACAGGTGCCCACCACCACGCCTGGCTAATTTTTGTATTTTTAGTAGAGACAGGGTTTAGCCATGTTGGCCAAGCTGGTCTCGAACTCCTGAGCTCAGGTGATCCACCTGCCTTGGCCTCCTAAAGTGCTGGGATTACAGCTGTGAGCCACCACATCCAGCCTCTTTTTTTTTTTTTTTTTTTTTACTTTGAGTTCCGGGACAGATGTGCAGAACGTGCAGGTTTGTTACATAGGTATACATGTGCCATGGTGTTTTGCTGCACCCATCAACCCGTCATCTAGGTTTTAAGTCCTACATGCATAAGGTATTTATTCTAATGCTCTCCCTAAAGTCCTACTTATTTTTCTGAAATACTAAAGGCAGATTTAGATGACATTGAATTTCCAAATGAATCTACTCTAATTCAGTATGTGAATGATTTATCATTGTGTTCATCCTCCATACCAAAATGCAGAGAAGGTACTGTCCACCTATTACAACAGCTTGCTCTTAAGGGACACAAAGTGTCAAAAGATAAATTGCTATTTTGCCTTCCCCAAGTTAAATATTTGGGACATATGATTTCCCCAAGGTGGCTATTAATAAACTGTGAGAGAATCTCTGGTGTTATGATCTTTCCCATTTCCAAAACTGAAAAGCAATTAAGAGGATGCTTAGGGTTAACAGGCTATTGCAGGAGTTGGATTCCAAACTACTCCTTCATGACCGAATCCCTATATAAAAAACTAAACAGACCCAGCCGGACCCAATCCACTGGGAAGAGGGGGAAAACCAACACATAGAAGATTTAAAACAGGCTCTCACCCAAGCACTGCTGTAGGCCACCCCAATTACAGCCTTCCTTTTTCCCTCTTTGTACATTAAATAAATGGGAATGCTCTGGGAGTATTAACTCAAAAACATGGTGACAATCACAGACCAACTGGTTATTTCAGTCAATAGTTATATCCAGTTGCAAGGGGGTGCCCTCCTGATATGAGGGCTGTATCAGCTGCAGCCACCCTATGCAAAACAGGGAAGAATTTGTCCTAGGGTCCCCTCTGACCATCTATGCACCTCACTCTGTGAAATGTCTTCTTTTTTTATTTTTTGAGATAGAGTTTCACTCTGTCACCTGGGGTTGGAGTGCAGTGGCATGATCTTGGCTCACTGCAACCTCTGCCTCCCAGGTTCAAGCAATTCTCCTGCCTCGGCCTCCAGAGTAGCTGGGATTACAGGCATGCACCACCACACCCAGCTAATTTTTGTATTTTTAGTAGAGACGGGTTTTCACCATGTTGGCCAGGCTGGTCTCAAACTCCTGACCTCAGGTCACCCACCTGCCTTGGCCTCCCAAAAGTGCTGGGATTATAGGCATGAGCCACTGTGCCTGGGTGAAATCTCTTCTAAGCTCTCACCAGACTCAATGCTATTCTGTTAGCCACCTTGTCTCTTATGAAGTACTCCTGCTTTTTGCCCCCAACATCACTTTGAAGCACTGTAACACTTTTTTTTTTTTTTTGAGACAGAGTCTTGCTCTGTTGCCCAGGCTGGAGTGCAGTGGCATGATTTGGGTCACTGCAACCTTCACCTCCCGGGTTCAAGCAATTCTCCTGCCTCAGCCTTCTGAGTAGCTGTGATTACAGGCACGTGCCACCACACCTGGCTAATATTTGTATTTTTAGTAGAGATGGGGTTTCACCATATTGGTCAGGCTGGTCTTGAACTCCTGACCTCAGCTGATCCACCTGCTTCAGCCTCCCAAAGTGCTGGGATTACAGGCGTGAGCAACCACGTGTGGTCGAAGCGCTGTAACACTCTTTTTTTTTTTTTTAATTATTATTATACTTTAAGTTTTAGGGTACATGTGCACAATGTGCAGGTTTGTTACATATGTATACATGTGCCATGTTGGTATGCTGCACCCATTAACTCGTCATTTAGCATTAGGTATATCTCCTAATGCTATCCCTCCCCCCTCCCCCCACCCCACAACAGTCCCCAGTGTGTGATGTTCCCCTTCCTGTGTCCATGTGTTCTCATTGTTCAGTTCCCACCTGTGAGTGAGAACATGTGGTGTTTGGTTTTTTGTCCTTGCGATTGTTTGCTGAGAATGATGGTTTCCAGTTTCATCCATGTCCCTACAAAGGACATGAACTCATCATTTTTTATGGCTGCATAGTATTCCATGGTGTATATGTGCCACATTTTCTTAATCCAGTCTATCGTTGTTGGACATTTAGGTTGGTTCCAAGTCTTTGCTATTGTGAATAGTGCCGCTATAAACATACGTGTGCATGTGTCTTTATAGCAGCATGATTTATAATCCTTTGGGTATATACCCAGTAATGGGATGGCTGGGTCAAATGGTATTTCTAGTTCTAGATCCCTGAGGAATCGCCACACTGACTTCCACAATGGTTGAACTAGTTTACAGTCCCACCAATAGTGTAAAAGTGTTCCTATTTCTCCACATCCTCTCTAGCACCTGTTGTTTCCTGACTTTTTAATGATCGCCATTCTAACTGGTGTGAAATGGTATCTCATTGTGGTTTTGATTTGCATTTCTCTGATGGCCAGTGATGATGAGCATTTTTTCATGTGTTTTTTGGCTGCATAAATGTCTTCTTTTGAGAAGTGTTTGTTCATATCCTTTGCCCACTTTTTGATGGGGTTGTTTTTTCTTTTCTTGTAAATTTGTTTGAGTTTATTGTAGATTCTGGATATTAGCCCTTTGTCACATGAGTAGGTTGCAAAAATTTTCTCCCATTCTGTAGGTTGCCTGTTCACTCTGTTGGTAGTTTCTTTTGCTGTGCAGAAGCTCTTTAGTTTAATTAGATCCCATTTGTCAATTTTTGCTTTTGTTGCCATTGCTTTTGGTGTTTTAGACATGAAGTCCTTGCCCATGCCTATGTCCTGAATGGTATTGCCTAGGTTTTCTTCTAGGGTTTTTATGGTTTTAGGTCTAACATGTAAGTCTTTAATCCATCTTGAATTAATTTTTGTATAAGGTGTAAGGAAGGGATCCAGTTTCAGCTTTCTACGGGGCTAGCCAGTTTTCCCAGCACCATTTATTAAATAGGGAATCCTTTCCCCATTGCTTGTTTTTGTCAGGTTTGTCAAAGATCAGATAGTTATAGATATGCGGCATTATTTCTGAGGGCTCTGTTCTGTTCCATTGGTCTATATCTCTGTTTTGGTACCAGTACCATGCTGTTTTGGTTACTGTAGCCTTGTAGTATAGTTTCAAGTCAGGTAGCATGATGCCTCCAGCTTTGTTCTTTTGGCTTAGGATTGACTTGGTGATGCGGGCTCTTTTTTGGTTCCATATGAACTTTAAAGTAGTTCTTTCCAATTCTGTGAAGAAAGTCATTGGTAGCTTGATGGGGATGGCATTGAATTTATAAATTACCTTGGGCAGTATGGAAGCGCTATAACACTCTTACCCCTGCTACCCTGCTCCTCCTTCCAGGAGAACAAGAAGAGGAAGAGGAACAAGACTGCAATCTGCTAACATCTTACTCTCCCCTAGGGAAGTTTTACAGGAAACTCCCATTGAGAATAAGCTGAATTAATGTGATTCATGGCGGGTTCTTATTTAAGGGACAACCAGGGGCATTACAGGGCAGGATACGCCATCACTTCCGTAACAGACATAATTGAAAGTGCCCAACTCCAAGGAGTCAATTCAGCCCAGATGGCTGAATTAATAGCATTAACTAGAGCTTGTAAATTAACTAAAGGAAAAGTGGCAAATATATGTACAGATAGTCAATACGCTTTCAGAGTGGCCCATGATTTTGGCATGCTATGGAAACAGAGAGGATTTCTGACCTCATCGGGACAGCCCATATGAAATGGACACTAAGTCTCAGAGTTACTAGAAGCAATTCAGATGCCAAAGCAACTTGCAATCATACAAATTCCTGGGCACTCATAGGATAACACTAAAGAAACAAAAGGAAATAATCTAGCTAATGCTGCAGCAAAGAATGCTGACCTAGGAAAGAAGTCCTGTCCTGTACAGGAATGTAACTTTCATCCTACAAATACCTTTACTAACATTCTTTTACAATGTCAACAAGCATCTACCCATCAAGAGAAACCTGGCAGCCAGGCGCGGTGGCTCACGCCTGCAGTTCCAGCACTTTGGGAGGCCGAGGTGGGCGGATGACCTGAGGTTGGGAGTTCGAGACCAGCCTGACCAACATGGAGAAACCCTGTTTCTACTAAAAATACAAAATTAGCTGAGCGTGGTGGCGCATGCCTGTAATCCCAGCTACTCGGGACCCTGAGGCAGGAGAATCGCTTGAACCTGGGAAGGTGGAGGTTGCAGTGAGCCAAGATTGTGCCATTGCACTCCAGCCTGGGCAACAAGAGCAAAACTTCGTCTCACACACACAAAAAAAAAAAAAAGAAGAAAAGAAAGAAAGAAAGAAAAGAGAAACAAACCTGGTAGCAGAAGGGAAGCATGGAGGCATGCTCAACCCAAGTAAGGAATTATGGCTAGGGCCTAACAAAAAAACTGTAATTGCCATAGGTGCACAATTGCTTTTCCTTCCATTTATTCATGAAATGACTCACTGGGTCCCTGAAAAAATGGAATCATGGGGAAAGCAATACTTTTGGAAACCATCCCCCATGGCAGCCCAAAATGTATACTCGATACTATATGCCCAGAACAGAACCCCGGCAAGCCGTTACATGGCTCCCAAGGTCATTTCCCTTTGCCAGTAGGACCTTTTGAAGTATGGCAGTTGGATTTTATCCAGATGCTGCCATCTCAAAATTTCAAATATGTGCTGGTCTTAGATTGCATATTTTCTCATTGGGTAGAAGCATTTCCTTGTCGTAAGGCTACTGCCTTAACAGTAGGGAAAATTTTGTTAGAGAGAATCATTCCATTTGGGGAATTCCTTTTGAACTGCACAGTGATCGCAGGACTCATTTTACTGGATAAGTTATTCAATCCATTTGCAAAATCTGGCCCATAATACAACATTTCCATTCTGCCTACCATCCCCAATCCTCCGGGCTGGTGGAACGGACAAATGGCACAATAAAAACTCAATTAGCTAAGTTGATGAAGTCTTTTAACCTCCCTTGGCCAAAAACCCTCCCACTGGTCTTGCTTAATCTTAGATCCATTCCTTTTGGAAAACATTGTTTATCGCCCAATTAAATGATAACAGGGAGACCTGTGAGGCTGAGTGAGGGCTTATACAGCCTTACTCACAGGGGAAATATTGCACTATTGCCAAGGGCTCCACAAAACCTTAACAAATAAAACAAAGCTGGTAACAGAATCCACAGTGAACTCTCAGGGGCAGATGACCCCAAGACCATGGATTACAGCCAGGTGACTTTGTATATTGGAAAAGACACCAACTGAAGGATTCCCTACAACCCCACTGGAAAGGACCTTCTCAGGTGCCTTTTTTTTTTTTTTTTTTTTTTGAGACGGGGTCTGGCTCTGTTGCCCAGGCGCAGTGGCGCTATCTCGGCTTACTGCAAGCTCCACCTCCCAGGTTCATGCCATTCTCCTGCCTCAGCCTCCCAAGTAGCTGGGACTATAGGCACCTGCCACCATGCCTGGCTAACTTTTTGTATTTTTAGTAGAGACAGGGTTTTGCCATGTTGGCCAGGCTGGTCTCGATCTCCTGACCTCGTGATCCGCCCACCTCAGCCTCCCCTCAGGTGCTTTTAACCAACTCTTGCACTGCAAAGTTAAAGGGAGTCACTTCTTGGATTCATATTTCACACCTAAAATGAGCACCTGGGCCAGGCACAGTGGCTCACGCCTGAAATCTCTGCACTTTGGGAGGCCGAGGTGGGCAGATCTGTGAATCAAGAGAACATGAGAGGCTCAGGAGGTATCTAGGGATACAAGGAAAGCCAACATGTTTCCAGAGACGCTGGACCAGGCCAGTCCTCATGAACCCTAAGATAACTCTCATTCTTAATTTTATTTCCCCACCCCCCAAATACCAGTATATGGGGCAATACAAAAGTGGTAAGAAAAATTGATTTGTCCACTGTTAACAAGTCCTATGACAATTTAGACATTGAGGACCAGGCGTTCCTTGCATTTGATTTATACCCTCCTCAGGATGATATACCTGTAGCAATACATTGGCTGGAAGAGAGGTTAAATTTATTGGGTTCTGATACAGTGTTGGTCCTACAATCCTCAAATAAGATTTATCATAAGGTTCAAATGACCCTTGATAAGGAGGGTAAACACAATGTGAGTCTGACCAAAGAATATCATGATGCGTGCAGCGGTTTTTTGGCTGGTTAGGTTGTGGACTGCCCTCTGACTCTACCTATATAACCTTCTTGGATGCCTAATCTTTGCTATCTTTATGGTATGTGTCACTGCATTAGCATTATATATCTCTTGTAAATGTTATGCCAGATACAGCAAAAGGAAGAAGGCACAATTAAAGACCCAGATCATGATAGCTCGCAAAATAGACATAATTCGGAATTTTTTTTAGACTAAACCCTAGGCCTGACTCCTGTAGCGGGGACTACAGGTAACTGCCACCACACCCAGCTAATTTTTTCCTTTTTTGTATTTTTAGAAGAGATGGGGTTTCACCATGTTAGCCAGGCTGGTCTTGAACCCCTGACCTCAAGTGACCTGCCCGCCTTGGCCTCCCAAAGTGCTGGGATTACAGGCGTGCGCCACCAGGCCCAATCTTGATGACCTATCGTTTGCATAAAATGCATTGACATAAAATGCATCACTCTTGACAGAGCCTCCCTAGAGAGTAAAGCAAACAAGCATTGGTAACAGACACTGAGGCTGAAAATGACTTTTTAAAATGCATTTAAACAGGAGCACTTTCTTCAGCTAATCTCAATACTTGCCCTTAGGACAAAATGTAAATTAGAACAGCGGAAGCAATATTGGTTTGTAATAGTCTTTTCAGGGTAACTACAGGGTTTGCTGGGACTACTCGATATTTCAGGCTGCTTTAGATAACAGAAAAACCCATTGATTAAACCCTTACTTAATTTCTTTCAGATTTATCATGTATTATTCAATGAGGTTGCTAAAAGTTATTTTTATCCAGTCATATGAAATATTTATTCTGATTGTCAGAATAAATTCTCACTTATTTCATCTTTAAAAATGTTTTTGTTTTCTACTTCCTATTTTTGAAATGTATTTGCCAGAAAAATTAAATTTTAACAATATTGTATATTTATTTTCTCTTCCCTGAAATGAAAATGTTTAATCCTGATGATGTCTTACAAAATTAATGTAATTATTCTGATTTTTATGCTCGATTCTTTTTCCTTTTTTTTTTTTGAAACGGAGTTTTGCTCTTGTTGCCCAGGCTGCAGTGCAATGGTGTGATCTCGGCTCACCGCAACCTCCACCTCCCAGGTTCAAGCGATTCTCCTGCCCTTGCCTCGCAAGTAGCTGGGATTACAGGCATGCGCCACCATGCCCGGCTAATTATGTATTTTTAGTAGAGACAGAGTTTCTCCAAGTGTTAATTAAAAAATTCACACACACACATTTACCCAAGAATATCATACATTTTATTATAATCCTTGCTTCACAGATAACTCATATTTCAGCTACATGATAATTGCATTATTAAAAATTAAGAGAAATATTAATTTTTTCTTATATATAACTATAAAGTAAATATATTATTTTAATTTTATCTTAACTGTTTCTGATCATTTGTCTTATGAGTTGCATTCCATAATTTATCTCTGTCATTTTAAAAATAATATTTTTTGAATTACATATGAAGAGGTTTGTGTAATTGAAAAACAAAGTTGAGGGTTTTTTTTTTTTTTTTCCTCCCAAGAAATAAATCTGATTTGGCTCAATGGGTTGAAGTGGAGCACTAATTGTCAATTGGACCTTTTTCAGAAATAGAATGCTCTAAAACTCTGCTGCTCCATGGTTTTGACAAAAATATATTTAAAGAAGGTTAACTTTTAAATTCTTATTATTTTAAAATCGTATGAAAAATGTCGTATTTCCAGGCTTGGTGCGGTGGCTCACGCCTGTAAACCCAGCACTTTGGGAGGCCGAGGTGGGTGGATCACTTGAGGTCAGGAGTTTGACACCAGCCTGACCAAGATGGTGAAACCTCGTCTCTACAAAACATACAAAAATTAGCCAGGCGTGGTGGCAGGTGCCTGTAGTCCCAACTACTCATGAGGCTGAGGCAGGAGAATGGCTTGAACCTGGGAGGTGGAGGTTGCAATGAGCCCAGAACGTGCCACTGCACACCAGCTTGGGCAACAGAGCAAGACCCTGTCTCAAAAAAAAAAAAAAAATTGTATTTCCAGGGGTATAATAAGATTAACGATAGTCAAGATTTTTCAGTTCTTTTTCAGGCTATTGGTTTAAACTCTGAGTGAAGGAGTAACAGGTCTTCATGGATAGTATTTGGTAAGTCGTGGGAAAGCCTTTTGGGTGCATTTCCCAGAAACTAAGAAACTGAATGACCCTAATGACTGGTGACTGAATTGTTTTGCACCTCCAATGTTTTCTAGTTCTTTGCAAACACATTGAAGACTTATTTCAAGTTATCATTAGTAATAGATTTTGTGGATCAATCACTGTGTGATTTTCTGTTTAGAACACAGGATTGGAAAGAATTGCGTGACATTTTCATTACAAAATTATTTCATTTCCCATTTATGTGAACGAGAATTCTCAGCCCAAACATCTATAAACAATAACTAATGAGACTAGAATTGGTGCTGAATCCTGCCTCATTCTGACATTGTCATATCCATCCATGGGTAGGTGAAATGAACACTAACTTAGCACAAACTGTATATCATCTTGATCAAGTGCGTACTAGTGGTAATTGATAATAATTCAAAATCCAGAAAACATTTTTAGCATGTAGGACCCAAAAGACACAGAACATAGAATACATTAAAAATTTTTGACTTACATAAAACTTTTGCAAAAATGTGCGAGAGGTCAATCAATAAAATGTTTTCCAGCATCAACATACATGATATTAGGATAAAAGTATGCATGATAAATGGAATGGAAATATTCGCTTCAAAGGGAAAAGAGATGAAAGCAAATATTTTCAATGCTAGAAAAGAGCCTGCGTACATAAGTTTGAAATGGATGAGATATCAAGCTATCATGATAGTTAGATTCCTTTGTGTATATACGTTAAAAAGTCAATACTTAAAACTTTCTGGCAAGTGGATCATTTGCAGCTATTTAAACTTATATGAAATTTAGATGCTAACCTAGAAATGTATCAAGAAATACATTTTGCAAATTACTTTCGAGAATGCATGAAGAAATGTGTTTGAAGATCACTGTACCACTCTACGAAGAGATTGTAAATTTTGAATGGGATATGGGACCATCTGAGATATGCACAGAATGAGGGTGCCAATGGCAATTTGTATATTAAAAAAAAATACTAATAAGGCCAGGTGCGGTGGCTCACACCTGTCATCCCAGCACTTTGGGAGGCCAAGGTGGGTGGATCACTTGAGGTCAGGAGTTGGAGACCAGCCTGGCCAGCATGGTGAAACCCCGTCTCTGCTAAAAATACAAAAATTAGCTGGGCATGGGGACGGGTGCCTGTAATTCCAGCTATTTGGGAGGCTGAGGCAGGAGAATCACTTGAACCCGGGAGGTGGAGGTTACAATGAGCCAAGATTCTGTCATGCACTCCAGCCTGGGTAACAGCATGAGACCTTGTCTCAAAATAATAATAATAATCAGAGTAGCTGATACCTAGAGTAATTGTCGTATGCCAGGTGCAATTCTCAGCATTTTACTTTAGTCCTCAAACAATGGCACCATGAAGGAGGAACTATAAAAGTCCCTATTTCACAGACGACAGAACTGAGACACAACAACACAGCTCACTGGTGACAAGGCTGGAAACGAGACCTGGCGTTAACCCCTTGGCTGTTTGATTAGTAATTATTCTTATTTTTTAAATAAAAAGTCATTCTGATGGCTTCTTCCAACACACGAATGGGCCCCTGGGCCACCAGGGTGTGGCTGCCCTGCTTTGCAGACCACTGT